>NC_091978.1:300447927-300772589 GCF_044704955.1 Pristiophorus japonicus
CCGCACCCTCATTTGCCGCACCTCCGCTACGACTTTCCTGCTCCTCCGCTGTGCCTGGGCCCCGCCGATGTTCCTGCCCGTGCTCTAACTGGCGACCTGGGCCTTGATGACGTCACCCAGTCGCCCACCTCAAAGTCGTTGCATACTTGGGACGACTCGCGCTGGAAGTTATAATGGCATGCTCCAGTTCTTTATCCTCCCGACCTGCGATAGTGTCCTCTCACAGGTCGGGGTGGTCATTACCACGCCATTCACACCCTATCCAAATTAACCTTTTTCTAACCTCTATATTTACCATTTCAATTCGGCCCATCATCCCTTTTGTCTCTTTAACCTCTCCTGTCTTCCACCCGATCACAGACCCTTTGTTCTTTCTTCCCCTCCCCCTTTCAGTGCTTAAGAATGTGCTCTTTTCGAACATTCGGCAGTTCTGACGAAGGTCATCGACCTAAAACATTAACTCTGTTTTTCTCCGCACTGATGCTGCCTGACCCACTGAGATTTCTTTTCCCGGAATTGCACCACTGGAGCAGCGCCACCGCTGGTCGGTGCCCCCGACAGGGTACACTTTGTGTGGCATGGCAGGGCGGCCGCCCTTAAAGGGGAGGTGGCACTGCCGGCGACACCATGTTATTTTTTTTTGTCGGCTGACAATTATGGCCGTGGGTTCAGCCGGGCCACCAACAGGCAGCCTGGCACTCCCTCTTAAGTGCCAGACCGCCGGCCCGGACGAAACCCTCCCTAGTAGCCCAGTATTTGCCATTGAAGTGGCTGCAGAGTTCGCAGTGGCCCTCCTCTTCAACTGATGCAGAGGGACGCTTTGAACTGCTGGTCGCCTGTTTTCCAGGTGCAAAATGGAATTACATTTTTCCCCCTTTATGTCTACATTTTTCAGCTTGCTATTCAGAAATTCCCTATGAACGGACTTGGACACTCTGAAATGTGGAAGTCTACTTGAATCACAGATGTAATATGTATCAAATCAATAAACAGTGCAATCTAATTGAAAACTTGAGTACACTGTATTCAGGATATAGATTTTATTAGACCAGTGTATAATATGTGTGCTTAATATATCAATCAATATTTTATTATAGAACAGAATACCATACTTGATGACATAATTTTTCAGCAATCAGGAAAACACCAGTATGACTGAAAGTAGCCATATACAATCCAGGTACACACTCTAACATGCCATAAATATGTATTTTCGAGAAGCTGATGCACCATTTCAAAGCAATATATGAAAGAAATAGGAAAATAGTTTAGATCACAATGCTCTTATCCCATTCAGATCATCTACCTTCTCCTATTACCTAGATCCTGTTTCTGAACCAGATTTGACTAGTAAAACGTATTTTTTCCGATACCAATCCAAGCCCGCATGGGGGGAAACTCAGATGTCAACTGAGTTGGTTAGAATTTGTAATCGCAACTGTTCATTTTAACTTCCAAGTTTTGTGATTCCAAGCTGCGCACCGGGTGTGATGCACACCTGCATGACGCAATCTCAATTAAAATTAAAGTGACAGTGCACTAATGGAAATTGGAGATGTTCAGGATGGATGGTGAACATTGAGCAAGGGCAGCACCCAGATTCAATGATGCATCGCTGGAATTACTCCTGGATGCAGTCAGGAGCAGGAGAGACACACTTTTCCTCAACAATGGGAGGAAGAAACCTGCTGCTCGCACCAAGAATGCGGGGTTGGTGATAGCTGAGAAGGTGAGCAGCAGGACCACTGTGCCCAGGTCAGGGATGCAATGTAGGAAGTGGTTTAATGACCAAACCAGGTCAGGAGAAGTGAGTACATTTGCTGATTCAACTACATCCTGTGGTTTAAGCCTGCCCACCTTTTACTCTGTTTTGCTAAGCGTACTCCATCACATCATTCCTCACACCCACTCAACTCTCAGGAGCACACAGCCTTCATTTTTTGTAAGCACTTCATCCCTTTTCACATTTGTCCATCCACAGTTGCTACTGACGCCAATCCTTAATCAGTGTGATGCTCTGTCTCGTATTTATCCCAACCGAATACACTGCATGCATCTGGTGAATAGCTCACCTTCAGTGGCCTATTTTTTGGCCCATTGTAGCGGAAGAGAGCAGAAAACACAAGCGAGAGGGAGAAGACTGGAGGTGGGCTGCCACAAATAGTCCAGCCAATAGATGCAGAGGAGAAGGCCCTGGAGATAAGTGGCACATCTGGGTACCTCTTAGTTACAAATGGAGACAGGAAACTTGCAGATAGCTGCTCAATCCGTTCCCTGGTCAGTTTCCAAGCCCCGGGAAACCCGTGCTGCACACGTTAAATTTGTAGCTGAGTTAAAAACAATTCAAAAAGAGCTCATTAATGTCGCCTGAGGATTTACCCACCCAGATCCAATTATGAAATCCCCGCCTTCAGCGTTTAGGTTTCTTGCTGACATCCAATCACGCCTCTGTTAAACCTGGGTTTCGCTCCTAATTCTTGGGGATTAAAATTCCCTCTGTTCCTATGACTCTGACCAACTGTTCCATATAGTTGTGATGCCTTGTGCACTATCTATTCACTAAGTGCCATGTAATCTCCTGGGAGAGGTGAAAAACTAGATAAGAAACCCAAAGCAAATTAGGGGGGAAAAATCAAGTAAATATCTCTACGATTCCCATAGATGATCATATCTAGTCCAAGAGACCACAGTGACCGTGACTTATATTACTTGGTACCTACCTCTTGTATGACATGATCTCCACCCCAGCCAGGAACTGACCAACTCTCTCTTGAAGGTGTACAGTGAATCATCACTCACTGTGGAAGCTAGCAACTTGTTCCAAAGGTCTCTGGGAAAGGAAGAACATTCTTGTCTGGGAAAAGAAGAACAGCCTGACATCTAGGGGCAGAAATTGCCCCTTTGAGCAGGGCCAGTTAGCGCGGTCGACCGGCGCTACCAGAGCGTTAATACGTTAGCATGCGGGTGTGGCGGCCACATCAACACACTCAGATGTGCTCCCAGGGCTCCGCTGGGGAAAAGTGGTTTGCACCATGCCCCGCGATTAGTGCACTGTCGTGGCGCATGCGCAGCATGCCGACCCCTTATCGACCCACATCTACCCCTTTGCACCCTGCAGGGGAAATTGCCCCGCGGGAGCGAGGACTGCACGGGGCGATGCCACTGAGAGCTTCTTGGTGCGAGAACTGTGATGGCTGTGGCGCCCTGACTGCCATTAAAGGGGAGGTGCCGCCGCAGCAGCCGCCATCTATTTTGTGTTGGCTGACTTTACAGTCAGCCCGACAATGGCAACCGCTGGTTCAACAGGTAGTCCGGCACCTCCTCTTGTGTGCCGGGTCACTGACCCGGCCAATATCCTTCCTGGTGGTCCAGTGGGCAGCACTGAATGTGCTGCTCAGATCGCAAGAGAAGGGGAGGGATGTTGCAACATGGCACCATGACACGGCGCGTCAGCGACACAATGTCATCAATGCATGCTGATGCGATAAGCGTCGTGCCCCGTGAGCGCCGCGCTAACTCCGGGGGAACGCCGGGTTAGCACAGTCAACATATTTTTTGCACCAAGAGCCCAAATCCCCGCCGGTCCAGCGCATCCCATGCCAGTGCAAAAAAATCTCCATCAGCCAAATGACTGCCCCAAACCCAGCACAGGGTAATTTCAGCCCCTAATATATCAATGCTCATGCGTAATTGATCCAGGTGACCCCAGTCCTCCCCAACCTATTTTACTGATTGACAATGAAATGCAGATAGTAAAATGAATGTGGGATCTGCATCAAAATGGTGTATTTTTCACAAATGTTGGACTCTGGATCAGGTATTCTTTTTTATAAATATAAGGGGCTGAAATTGGTGGCCTTACCGCCCATTGCCGCTGAGTTTTTTCGCCGCTCTCCACTTGGTGACAGATTGCTCTTGGTCTGATGCCGGCGGGAGGGGAGTACCGCTGGGAACCGCCCGTTGACGGCCACTGGCAGCCAAGTTATGTAAGTGACCTCCCGCCTGCCGAGCTGCCATATTGGTGCGGGCAGGAGTCGGCGGGAGTCAGTGGCAGCAGGGGGAAGGACTGCTCCGGGAAGGCAGGTCTAACCCCGACGGTAAACACAAAGGCCTGCAAAAAAAGGTTAGTGATCATGTTTTAATTTTTTTTCTTTCAGCGTTTTACCTGTATGGGGTCCTCTGAACGTGTTCCGGTGTTTTTTTCTCGTGAAGATTTTTATTTTTCAGTGTTCCGCCCTCCCTGGGCCTGATTCAATCCTCGGCGGCACTTTGGCGAGGATCGCATTTGCCGCCGAGATTGAGAGCTCCCGCCCGCTGCCGCCCAGATTGACAGCGTAAGCCGTCATTTTGCTGCCGGGTGGCACAGCCATCTCTTTTAGAGGGATCTTCCTGGCAAAGTACCGCCCAGTCTCTCAGAGGCCATCGGCGGTCCTCTGGCCGGTACTTGGGCGAGCCTTGGCTTTCACCAAGTTCGGGCCCATAGTGTAATTGCTCTCCCATTTCAATAAATTATAGTTAATGCTCTTAGAGCGTCAAATTTGTCCTTGCTGTTTATGACTTGAGCTAAATGCCTTGAGTATGTCACAGCATTCCAGCAATTTTCCATCCTTGATTTACTTCAGATTAATCCACACGCAATTACACATTTTTATATTGCAGAAAGTATTGGAAATACCAAAAGCAAATACCGATATTGGGACGTAAAATCATTAGAGGCTCAAACTGGTTTCTCAATGTTAGATCTTTAAGAGACGACTTTAAGGATCCCAGCCTGGTATTTATTTGGCAGAAGTGGCTTGAAATTAGCATCGAGTCAATTACTGCCCCATTGCTCCAGCTGTCCATCAACGGACCCTACTCAAGATGGTGGCAGCCAGAGCTTCGGTTTATTTCAAATCAGGGTTCTATGATATACATTTGTGCCAGGCACTGACTAATGGTCCTCAAGGGAACTGCTGGAAGCCACTCAGAAAACTGCACAGAAAATGTAAAATTCTTTCTAGCTGGGCCAAGGAGGAGTTGCATTGCTTCTCCTGGACCCACAGAAATATTTTGGCCTGCTGCAAGCCTGTGCGAGGCTCTCCCAGAGACCACTTTCTCAGGCTCTGACTGTCGGCCAGATCAATGTGGGAGCTGGTCGACATTCCGCACTCCCACAACTGGCAAGCAGCAGCGGGATGCTCGCGTGGTGCCTACAGCTCACCGGCTGTATGTAAATGGGTGAGTGGTGAGCGCATTCCCCACCTGACCATCATCTACCTCAAGTTAACTGCCCGTATAGTTTCTCTCTCACCTCTAGTATGGGTCCTTCCTCCCCTTGTATGTCAAATATCACTCGTAATAAACAGTTCTACCTTCCACAATATTGACATTTGCCACAGTATTAGAGCACATTGTCCTGCTTCATCTATCCTAAGACCTATTTTTTTAGGAATGGCTTTCTTGATTCAAAAAAATAACTCTTCATGTGTTACTTAATGCATTGGTAGAACAAATGTTTCTCAACATTGTGAGCTCCTACATAGTCAAAGCGCGGATTTGGAGGGGCAGAGACAGGGCGGGGGTGTGGCTGCTAAATGGAGGCCCGGTAATCCCTCATGAAATGCGAGGGAAAGAGAGGGTACTCACCCAGGCAACCCTCATGTATTTGGATGCCGCAGTGAAGATGCTGGTAGAACATCCTTTGAGTGCACTTCATTACACATGGGAATGCTGGATGGAAAATCGAGCAAATCGATGGAAAATGCCCCTCAGGGGCATGCACCCCTCCCTGTCTGATTTGTCTATGTGTGTGCCCAAGTAATGCAAAGCACCCAAGCCAGGGAAGAGGAAAATCTGCCCGTGTGCATTGTTCTTTGGCAGAGCTATAAGCTAGCCTCTGATTGGCCACATACAGTTACTTAGAATATCCTCAACAAAAAAAAATATCCAGAACAAAAATGCAATCTTACACAACCCAAGAACAAAAATATTTATTTAAAAATCAGGATTAATATAGTGTTTCTCTTAAGTAGTGCATACAGTACAGACCATTTACTTCAGTATAAACTATTTAAAATGTAATTGCATCTTAAATTTCATAAAGTATTAAGTATAATGAATCATGTAGCCAGTTAAAATAAAATCATTACAGTTATTAGCTAGCCTTTCCAAGCTTTGCCCCTTTTTATTCACTATTTTGACATTTCTCTTTCATTTTAATCTTCAATCATCATCGACCACTGTTGTACAGTTCAGGAATGTCCCTGCTTTGACCTGTCAATCCCCAATGTGTCAATTTCATTCTATAACCCTTTCAATGTTTTGTTTCATTCCATAATGAATCAATTCAGGAACCAAATAATGTTTTCTATTCTTTCTTGAAGGAGAAGGAGTGGAAAATGTTGATTGTGTCACACATTGAATCTTTCAACATTCATTTCTCCAAATTAGGTAGCTTTTAGCTGAGAATCAATCACTGTTACCACGCCTTACCTCAGATCAGTAGAGGGTGAATTTTACTCTCCCACCATTCCCCAGATGCAATGGAGAGCACCTGAAGATAGGGAGGAGGCAGTGCAGGCAATTGTTGATCTTTAAAGGCAGCAGCATTTAAGGGATAGGTACAGTAGAAGCCCCCTGAGAAAAACATGTTGCGTTATGTGCATTTGAGTATTTATGAAAGCAGGGCCAGCTACTTTTGAATATTTGAAAGTATAAACATCCATTTTTGCCAGCCACAAGCTGAAATTTGCATGTTGTTCATTTTAATGTAGCTTCCCTAGTGAATATAATTGTGCTGCTCCAACAGCATTTTGAATACGGAGAGAAAACAAGTATGGGTGTCAACAATCATCATCATCATAGGCAGTCCCTCGGAATCGAGGAAGACTTGCTTCCATTCTTAAAATGAGTCCTTAGGTGGCTGAACAGTCCAATACGAGAACCACAGTCCCTGTCACAGGTGGGACAGATAGTTGTTGAGGGAAGGGGTGGGTGGGACAGGTTTGCCGCATGCTCTTATCGCTGCCTGCGCTTGATTTCTGCATGCTCTCGGCGATGAAACTCATGGTGCTCAGCGCCCTCCCGGATGCACTTCCTCCACTTAGGGCAGTATTTGCCCAAGGACTCCCATGTGTCAGTGGGGATGTTGCACTTTATAACGGAGGCTTTGAGGGTGTCCTTGTAACCTTGCCTCTGCCCAGCTTTGGCTCATTTGCCGTGAAGGAGTTCCGAGTAGAGCGCTTGCTTTGGGAGTTTCGTGTCTGGCATGCGGAGCTGATCAAGTGTGGTCAGTGCTTCAATGTTGGCCTGGGCGAGAACGCTAATGTTGGTGCATCTGTCCTCCCAGGGGATTTGTAGAACAGTTGTACAGTCATGGGAAGGAATGAATCTTGGGGATGGAAATGCGAGGCGGACTTCCTGCGCCTGGTGCAGAAGTCCCGCCCCGGCAGTGAAATAGAGGTCACCGCCCGCAAGAGGAAGTGGTGCATAATGTCGCAGTTCCTCTCGAGGGCGGGTTTGGGGCACTAAGCGCTGGCGGGAGCACAGGGCCCTCCCCTTCTGTTAAAGCGGAGGGCACACTGCCGATTCTGCATCAGGGAGAAGGGACCACCATTTCACCACCGATGAGCAGGTTGCCGTGGTAGTAGCCTGGCACAGAAGTGGAGTCCCGGGCTGCAACATCATGGCACGGACAAGGCAATGCCGCGACCGTATGTCGGCCATTTATTTTTAAGTGTGCACCGCATCTCCACCTTTAATTTTCATCCTATGAGAGGAGTGCGGCCCGATTTGTGACCTGCGAAGCTGGCGCGGGCATTGCCTGCGGCGGCTTCACGGGGCACTACCGAATTTTCGCTCCGGCGCGAAAACAGGCCGCTGTGTACGGTAATGACATAGTCATCAGCGGCCCTACCGGTTTGCACCTCCGCTAATTCCAGTGGAATTCTGCGGGAGACGGTAGCAGCCCCACTCCCGCTAATGGGAGGCGCAAATGACGCAAATTTCTCCCCCTTGGTCTTTGGTAGGGAAACAGTTGTTAGAGTCACAGGAAAAGGCAGGTAAATTTCCTCACTGTCAAGGAAGCTTGTGGCTGTTGTTCATCATCTGCTTCAGAGTAAACCATATCGCAAAGGTGGAGGGGGAACACATTGCTGAATATGGCCTCCATCACTAAGTTTGAGACTAGCTGTATTCAGCAACAAGTCCTGCAGCAACAAAACTATTTAAATGCAGAAAACCAAAGGCAAAGCCCTCTCTTGGCAATATCTGCCTGTCACTTTAAGATAGCTAGCAGCAAAACAGGTAGCTCAGGAAGAGGTGGTGCCAGGGTTTTAACAGGGTATCCGACCTCTGATTCGCATTCATCTGTTTTACAGGAAATCTGCGTTCTGACATATTTGGTACCATTTGCATGTGATTTACAATGCTGTGACCTCTTCAGGTGCAGACATCAGAAAAGCCACACAGGAAGTTCAGGATTAGTGCTATTCAAGCACAGAAGGGGAGGAACATTAGTGTCGATTTTTTCTTTGCTTGTGTCTATAATTTGCAATTTGTAAACAGGATGGAGGAAAATCTACCCTTAAAATGTTTAGGAACAGAGAACATCATTAAGCCTAGCTTTTGGATACATAAACCCTACCTACCCATGTTCTCAGCAGAACCCTCAATCCCTTCTCTCTGCAGAAGGACATTTGTCTTTTGCACCCATTTATGCTGTAAGCTTCAATAGCCTTCCCTGCTAACTTTCTCCACAGCTCACGGACTGAAAATGTTATCATGAATTTCCACTTACTCTGACATTCCTAATTTTAAATTGTTCTTCCTAATATTGGAACCCTTCATAATAGTGTACAACTTGCTTCAATGAGTTTAATCTGGAGAATCTCAGTCAGATCATTCTGAAGACTTATATTTTCAAACTGTTGATTTTTCGATCTTGGACTTCCTCACTGATACCACTAACTGTTGATACCCTATTATAAGGAACACTAAATTCCTTCTCTTATCTCTCCAGTACCTTGGGATCCTTGGACCATGCATTAACTGTTGATAAAAGGATAGAAAAGGATAAAAGGAACCTTATAATTATTATAAGGTTTTTATTTATCAAAGTCACTTTAAGCAGTCTGCTGGGAGGTTATGAGATTGTTCCTTCCAGATATGGGAAGGCACTTGGCTTCCACTTGGCACCTCTTCAAAGCAGCACAGCTGAGGTCAGGAGCTTTACATATTGGAGGAATCCAACCTGCATCTCACACTAATATCTCACCAGTGCCAACCTCTTTTCTGTCATTTTTAAAATAATGCAGTTGTTTCTTTGACATTTTTTAGGTTTAAGATATATTACAGATATATTACAGCTTTCTGGACTACAGCTTTCCTTCTTCAGATTCAACTAAATAAATTACCTCTGTAGTTCTGATGGATAGCGTCTATATTTTAATTATAAAGAAGCCACTGTACTACATTTGACTAACACAGCTCAGATTGACACCTCTTTAAAACAGCACTGTATTATTTTAATAATGCTCATTAGATATAGTGCTTTTTCATACAACCTTAAAAAAACATAAAAATGAGTCTTCATTTTTCATTATCTTATCCATGCTCTTATCCATGATGGCTTCTGCATAGGAAAGAGCCACTGCTATTCTGGAAATATTCATGAATGGTGCACCGGTCTAGCGGATTATGCTCTGTCGTGAGCTGTGATTTTACAGACAGCTAGAATTCCAAAGGGATTGCATTTCCAAGCCCAAATGCAAGGTCATTCTGCCACATCCATTTTCTTGTTAATTAACGAATACATCGAGTCAACCCACATTAAAATTACATTGTCTAGGTCAAACCTGACAACACTCTCATGGAATATAGTTTGTCATTTATAACAATATGCCAGTATAACAAGGTGTCATTGTCATTTTTTGACAGCATTTATCAAATGCTTGAATGAGCTAATTCATAAAAAACATATAGTTAATTCAGCAATTGGCACAATTTTGCTTCATCAGTCTCCAAAATCTAATTGTTTCTTGCAGCATTCTATGCTGATTAAACTCCAATAACTTGAACATTAAATGTGGGTTGCTAAATTTCTCTTCTGGACAGTTAGGTGTGAAATTCTATCAAATGCTTGTGTCAAATTAACATGAATTATCTTACTGTAGTGCATACTTTACTACATGTTAATCATCCTACAGTTCACCTTCCTGAATGTGAATTACATTATTGCAACACATACCTTAATATATGTGTCTGCACAAGACTACATTGTATTTCAATACACCTTATATACTTGACCATTCATAGTAAATCAACTGTCACTTTACCTTGTAATTTTCTCACTTGCCAATCTTTTTTCCGACTAAGTTTCAAATGACTATGAATCCAGCATGCGGTATTTTGTACTACCTAATAATTATAGACTTGCATATGTAAAATCATATGTTAAATATAGTAATTACATCCAAAATCATCTCTCACATTTTAATTAATGGCTTAAAAAAACAATGGGGGAAAATTGTGGTCGAAGGCTTCCTTCGTACGAATGTGTCTGACCCGAAAAAAATCTACAAAAGTACCTGGTGGTCCCGGAGGAACGTAAGATCCCAGTTGGAGGCCTAGATTCGCTGCGCTACACATGGAAAGATGTCTTTCAGGTACAAACTGGAGTCACGCGGGCCTGGACCACCAATCACTATGCAGTACTCTCATTGATAAAAATGGGGGCTCTGTTTGTACAGACTCCCATTACTATGAATGAGAAAAATTCCTAAAACACCAAAACACAGCATAATAAACAAATAAGACACCTCACATATTTAAAATCAATTGAAATTAAATGTAATTAAATGTTTTAGAAAAAATATATATTTTTTGGAATTTGTTTTTGTGTGTTTTAATAGTGTTAAAAATAAACTTACCTTAATGGACAGAATTTTTAATATGAAAATGAGTGTTTAAATTTAATTTTTATGTTTTAAAATTCTACGCTGGTAAAAGTAAGCTATGCGCCTGCTTTAACCAGGCATAAAAGTTTAAAAGTTTGAAGGACATTCGCTGGGCATGAGTTGGGCAAATAACCCAATCTCTCCTGCACGGATGTCCTTCTCCCGGGGATGCGGAGGCTCTGTCAAGAGAAATTTTGACAGATCGGAAAAGCTGGTTTTCAGTGCATGCGCATCACGCCCCGAAACCCAGCTTTTGCAAAGCTTTGCCGGGCCCGTGCGCACACGCGAGGCCAGAATTTTCGGTCATATATTGTTCAGTTAATTTTGCTGAATTGCACAAATTTGACTGTCATTAGACAGGTCGGAAAAGTTCACAATCAACAACCAGAACCCCTATAAAAGCAATCAAAATTATATTTTCATTCAAAATTCCAATTCTAGTATCAACAACTACCAAAAAGATTGACCCAGAATTTGCGGTCGGAGGCTTCTCGCCTCCAATCTGCAAATAAAATGCCGGCGTACCTGGGTCCGGGAGGTACAGAGACTAGCACTCCTGGGCCTATCTGTGGGCAGAGGCAGTTCGCAAGCACCCCTGGGATTACGTGGGCTGGCCCAACCAATGAAAGAAGGGGATTTCATATGTGTACACATCAAATAAATATATTTAAAATTAATTAAAATGCCATTTAATTAAATATTTAAAACAATAATTTAATTTTTTGAAAAATAAATGTAAATGTTTTAAAGGGGCTAAAAATACCTTACCATATTATACAAGCTTTTTAATGTTTAAATAATTGAAAAAAAAATATTTTTTTTTAATGTTCATTTAAGGGCCAAAATTGCCCACCGCCCAAAATGGGTCGCACCTACCACTTTTCAAGTGTTCCGTCCACCCCAATGCATGGGGCGGACAATCTGGCAAATTTCAGCTCTTTGGTTTTTGTTTCTGGTCAGAGCAGTGTTGGTGTGGGGAGAGGGGTGGAAGTGCGGTCGGGTTGGAGTGGCCGCTATAGCGCGGTGAAAGTGGGGGTGGGTCGAAGGGGCTGACGCTCCAAGTCATCAGGCCATGCTGATGATGTCATCGCATTGGCGCATCAAAACGTCCCTCCCCTTGAAGAGGGGAGGGCTGCTGCGAACTCTGCAGCCATTTTGGTGGCAAACACAGGGCCATCAGGTAGGGTTTTGGCCAGGCAAACAGCCTGCCCAAACCCGCGGGCATAATTGTCGGCCCAACTTGGCAGTCGGCCGATAATAAAAAATAAAATAGAGTCACCGGCAGTGGCACCTTCCCTTTAAGGGTGGCCGCGCCACCCAGATACAGAAAGGGTAGCAACAGGAAAAGCTGTCAGTAGCATCAACCGGCAACCTGTAGCGCCCAGCCGCGCGCCTTAGTGGGACCACCTGTGAAACCTGCCAGTTCCAGCTGTAGAGGTCACAGAGAGGGAAGGAATGGTGACCCCAGGTAAGTGTGATTGTTTTTAATTTTTTTTATTTTTGCGATTCAGGTGGATGTGGCGTCAGGAAAGTATTGGGAATGTTTTTTGGGGTTTTTTTCAGGTTTTTTTTCACGTAAGCCTCTCTTAGGACGCTCCGAGACTGGCTGTTTACCTCGGGAATTTCATTTGCTCAGCCGGCCTAGTGCCCTAAAAGAGGTGTGGAATGCTTCCTTTAGTGCTCCGCTCCACACTCAGGGTCCAGCTGGTGAATTTTGCGGTTGGAGACACGAACCATTTCCTGGCGCAAAATTTAACACTCCACCCGGGTTAACGCCGCAAGAGAGGCACGTCCGAATTTACACCCCTAAATCTTTATGTTAAACAAAAACATGTCCTAAGCAGCCCGGAATTTCCTGGAATTTTTGGTGATCCAAGGGTTAAATAGTATTTCACATTAATCAGTAAACTGGGTTGTCTCACTGAGAGATAGTTTCTGAACAAGTGTCAATTGTTATGCTGAGTTCTGTGCTTGTAAGTGTTTGCATAAGGCCTTAAGGATCTCATTGGATTAATTCACTCCAATGTGTCAAACAGAAAACTGGGCCCATAGTGAAACCATTCCCTGCTGCTTCCTCTTCTCAGTATGTGTAATTCTTCTTTTGCTGTGTATTTTAACTTAAATTAACTTAACTTTGATTTAAAATGCTTTCTCATGCAGTGGTGATTCCCAGACCCAAGTGTTCCCTTCCTCTTATCATCCTATAACTTTAGGAATGATGGCCATCTGATTTTTCTTCAACCAAATGCAACATGATGAAAGTATGACCAAACTGGTGTGAGATTTGATTTAATCATGTTCACTGTGAGGATTCTGCTATCTATACTGCTGCACATTCTTGTTCACACAAGAATACGAGTGAGAGCGAAGGCGAGAGAGAGAAGAGAGAGAGAGAGAGCGATAAGGCGAGAGAGAGAGAAGGCGAGAGAGCAATAAGGTGAGAGAGAGAAGGCGAGAGAGAGATAGAGAGGGAGAGAGAAGGTGAGAGAGCGAGATAGAGATAGAGAGAGAGAGAGAGAGAGAGAGAGAGAGAGAGAAGGCGAGAGAGAGAGAGAGGGAGAGAGAGGTGAGTGAGAGAGAGAAGATAAGAGAGAGAGAGAGAGAAGGCGAGAGGGAGATAGAGAGAAGGAGAGAGAGAGAGAGGAGAGAGCGAGAGAGAGAGAAAAGGCGAGAGAGAGAGAGAGAGGAGCGAGAGAGAAAGAGAAGGCAAGAGAGAGAGAGGAGAGAGAGAAGGCGAGAGAAGGCGAGAGAGAGAGAGAGAAGACGAGAGAGAGAGAGAAAGAGAGAGAGAGAAGGCGAGAGAGAGAGAGAAGGAGAGCGAGAGAGAGAGAGAGAAGGCGACCATGTAGATCAGGGTGAACTAACGAGAGCCTTGTCTTAAGTGCTCTTTTCATGAGCAGTTCAGCAGGTGGGATCCCAGTGAGTGAGTGTGGTCTCGTGTGGTAGCTAAGCAGGATTCGGGATAGGCGAGTCTGCAGCGAGCCTTCAGTTACTCTCTTCAAGCCTTGCTTGATGGTTTGCACTGCTCTCTCTGCCTGGCCATTGGACGCTGGTTTAAACGGGGCAGATGTGACATGTTTGATCCCGTTACGGGTCATGAATTCTTTGAACTCAACACTGGTAAAACATGGCCCGTTGTCGCTCACCAGGACATCGGGTAGGCCGTGTGTGGCAAACATGGCCTGCGGCTTTCAGTAGTGGCAGCGGACGTGCTAGCTGACATCTCACATTCAATCCACTTGCAGTACGCATCCACAACCACAAGGAACATTTTACCCAAGAACGGGCTTGCATAGTCGACGTGTACCCTAGACTACGGTTTGGAGGGCCAAGACCATAAACTTAGCGGCGCTTCCATGGGTACATTGCTTAACTGCGAGCATGTATTACATCTGTGGAGGTCATTGATGAAGGTGTCTCTGCCCTTCTTGGGAACCACTACTCGATTGCCCCACAGAAGGCAGTCTGCCTGTATAGACATTTCATCTTTGCGCCACTGGAACGGCTTTATCTCTTCCTGCATTTCCACTGGGACACTGGACCAGCTCCCGTGAAGCACACAGCTTTTGACTAGGGATAATAAGGGGTCCTGGCTCATCCAGGTTTTGATCTGCCGGGCAGTGATGGGTGATTGCTCACTCTCAAATGCTTCCATAACCATGGCTAAATCTGCAGGCTGCGCCATTTCCACCCCCATGGTGGGCAATGGCAGTCTACTGAGAGCATCGGCACAGTTTTCTGTGCCTGGCCTGTGGCAGATGGCATAGTAGTATGCGGACCACGTGAGTACCCATCTCTGGATATGGGCCGATGCGTTGGTATTTATCCCTTTACTCTCAGAAAACAGGGATATGAGTGGCTTATGGTCAGTTTCCA
Source organism: Pristiophorus japonicus (assembly GCF_044704955.1). Taxonomy (NCBI): domain Eukaryota; kingdom Metazoa; phylum Chordata; class Chondrichthyes; family Pristiophoridae; genus Pristiophorus; species Pristiophorus japonicus. The sequence goes on from NC_091978.1 coordinate 300,462,741, forward strand.
ATTCGAATTTTAGCCCAAACAGGTATTAATGCATTTTCTTTACCCCATAGACTCACGCTAACGCTTCTTTCTCAATCATGCTGTAGGCTCTCAGCCTTAGACAGACTCCTGGATGCATAAGCAAGCAGTTGCAGTTTCTCGAAATCATTAGCTTGTTCCAATACACACCCGACGCCATATGACGACACATCACATGCTCGTACCAAATGCTTACATGGATCATACAACACAAGCAATTTGTTTGAGCATAACAATTTTCTCGCTTTTACAAAGGCATTTTCTTGGCTTTTGCCCCAAGCCCATTCGTCCCCTTTTTGTAGTAAGACATGCAGTGGTTCTAACAATGTGCTGAGACCCGGTAAGAAGTTACCAAAGTAGTTCAGGAGTCCCAGAAATGACCGCAGTTCCGTCACGTTCTGTGGCCTCGGTGCGTTCTCGATTGCCTCTGTCTTCGCGTTGGTGGGCCTGATGCCGTCCACCACAATCCTCCTTCCCAAGAACTCCACTTCAGGTGCCAGGAAAATGCACTTCGAGCGTTTTAGCCTGAGCCCCATGAAGTTGAGTTGACTAAGAACCTCCTCCAGGTTCTGCAGATGCTCGGCTGTGTTCTAACCTGTGACCAAGATGTTGTCCTGGAAGACCATGGTGTGCGGGACTGACTTCAGTAAGCTTTCCATATTTCTCTGGAATATCGCCGCCGCTGATCGAATTCCAAACGGGCATCTGTTATAAATAAAAAGACCTTTGTGCGTGTTGATGCAGGTGAGGTCCTTTGATGATTCCTCCAGTTCCTGAGTCATGTAGGCTGAAGTCAGATCCAGCTTCGTGAACGTCTTTCCTCCCGCCAGCGTTGCAAAGAGGTCATCGGCCTTTGGTAGTGGGTATTGGTCCTGCAGAGAGAAATGATTGATAGTTGCTTTGTAATCGCCACAGATTCTGATGGTGCCGTCTCCCTTGAGGACTGGGACAATAGGACTGGCCCACTCGTTGAACTCGATCGGTGAAATGATGCCCTCTCGTTGCAGCTGGTCTAGCTCAATCTCTACCCTTTCTCTCATCATGTACGGTACTGCTCTCGTCTTGTGATGGATGGGTTGCGCCCCCGGAATTAGGTTGGTCTTCACTTTTGCTCCTTGAAATTTCCCGATGCCTGGTTCGAACAGCGAAGGAAACTTGTTTAAATCCTGGGCACACAAAGTGTCGTCAGCGGGCGAAAGCGCTCGGACGTTGTCCCAGTTCCAGCGTATCTTTCCCAGCCAGCTCCTGCCGAGCAGCGTGGGGTCATCGCCCGGTACCACCCAGAGAGGTAGCTTGTGCACCGCTCCATCATAAGAGACCTTTACGGTAGCACTGCCGCTTACAGGAATCAGTTCTTTAGTGTAAGTTGGCCAGTCTTAACTCCAATCTGTACAAATTGGAGTTAAGACTGGCCTTGAGGCCTTGTTGCACCACAGTATTTTGAAAGTCTTTTTGCCCATGGTGGACTGGCTCTCGCCTGTGTCCAGTTCCATTGACACGGGAGTCCATTTAGTTCAACATTCAGCATTATCGGGGGACAATTTGTGGTGAATGTGTGCACCCCATGTACCTCTGCCTCCTCGGTCTGAGGCTTTGGTTCATCGTGATCCTCTGTGGATCTGTCTTCCTCTGCAACTTGGTGGTTTGCAGGTTTAACAGGATTAGCAGCTCGCCTGCACACACGTTGGAGGTGTCCCATTGTTCCACAGCCCTTGCAAACATACCCTTTGAATCAGCATGAATGGAAACGATGATCACCCCCGCAGTGCCAACAAGGTGTTAATTGCCTTGCATTCATCATCCTTGAGGACTCTGAGACATCTGCAGACGTGCAGCTGCAGGCATGTGTGACCTGCCCTGTATGTTGCGATTCGAAAACAACATCACTTTGTTCACAGTACTTTTAGCAGCACTTGTGTGCTGAGAGATTTGCTTGGTATTGTCACTGGTGGCAATGAACGCCTGGGCTATCGCTATGGCCTTCCTCAAGGTTGGGCCTCTACAGTCAAAAGTTTGCGAAGTATGGTTTCGTGGCCAATGCCAAGTATGAAAAAGTCTCTGAGCATATGCTCCAAATGTCCTTCAAATTCGCAATGTCCTGTAAGTCGTCTTAGCTCGGCAACATAACTCGCTACTTCCTGGCCTTCAGACCGTTTGTAGGTGTCGAACCGGTACCTCGCCATCAGTACGCTTTTCGGGTTCAAATGCTCTCGGACCAGTGTGCACAAATCATCGTACGATTTCTCCGTGGGTTTTGCTGACGTGAGCAGATTCTTCATGAGGTCATATGTTGGTGCCCCACAGACGGTGAGGAGGGTCGCCCTTCGTTTGGCAGCGTTCTCTTCCCCATCTAGCTCGTTGACCACGCAGTATAGGTCAAGTTGCTCCACAAAAGTTTCCCAATCATCTCCCTCCGAGAATTTCTCCAGGATGCCCACTGTTTTCTGCATCTTTGGGTTTGCTATCTGTATCTCGTCGCCAGTTGTTATGTATGGAGAAATAGTCAGACTGAACACTGTAAGCGCAAAGTAAAGTGTGACCTTAGTCTTGTATTGCAGGTCTCCAGAATGCCTCTCCAACCTGTGAGGCCTCCTTAAATACCTGTACTCCTATGGGATTATGGGATCCCTTGGGACTCCAGGGGATGAGCCCTCTGGTGGCTGTACAGAGTAAGTACAAGTTTACATATATAACAACTTCCTGTTACTGAATAAAAATAGGGACAGAACATTTGCAGAGGTGCATATCCTGGAATAAATGTCAGAATGTGTCCACCTCTGACCTCCGCTTCTGATTCCACCAATGTTCCCATAGTCGGCGTGGGCAGGGTGGTGGCGGGGGAGGGGTGGTGGGTGTGTCTTGGCACCTCACCCTGAATGACACATCCCAGGTGATCACCTTCCTGACAGACCACAAAGTACAGCACAACTTGCCAGTCCAGGGAGGAATATTGGTTCCCCCAGAAAGAACGTTCAACTGTCCCCACCGCCGCCTTTGCACAAGGGCCATATTTAATTTTTTTTTCAGGGATTCCAGGTACAATCCTGACTGAGACCCCCAAGTGAGGCCCACTACCATTATTTAGTAACCTGCAATGACTGATATATCACCGGCCACACTGCCACTGATGATATGCCAAGTCCCTCTGAGAGTTGAAGTCTCCAGATCTTTCAACATGGGCAGCCCTCATTCCTGCCCCATCAGCTTTGATGCTGCTAGCCTTGTAAGAGGTGGTCAGGAACTTCAACATTAGGCCAGGACCTGTCACATCATTCCAACCTAAATTACAGTGCTCCTGGCACACTGTCATGCACACCTGTAGGTCTCGCAGTAGTGCACCAGAAGGCCAGTGGATTTTTGACCCTATATTTTCTTTATATGACATGCATCAGTAAGTATGTCAATAAAGAAACAGAAATAAAAAAGACTCCAGCTATTATTTATTCAGTAAGTGCACAATGATGACAATATAGTTGTATTTTTAATACTAGTCCACATTTTTTTCTGATGAGACGTAAATTCAAGCCTGGTCCAAACTCAGGTGGAAGTAAATGATCTCAAGACACTTTTAGACGAAGAGTAGGAGAGTTTTCCTGGTGTCCTGGCCAATATTTAACCCTCAACCAGTATCACCAAAAACAGATTATCTGATCACCTCCCAAACCCGTGATCTCTACCACCTAGAAGAACAAGGGCAGCAGGCGCATGGGAACACCACACCTCTACATTCCCCTCCAAGTCACGCACCATCCTGACTTGGAGGTATATTGCCGTTCCTTCATCATTTCTGAGTAAATATCCTGGAACTCCCTCCCTAACAGCACTGTGGGAGTACCTTTACCACACAGACTGCAGCAGTTCAAGACAGTGGCTCACCACCATCTTCTCAAGGGCAATTAAGGATGGGCAATAAATTCTGGCCTTGTTAGTGATACCCACATCCCATGAATGAATTTAAAAAAAGTTATTTGATTGCTGTTCGTGGGACCTTGCTGTGCACAAATTAGCTGCTGCATATTTTAGTGCATTCATGTGGATGTGGGCAAGGCCAGCATTTATCGCCTATTCCCTAATTGCCCTTGAGAAGGTGGTGGTGAGCCACCGTCTGGATCCTTGTGGTGAAGGTCCTAGGTCAAGGCTAGCTGATCTGTTCAGTTTTAGTACCGTCATAGCAGTTTGGTACAACTGAGTGCAGTGGGTCTAGAGTCACATATAGGCCAGACCAGTATGGCAGATTTCCTGAAAGACATTGGTGGGTTTTATGACAATCTGATAGTTACACGGTCACCATTATTGATACTAGCTTCCAAATGTATTTAATGAACTGAATTTAAATACCCCAGCAGCCGAGGTGGGATTTGAACTCACGTCTCCAGATTATCGGTGAGAAATTTGGGATCGTCCCGTTTGGGGCATTAACTTTTAAAAGTAGAAAAAATTAGCGTCAGACGGCAATCTTCTACTACAGGTACTTAAAAAAAACTGGGGTTAGCGGGAAACGCAGCGCTAAATCAAGCGTTCCACTTCCTTCCTGGAGTGCAAGAGGTAGAGTAAGTTGAGCAGCACTGCTGCGTTGGAAGAATCCTTCCCTCCCTTAAAGGGAAGGGCCATCACTGCAGACTCTGCAAAATAAAAATTTACCTTCTTCCTGAGGGCAGCCGCGAACCAGTCCAATCAGTCCAATGCACTGAAGCAGAGTGCCGAGCTGATCGATCGCAGGCAAAGAAGAGCGGCAATGAACCTGAACAATACTGCTGTTGTCGATGTTTTCGTCTGATGATATTGCAGTGGGTGGAACCCAAGTTCGGGTCCGAGCCGCTACCAGGGTGATGCGCACGCCAATGATGTCACGATCTCCAGGCGAAGGAGATTGGGTCGCAACGCCGTAGAGCCGCCACAAAACCCCCGCCGAATTTAGCGGGTGTTGCTGATCGCGCCACATCCCATTTGGGTCCCGTGATTGCCCCCTGGAGGCCCGAACAGAAGGCTCAAAGGAGCCCAATTTCTCCCCCTATTAGTCCAGGCCTCGGGATTACTAGTCCACTGTGCTACTATTCCCAGTTCTCTACATTACAACAATGACTACACTTCAAAAATTTCTTCATGTGCTGTAAAGGAGTAAAGTTGTGAAAGGCACTATATAAATGCAAGTTCTTACCTTTTTTTTCTTTTCACTTCGAAAAAGAAAAATATAGAATGCAAAATACATTTGTGCAATCAAAATAAATTGGAAGCATATTTTCATAGTTGTTATTATAGCAAGTCATCGAATAAAATTTTGGAAAAAAAACATGCCATTATTAAGAAAACCATTCTGGTATTTCTCAGTCTGTGCCAATATCACACAGTTCGAAAGCTTATTTATTTTGCAGGATATCTGGAGGTCACTAACCTACATATTTTAACCTACATATCGATTGTTCAAATCAAATCGCACGGGGTAGCCTGGAGGAGGAATTCATAGAATGCATACGGGATTGTTTCTTAGAACAGTATGTTACAGAACCTACAAGGGAGCAAGCTATCTTAGATCTGGTCCTGTGTAATGAGACAGGAATAATAAACGATCTCCTAGTAAAACATCCTCTCAGAATGAGTGATCATAGTATGGTTGAATTTATAATACAGATTGAGGGTGAGGAAGTAGTGTCTCAAACGAGCGTACTATGCTTAAACTACAGTGGGATGAGGGCAGAGTTGGCTAAAGTAGACTGGGAACACAGACTAAACGGTGGCACAATTGAGGAACAGTGGAGGACTTTTAAGGAGCTCTTTCATAGTGCTCAACAAAAATATATTCCAGTAAAAAGAAGGGCGGTAAGAGAAGGGATAACCAGCAGTGGATAACCAAGAAAATAAAGGAGAGTATCAAATTAAAAACCAATGCGTATAAGGTGGCCAAGGTTAGTGGGAAACTAGAAGATTGGGAAAATTTTAAACGACAGTAAAGAATGACTAAGAAAGCAATAAAGAAAGAAAAGATAGATTACGAAAGTAAACTTGCGCAAAACATAAAAACAGATAGTAAAAGCTTTTACCGATATATAAAACGGAAAAGAGTGACTAAAATAAATGTTGCTCCCTTAGAAGATGAGAAGGGGGATTTAATAATGGGAAATGTGGAAATGGCTGAGACCTTAAACAATTATTTTGCTTCGGTCTTCACAGTGGAAGACACAAAAACCATGCCAAAAATTGCTGGTCCGGGAATGTGGGAAGGGAGGACCTTGAGATAATCACTATCACTTGGGGGGTAGTGCTGCACAGGCTAATGGGACTCAAGGTAGACAAGTCCCCTGGTCCTGATGAAATGCATCCCAGAGATGGCGGAAGTTATAGCAGATGCATTTGTTATAATCTACCAAAATTCTCTGGACTCTGGGGTGGTACCAGCGGATTGGAAAGCAGCTAATGTAACACCTCTGTTTAAAAAAGGGGCAGACAAAAGGCAGGTAACTATAGGCCGGTTAGTTTAACATCTGTAGTGAGGAAAATGCTTGAAGCTATCATTAAGGAAGAAATAGCGGGACATCTAGATAGGAATAGTGCAATCAAGCAGACGCAACATGGATTCATGAAGGGGAAATCATGTTTAACTAATTTACTGGAATTCTTTGAGGATATAACGAGCATGGTGGATAGAGGTGTACCGATGGATGTGGTGTATTTAGATTTCCAAAAGGCATTTGATAAGGTGCCACACAAAAGGTTACTGCAGAAGATAAAGGTACGCGGAGTCAGAGGAAATGGATCGAGAATTGGCTGGCAAACAGAAAGCAGAGAGTCGGGATAAATGGGTCCTTTTCAGGTTGGAAATCAGTGGTTAGTGGTGTGCCACAGGGATCGGTGCTGGGACCACAACTGTTTACAATATACATAGATGACCTGGAAGAGGGGACAGAGTGTACTGTAACAAAATTTGCAGATGACACAAAGATTAGTGGGAAAGCGGGTTGTGTAGAGGACACAGAGAGGCTGTAAAGAGATTTAGATAGGTTAAGCGAATGGGCTAAGGTTTGGCAGATGGAATACAATGTCGGAAAATGTGAGGTCATCCACCTTGGAAAAAAAAAACAGTAAAAGGGAATATTATTTGAATGGGGAGAAATTACAACATGCTGCGGTGCAGAGGGACCTGGGGGTCCTTGTGCATGAATCCCAAAAAGTTCGTTTGCAGGTGCAGCAGGTAATCAGGAAGGCGAATGGAATGTTGGCCTTCATTGCGAGAGGGATGGAGTACTAAAGCAAGGAGGTCCTGCTGCAACTGTACAGGGTATTGGTGAGGCCGCACCTGGAGTACTGCGTGCAGTTTTGGTCACCTTACTTAAGGAAGGATATACTAGCTTTGGAGGGGGTACAGAGACGATTCACTAGGCTGATTCCGGAGATGAGGGGGTTACCTTATGATGATAGATTGAGTAGACTGAGTCTTTACTCGTTGGAGTTCAGAAGGATGAGGGGTGATCTTATAGAAACATTTGAAATAATGAAAGGGATAGACAAGATAGAGGCAGAGAGGTTGTTTCCACTGGTCGGGGAGACTAGAACTAGGGGGCACAGCCTCAAAATACGGGGGAGCCAATTTAAAACCGAGTTGAGAAGGAATTTCTTCTCCCAGAGGGTTGTGAATCTGTGGAATTCTCTGCCCAAGGAAGCAGTTGTGGCCAGCTCATTGAGTGTATTCAAATCACAGATAGATAGATTTTTAATCAATAAGGGAATTAAGGGTTATGGGGAGCGGGCCGCTAAGTGGAGTTGAGTCCATGGCCAGATCAGCCATGATCTTGTTGAATGGCGGAGCAGGCTCAAGGGGCTAGATGGCCTACTCCTGTTCCTAATTCTTATGTTCTTATGTTCTTATGTAAAGCTCCATGGCATAAGGGACTCAAGAGTTTAGCAGCATCATCATTATACTCATATCAGCTGAATAATATCTAAGACATTCTGTCACCCATGTAGTAATACAGGCCACAATATTGCTCAGAAGAAAATGCTGCTATTGTTAAAGTAGTAGAATACTACACCAAGCAATAGTTCAAAATTTCAATTTGCTATCAAATGTGCAACTATCTGGTTTAAATGCCACAACGGGTATTTGAACACACTCGATTTTAAATGCTCCACCATTGGTAGCCATGTCTTCAGTTGCCTTGGCCCTAAGCTCTGGAATACCCACCCTAAATCTCTCTACCTCGCCACTTCACTTTCCTTCTTTAAGGCGCTCCTTAAAACCTACCTCATCAATCAAGCATTTGGTCATCTGCCCTAACATCTCCTTATATGGCTCAGTGTCAATTTATGTTTGATAACGATCCTGTGAAGCACCTTGGGACATTTTATTATGTTAAAGGCTTTACATAAATATAAGTTGCTGTTGTTGTTGTTGAAACATTGAGGCAGAACTTGCTGAAAATGTATATTTACTGAGACAAATTTTAGATATTTGTCAAAATTGAATGCTGGGGATTAGAGCATTCCCTATTCTTTGAACTCTCTCCTCAAACTCTTTTTCCATCTTAAAAGCCTTCTCAAATCATCTCCTTGGTCAAGCTTTCAGTCACTTCCTCTGATCTTAGTGCCTGCTTTTTTTCTCTCTTGTGAAATACCTTGGGATGCTTTTCTATGCTAAAGGCACTATACGAATGCAAGGCTTTTTCTAATTGTTCCTGCGATGTGGGCTTCGCTAACAAGGCCAGCATTTATTGCCCATCCCTAATTGCCCTTGAGAAGGTGGTTGTGAGCCTTTTTCTTGAACCGCTGCAGTCTGTGTGGTGAAGATACTCCCATCGTGTTCGGGAGGGAGTTCCAGGATTTTGACCCAGCGACTGTGAAACATTGGCAATATATTTCCAAGTCAGGATGGTGTGTGATGTCGAGAGGAACTTGGAGGTGAAGGTTTTCCCATGTGCTTGCTGCCCTTGTCCTTCTAGGAGCTAGAGGTCGTGGATTAGGGAGGTGCTGTCGAAGAAGCCTTGGCGAGTTGCTGCAGTGCATCTTGTGGATGGTACACACTATAGCAACGGTGCATCGATGGTGGAGGGAGTGAATTTTTAGGTGGTGGATGAGGTGCCACTCAAGCGGGCAGCTATGTCCTGGATGGTGTTGAGCTTCTTGAGTGTTGTTCGAGCTGCACTCATCCAGGCAAGTGGAGAGCATTCCATCACACTCCTGACTTGTGGATGGTGAAAAAGCTTTGGGGAGTGAGGAGGTGAGACACTTGCCTCTGACCTTCCCTGTAGCCACAGTATTTATGTGGCTGGTCAAATTAAGTTTCTGGTCAATGGTGACCATCAGGATGTTGATGGTCGTGGATTTGGCGATGGTAATGCTGTTGAATGTCAACGGGTGGTGGTTAGACATTCTCTTGTTGGAGATAGTCATTGCCTTGCACTTGTGTGGTGCGAATGTTACTTACCACTTATCAGCCCGAGTCTGAATGTTGTTCAGGTCTTGCTGCATGCGGGCATGGATGGCTTCAATTGTTTAGCATGCATGTAGTCCTGTGTTGCAGTTTCCCCAGCTTGGCACCTCATTTTTAGGTATGCCTGGTGTTGCTTCTGGCATGCTTTTCTATATTCCTCAGTGAACCAGGATTGGTCGCCTGACTTGATGGTTATGGTGAAGTGAGGGATATGCTGGCCATTGGATTACAGATTGTGGTAGAATATAGTTCTGCTGCCTCTGATGTCCCAAAGTGCCTCATAGATGCTCAGGTTTGAGCTGCTAGATCTGTTCTGAATCTATCTCATTTAGCACAGTGGCAGTACCACACAACACAATGGAGAATCTGGGATATTGGCAGAAAGGTATGATTCTGTGGGTATGACCATGTAAGACTGTTGGTTGACTAGTCTGTGTTACAGCTCTCCCAATTTTGGCGGAAGTCCCCAGATGTTAGTGTGGAGGGCTTTGCAGGGTCGACTGGGTTGGGTGTGCCCTTGTCGTGTCCGATGCCGGTGTCTCGGTCGATGCTGGGTGGTTCATCCGGTTTTATTCTTTTTATTATTTCTTGTAGCAGTTTGTTATAAGTGGTTTGCTAGGCCAATTCAGAGGGCAGTTAAGAGTCAACCACATTGCTGTAGATCTGGAGTCACATTAAGGCCAGACCAGGTAAGGATGGCAGATTTCCTTCCCTAAAGGACATTCATGAACCAGATGGGTTTTTACAATTGTAGTGGTCACCATTACTGATAATAGCTTTTTATTCCAGATTTATTTAATTAACTGAATTTAAATGCCCCTACTGGATTACTAGTCCAGTAACATAACCTTAGTGCCTGCTATTTTACTCCCCTGTGAAGTACCTGGGGACATTTGTCTATGCGAAAGGCACAATATGAATACAAGTTGCTGCACAGCTCCTATTAGTGCCAGCATCACGGAAGTGTCAGGTTGGGAATCATGCAAGCTGGATCAACAGTGAAAGTCTGAGCACTCTGCCACAATAATGTATCTTAACAGTAACCACATAAGACCACCTCCAACTGCACCATTGTAACATTTCCATGACACACACATTGTTCTGGCCATTGATAATGAAACTGATAATTCAGTACTAATTAGTGCTGAATTATGGGCAATTTTCATCTGAGTACCATGCTCACTAGGAATAGGACTGAGACTGTCAAAGCTAATTTCATTCAGAACTCTTACAACCAGCAAAGAGAGATGACATGTTTCCAGCCTTCATTCAAACCCAGTCCCAGAGGTAAAAGAACAAAATTCCAACTTACTATACCCCAGAAATTCTGTTTAAAGCATTGCAAAACATGAAAGCAGAATATTTTGAAAGCTACAAAGGGCATTCAGCATTCAGCAATGCAATTGTTACTTGTCTTTTTACTATTAATGTGTTATCATTACATCCGAGTCTCCAGTTTATCCCTTCCGTGATGTTAAGTTTTTAAAGTGTGACTAATTCCAAGAATGTGTTACTGTCATTCAGAGAGTGCAAATTCATTTTACAACAGTGTAGCAGAGGTCCAACACTCCAGCAGTGATGTTTCCAGTGAGATTATTTCAGGCTTAAATAGGAACAAATTGTCCATCGGGGAGGCTTATTTGGGTTGAATTCATGTGTGCGATATTAGTGATGAATGCAATAAAAAAAGGGTTAACCTTTTAAAATAGCAGACTAAGGAATTTCACATTAATCTTGTTAATAATATCGCACAATGTGGATTTGACCTTTTTCAGAGTGAGGTTACATAAGCAAATGCTACAATAATTATTTTGGTCTACTACAGGACCAGTTGTAGTGGAAATTCAACCCTGAAGAAAGCACTAGTCTGAATAACGAATAAGTTTCTCGACAAGAGCAGACTTGCTCAGCAGCAGGGCTAGCAAAATATATTATTTAATATTATATTCTAAACTGAGAATGGTGGTACATCATTACTACCATGGCTCCTTAGACGTGATGGGGCCATGCACTTAGCATCTCTAAATATAAGCTTCTGTCATTTCAAAAATGGCATTACAATAACCATGTGATGTCTCTATAATGGGGAGATAATATTACGGCAGAAGGTAAACATCATTAATGCTGTAGAATGTAGCATGAACACAATTTCACATCAGTTAAAATGAACTTTAGCCTTGTCTGTTGCTCAGCTCTTGCATGGAATGCATACACATTTTAAATATAACTTCCATTGACAACTTCTACTTTAAATTACTAAATAAACACATGGCCTCTAAAATCTATGGAAGACGATCCCAGCAGTTAAGTTGAATTCATGCCCGTTATTCCTTTGTAGCTGGACTTTGCGTGGTCAGCGGGAGGACATCTAACTTGCATGGGGCAGGTGTGTGCCTGTGCCACACTAGGCACAGGTCCAGTGCCCGGCTGCCTCCTGCGAACAGAAAATGCCTCACCTTCCTGCCTTCAGAGGACATGCCCAGATCCCTCTAGCCCTCTGGTAACCACAGCCATCTCCCCCATTGCTCCTGTGTAAGGGGTCAATCTAAATTCTGAATGAAAAATTGATTTCTACAGGGTGCAGGCCTCCATCCTTGCCTGGGCCTTCTACCCTGGTGGGGTTCATCAGTGCCCATCTGGATGCAGTGGCTTTTTTATTCTGCTGCCTCACCAGGTATTTTCTGGCCCCTATCCACTCACTTCAGGCCTCAGATACATTCCTTAATGAATGATTTCAATGTCCAGTATCTGGCATTGCGCACCATTAAATTTACTTCTATATTTAAAATAGCTAAATGCAAATAAATGCCAGGCACTGGTTAAAATTTACCACTGTTAAAATGAGTGCAAAGGTTCAATGCTGCCACTAATACACTGAGCAGTAAAAGATCACTCCCACCAATGCATAAATCATGGTCCCAGCTCTGGGGGTCATGAAAACCGGTTTGTAGATGTGACTTATTAAATTCATACTGCCAAAGAATAGATTTTTCAGTGTTTGTTTGCACTAAAATCCTCAAGCTGATAATCTAAACATATATAGAGGGAGAAATTGGCTTCTTTTGCACCTCCTGTTCGCACCTCCGGTGGATGATAACAGAGCGCAAAGAGCTTACCGACCGGGCGTGGCAAAATTACCAATGTCCGCAAACTTCCATGGTGGGTTCGCGCTGGCGATAAAATTTACTGCCTCGATCTCCTGCACCCCGGAGACCGTGACGTCATCCGGTGCGCAGCGCCCCGTTATCACCCCGGATGTAAAATCCGCTTCCGCCCATTGCGGCATCACCAAGCATCAACTACGGCAGCTGCAGGAGGTGTTGTCACTTCGACTGGCCATTTGTGGAGCGCTAATTAAAAGCAGTGGTGGCGAGGGAGGCCAATATTTATGTTCCCAGTGTGCTGTATTTTGAGATTTTTTTTCCAGCCCTGATTGATCAGCCCTGCACTCTCTTAGCGTGCTAGCTGCTATGTGCGTATGGCAGGTGCCGTCGACGACCATTTAGTCTCCAATGACCGCAGACTGACCCTTCCGTTTAAGGGAGGGAAGGAGACTGTGAAACCGGCAGCGCTGCACGCTGCACGGAACACTGCCGCTACCACCCCTCTCACTCTCTTTAGCGCTTTAGAAGTGGTAGCTCCACTTCCCTCTTAGAGCGCTAAATCGGAAGTTCCCATCTGTTATGTCTTGAATAAAGAGTCAGACCAGATACTGCAAGCTCAAAGTAAGGTGTGACCATAGTCCTTTATTACAGGTCGCAGAGTGCCTCTCCAGCCTGTGAGACCTCCTTATGTACAGGTGCTCCCAAGAGATTGTGGGATCCTTGGGACTCCAGGGGATGAGCCCTCTGGTGGTTAAACATGGTATTTACAGGATTACATATATAACACTGTCGAAATCAATTGTGTAGCGCCCGCCGATACTTTTACGCTCCCGCAAATGTTATCACCCAAATGGGGCGCTACGCAATTTCTAACCTATAGAATTCTACCCTGCATACTGTGTAAATCTGTCAAAAAACAAGAGATCTGTTTTAAATATTTAAGTTTATTGAAGTGAATAGGAAAATGATCAGCTGGGGATTGAAAATGTTCAGTGGTATGTACTGAGTTGAAAGCATTCCACCAGCACCAAAACAAAAAATACTGTGAGAAAATGTAGTTTGATAGAAATAGAGAAAACACAATATCATTTTCCCCTTCTTTTCTTTCATTTTCCCTATGCTGTACCTCAAGTTGCTAACCCCGCTCTCACTCTCTTCCTTCGGCAAGGAACCATGCAACCCCATCCCATAGGTACCTCCACAGGCAGTATTAGTGTCAGTCCTCAGGGAACCCAGCAGTGCGTGAAATCTCCTCCTGATAGTTGTTCACCATTAGTAGTAATGCAAAATGTAACTTTAAATCCCAAGATGTGTTTAATTGAGGTTTATTTTAATTTATTGTGAACATTAAATTAGCTGTAAATGAAGGCTATTTCCTCTTGTGCATTGATGTTCAACAGGACTTTGTTACATTTCCATAACTGTTTTTCAGTGACACATGAGAAGTTATCTTAATTTTAATGACTTGAACTGATCATCTAAAACGTTACAGCATTTAGATTTAATTTCTTCTTAATCACTGAGTGGACTCTTAGTGTCAAAAAGTAAATTATGAGCAGTAGCTCATCAGCTGTAATGATAGACCCCGAGGTGGAGCCTCACTCCTGACTGACATCTATGCTCAGGCTTCCGCCACAGGGTGAATTTCAGCAGTAACGACCAGGATTCTGGCGAGAAGACAAACCACCTGAAGTTGGAGAATTCTGGCTAGTGGGCCCTGAATTTCCGCAGCAATGGTCCCAATCTGCTGCCGTAAGTTTGGTGGGGGATCGACAGATCCAACAGAGAAATTACATAAACTGCTGTTGGAATAGCCCACGAGCAAGGCTGTGTAAGTAGTACATTTGATGAATGACACCCCGTGACACTGATATTATAACATCCTTTTTTACACTTCAGTAATGTATATTACCATATAAAAACTATTTTCAAATGACTTTCTTTCTTGCATCAAATGCAAATATTATTTACACATTGATTCTTGGATAGTTTTTGCTTGCTCTGACAGGCTTCTGTTGTATTAATTGGGAGATGAGGGCAAGGTTCTTCATAAAGAAAACTTACTAAGGTTGGCTGTGAATGTTCTATTGCAGTTTTAAATAGAAAATAAAAAACATGTATTAACAATGACGTAATAATGTGGAAAAAGCCTAGAGATCATTCTTTAGATGTTAATTTTGAAACGATTTGTAAGACAAGCTAAATAAAGAAAGTCACTTAAATCTGTTAGTCTTGAGTGCCCATTTCTCCTATATGCCTGTAAAAAAATCATATGGCTACTTAAGAGAAGCCAATACCCATGCAAGGTACTGCAATAGCATTAAAAGAATTGTTATTTTTGATCATGGAGCTAATTTTGCACTAACATAATCTTTCTAACAGAAATAGGAAATTAGAAACATAGAAAATAGGTGCAGGAGTAGGCCATCCGGCCCTTCGAGCCTGCACCACCATTCAATAAGATCATGGCTGATCATTCCCTCAGTACCCCTTTCCTGCTTTCTCTCCATACCGCTTGATCCCCTTATCCGTAAGGGCCATATCTAAATCCCTCTTGAATATATCCAATGAACTGGCATCAACAACTTTCTGCGGCAGGGAATTCCATAGTTCAACAACTCTCTGAGTGAAGAAGTTTCTACTCATCTCAGTCCTAAATGGCTTACCCCTTATCCTTACACTATGTCCCCTGGTTCTGGACTTCTCCAACATCGGGAACATTCTTCCCGCATCTAACCTGTCCAGTCCCATCAGAATCTTATACGTTTCTATGAGATCCCCTCTCATCTTTCTCAACTCCAGTGGATAAAGGCCCAGTTGATCCAGTCTCTCCTCATATGACAGTCCAGCCATTCCTGGAATCAGTTTGGTGAACCTTCGCTGCACTCCCTCAATAGCAAGAATGTCCTTCCTCAGATTAGGAGACCAAAACTGTACACAATATTCCAGGTAAGGCCTCACTAAGGCCCTGTACAACTGCAGTAAGACCTCCCTGTTCCTATACGCAAATCCCTTAGCTATGAAGGCCAACATACCATTTGCCTTCTGCACTGCCTGCTGTACCTGCATGCCCACTTTCAGTGACTGATAAACCATGACACCCAGGTCTCGTTGCACCTCCCCTTTTCCTAATCTGCCGCCATTCAGATAATATTCTGCCTTCGTGTTTTTGTCCCCAAAATGGATAACCTCACATTTATCCACATTATATTGCATCTGCCATGCATTTGCACACTCACCTTACCTGTCCAAGTCACCCTGCAGCCTCTTAGCGTCCTCTCACAGCTCACACTGCCACCCAGTTTAGTGTCATCCGCAAACTTGGGGATATTACACTCAATTCCTTCATCTAAATCGTTAATGTATATTGTAAAGAGCTGGGGTCCCAGCACTGAGCCCTGCGGCACCCCACTAGTCACTGCCTGCCTTTCTGAAAAGGACCCATTTATCCCGACTCTCTGCTTCTTGTCTGCTAACCAGTTCTCTATCCACATCAGTACATTACCCCCAACACCATGTGCTTTGATTTTGCACACCAATCTCTTTTGCAGGACCTTGTCAAAAGCCTTTTGAAAGTCCAAATACACCACATCCACTGGTTCTCCCTTGTCCACTCTACTAGTTACATCCTCAAAAAATTCCAGAAGATTCGTCAAGCATGATTTCCCTTTCATAAATCCATGTTGACTTGGTCCAATCCTGTCACTGCTTTCCAAATGTGCTGCTATTTCATCCTTAATGATTGATTCCAACATTTTCCCCACTACTGATGTCAGGCTAACTTGTCTATAATTACCCGTTTTCTCTCTACCTCCTTTTTAAAAAAGTGGTGTTACATAAGCTACCCTCCAGTCCATAGGAACTGATGAAGAGTTGATAGACTGTTGGAAAATGATCACCAATGCATCCACTATTTCTAGGGCCACTTCCTTAAGTACTCTGGGATGCCGACTATCAGGCCCCGGGATTAATTGGCCTTCAATCCCATCAATTTCCCAAACACAATTTCTCGCCTAATAAGGATATCCTTCAGTACCTCCTTCTCACTAGCCCGACTGTCCCCTAGTACAATCGGAAGGTTATTTGTGTCTTCCTTTGTGAAGACAGAACTGAAGTATTTGCTCAGTTGGTCTGCCATTTCTTTATTCTCCATTATAAATTCACCTGAATCCAACTGCGTTTGGCTTCACTAATCTTTTTCTCTTCACATATTTATAGAAGCATTTGCAGTCAGTTTTTATGTTCCCTGCAAGCTAGAGCATCTTATATTGATAAACTGGATCCCTCAGACAGTTGGAAAGCTTATAAATAAACTTAGCACAGAAAGACAGGCTGCCAACATCAGAAGAAAATGCTGCATTCAGTAATCAGTAATTGCTATTCTTAAATTAATCACTTAAATTATGTGCTCTCAGAGTTTAAAGTTACCAGTCAGGATGAAGCAAACACAGATCAGAAATTAGAGATGAAAAAAACAAATATACCAAACAACATTAAACCTAATCATAGTTTCCAATTATATTTTATGGCCTCCGCTCCACTCCACCATCTCTGGTTGCTCCTTCAACCATGTAGGCCCTCGCTTCTGAAATCCCCTCAGCATCTCCACCTTGCCACCAACTACCTGCCTTTAAAAGCCTCACTAAGATCCTATACATAATGCGCAGCATAGAATTGTAAGTTGTTGAAGATGATACATTGCATTGTGCCGTAATCTGTTAAATTAATATGGCAGGGGGATGGGAATCTATGCAGGGAGGCAGAGGGAAGTAAAAAGGGGGCAGAAGCAAAAAGTAGGAAGGAGAAAAACAAGAGTGGAGGGCCGAGAAATCAAAGGCAAAAATCAAAAAGGGCCACATTACAACATAATTCTAAAAGGACAAAGAGTGTTAAAAAAATAAGCCTGAAGGCTCTGAGTCTCAATGCGAGGAGCATTCGTAATAAGGTGGATGAATTAACTGCGCAGATAGCTGTTAACAGATATGATGTAATTGGGATTACGGAGACATGGCTCCAGGGTAACCAAGGCTGGGAACTCAACATCCAGGGGTATTCAATATTCAGGAAGGATAGACAGGAAGGAAAAGGAGGTGGGGTAGCGTTACTGGTTAAAGAGGTGATTAACGCAATAGTAAGGAAGGACATTAGCTTGGATGATGTGGAATCTATATGGGTAGAGCTGCGAAACACCAAAGGGCAGAAAACGTTAGTGGGAGTTGTATACAAACCACCAAACAGTATTAGGGAGGTTGGTGATGGCATCAAACAGGAAATTAGGGACGCGTGCAATAAGGGTACAGCAGTTATCATGAGTGACTTTAATCTACATATAGACTGGGCTAACCAAACTGGTAGCAGTTCTGTGGAAGAGGATTTCCTGGCGTGTATAAGGGATGGTTTTCTAGACCAATATGTCGAGGAACCAACTCGAGAGCAGGCCATCCTAGACTGGGTCTTGTGTAATGAGAGAGGATTAAATAGCAATCTGATCATGCAAGGCCCCTTGGGGAAGAGTGACCATAATATGATAGAATTCTTCATTAAGATGGAGAGTGACACAGTTAATTCAAAGACTAGGGTCCTGAACTTAAAGGTAACTGCGATGGTATGAGATGTGAATTGGCTAGGATAGACTGGCGAATGATACTTAAAGGGTTGATGGTGGATAGGCAATGGCAGACATTTAAAGATCACATGGATGAACTACAACAATTGTACATCCCTGTCTGGCGTAAAAATAAAAAGGGGAAGGTGGCTCAATGTGGCTAAGAAGGGAAATTAAGGATCGTGTTAAATCCAAGGAAGAGGCAGAAATTGGCCAGAAAAAGCAGCAAACCTGAGGATTGGAAGAAATTTAAAATCCAGCAGAGAAGGACTAAGGGTTTAATTAGGCGGGGGGGAAATAGAATACGAGAGTAAGCTCGCAGGGAACATAAAAACTGATTGCAAAAGCTTCTATAGATACCACACCTGGAGGAGGGAATTGCACTCCATTTTACTTTAGGGTAATTCAGAATTAACACCCAATTTACTCTCAGCTTTGCTGAACTTGTAGAGTGCAAATCCGCCATAATCAACAGGGATCAAACCAGCATCGAGTTAAAGGAAACCCAGTCTCTCCACTAAATTTCAGCAGTTCGAACAATTGGTTTATTCTGTTTATATTTTCTGAAAAAGATTCTGGAAGCTGAGCTATTTTTGATAATTCAAGAAACATTTTTTGTTATGCTGTAGATCCTCTTACATTTATGATGAATAGAATATTTTCAAACTATTCTTTGAAATGAATAAACCCTTTATCAATAAACAATGTTCTGGCTCTTTATTTCTCTTGGCATAGCTCATAGGAGCGACTGAATTTGTCAGACATGGTCCTTATCAATTTAGGTTGTGTCAATGCATCAATTAACATTGATTATTATGAAGTGAGTGAAGGGAATAAACTTTACAGGGATCTTGTACCAAGGCTAAAAAAATTCAAATACAAGACGGCATCAACAGTCCTAACTAAATAAGGAACTACTCTTGCAGCTGGGAAACCATGGCTGCTGATAAGCTTGCAAACCCCAGAAAATGAAGTGCAGTAGCATGTCAGTAAAACAAGGCACATCACAGCACAGGGTCACGACATCCTGAGCAGATATTTGGAATGTTGGTACAGTCGTGTTTACTATAGGTTCTAGTGAAGAGTTGCAATGTCTTTGCAGCATAATATGGCAAATTTCAAACTGATGAAGAATATAAGGGTGAAACAGAAGCTGAAGAAGAGTAACTTAAATAGACTGCCTCATGGGGTGATAACTTGGTTTTTGGCTGGAGAATTATGCAACCAAGTAATTGAAAGCTATTTCAGATTAACAACTGCTGAATTTTGTGAGCAAGATTCTCTACCACAGAAAGTTGTTGAGGCCAATTCACTAAATATATTCAAAAAGCAGTTGGATGCAGTCCTTACTACTAGGGGAATCAAGGGGTATGGCGAGAAAGCAGGAATGGGGTACTGAAGTTGCATGTTCAGCCATGAACTCATTGAATGACGGTGCAGACTCGAAGGGCCGAATGGCCTACTCTTGCACCTATTTTCTATGTTTCTATGAAGAGAAAAAGATTAGTGAAGACTAATGTAGGTCCCTTGTAGTCAGAATCAGGTGAATTCATAATGGGGAACAAGGAAATGACAGACCAATTGAACAAATACTTTGGTTCTGTCTTCACTAAAGAAGACACGAATAACCTCCCGAAAATAATAGGGGACCGAGGGTCTAGCGAGAAGGAGGAACTGAAGGAAATCCTTATTAGTCAGGAAATTGTGTTAGGGAAATTGATGGGATTGAAGGCAAATAAATCCCCAAGGCCTGATAGCCTGCATCACAGAGCACTTAAGGAAGTGGCCCTAGAAATAGTGGATGCATTGGTGGTCAATTTCCAACATTCTATAGACTCTGGATCAGTTCCTATGGATGGAGGGTGGCTAATGTAACTCCACATTTTAAAAAAGGAGGGAGAGAAAACAGGGAATTATAGACCGGTTAGCCTGATATCGGTAGTGGGGAAAATGCTGGAATCAATTATTAAAGATGCAATAAAGCGCATTTGGAAAGCAGTGACAGGATCGGTCCAACTCAGCATGGATTAATGAAAGGGAAATCATGCTTGACAAATCTAGAAATTTTTGAGAATGTTAGTAGAGTGGACAAGGGAGAACCAGTGGATGTGGTGTATTTGCACTTTCAAAAGGCTTTTGACAAGGTCCCACACAAGAGATTAGTGTGCAAAATTAAAGCACATGGTATTGGGGGTAATGTATTGACATGGATAGAGAACTGGTTGGCAGGCAGGAAGCAATGAGTAGGAATAAACGGGTTATTTTTGGATTGGCAGACCGTAACTAGTGGGGTACTGCAAGGTTCAGTGCTGGGACCACAGCTATTTACAATATACATTAATGATTTAGACGAAGGATATCTCCAAGTTTGCAGATGACACTAAGCTGGGCGGCAGTGTGAGCTGTGAGGAGGATGCTAAGAGGCTGCAGGGTGACTTGGACAGATTAGGTGAGTGGGCAAATGCATGGCAAATGCAGTATAATGTAGATAAATGTGAAGTTATCCACTTTGGTGGCAAAAACAGGAAGGCAGAATATTATCTGAATGGCGACAGATTAGGAAAAGGGGAGGTGCAATGAGACCTGGGTGTCATGGTACATCAGTCATTGAAAGTTGGCATGCAGGTACAGCAGGCGGTGACGAAGGCAAATGGCATGTTGGCCTTCATAGCGAGAGGATTTCAGTATAGGAGCAGGAGGTCTTACTACAGTTGTACAGGGCCTTGGTGAGGCTACACCTTGAATATTGTGTACAGTTTTGGTCTCCTAATCTGAGGAAAGACATTCTTGCTATTGAGGGAGTGCAGCGAAGGTTCAACAGACTGATTCCCGGGATGACAGGACTGACATATGAAGAAAGACTGGATCGACTAGGCTTATATTCACTGGAATTTAGAAGAATGAGAGGGGATCTCATAGAAACATATAAAGTCTGACGGGATTGGAAAGGTTAGATGCAGGAAGAATGTTCCCGATGTTGGGGAAGTCCAGAACCAGGGGTCATAGTGTAAGGATAAGGGGTAAGCCATATAGGACCAAGATGAGGAGAAACTTCTTCACTCAGAGAGTTGTGAGCATGTGGAATTTTCTGCCACAGAAAGTTGTTGAGGCCAGTTCGTTAGATATATTCAAAAGGGAGTTAGACGTGGCCGTTACGGCTAAAGAGATCAAGGGGTATGGAGAGAAAGCAGGAATGGTGTACTGAAGTGAATAATCAGCCATGATCATGTTGAATGGTGGTGCAGGTTCGAAGGGCCGAATGGCCTACTCCTGCATCTATTTTCTATGTTTCTATATTTCTATGAACCACACTGTTTTGGAACCTCATCATGCTAATTGATCCTGAGCTGAGCTTCTGACCCTATAATCCTCTCCATCACTAAGACCGCCTACTTCCATCTTCGTAACATCGTTCGTTACTGCCCATACCTCAGGTTATCTGCTGCTGAAACAGTTACCTCTGGACTCGACTATTCCAATTCTCTCCTGTTTGACCTTCCATATGCCACCCTCCATAATCTTGGGCTCATCCAAAATTGTGCTGTCTTTATTCTAGCCAGCACCAAGTCTTGCTCACCCATCAAACCTGTGCTCTCTGACATACATTAGCTCCCAGTCCATTAATTGCTCAAATTTAAATTTCTCATCTTCATGTTCAATTCCTGCATGGCTTTGCCCAGCCCTATCTCTGTAACATTCTCCAGCCCTACAGCCCTCCAGAAATTCTGTGTTCCCCCCACTCCTATTGCCCCACCTTTGGTGGCCATGCTTTCATCCATCTAGGCCCTAAGCTCTGGAATTTTCTCCCTAATCATCTCTGCTTTCTCCATCTCTCTATCTCTGTCCTCTTTTAAGATCTTCCTTAAAACCTACCTCTTTGACCAAGTTTTTAGGCAATCGTTCCAATATTTCTGTTTTTGGGTCGATATCAATTTTTGGCTGAATACCCTCCTCTGAAGCTCCTGGGTGTTTTTCTACATTAAAGGTGTTATTTTAGAATATAACCACAATGCTACCTTAAATGCTGGAACTTGCTTTCATTGTACACTTTTTTTTAATCATTGGTAATGACTGGTTGCAAAGCTTCTGTTTTTTCTTGATTTTTATATATTGTATATCACTGTCAGTAAGTTGATTAATTTTGCTTAGAGATGTAAGAGAAATCATCTATTGCCCACTGCTTAATCATTCTTGAATCTAAATCGAAGTTTTAATTTGATCACCAGCTTCCAGACGGGAGCACCATATAATAACTAAACTACCATTTTGATTATGGTGCAGTATAAAGAATTTTCTTTGCAATTATAACCTTTTAAAATATTGCCTTCAGATTTAACACAGGTCTCTTTAACACAGTTTCATTAACATTGCCAACTGATGTCTGAAATTATACATCACACATGGAACAAACTGCACGCTGTAACTCAAATCAGTGGTCTCCTTGAACTTGAAATTTCTTGACAGAGAAAGCAGCTGAAAGAATGATTCGGACCCACAATTATTTGGCGAGCTATCCTAGCATATCAAATTGATTCCCTTTTGCTCATTTTTCAATAAGTCACTTTGTCTATGAAAAACAGGGAAGGGCATTCAGAATATAACTAAACTAAAGTATGCACAAGATTACTGTAGATTTCCCATTTATTAACCATTTGGAAGAATAACAGTATTTTTGCCAAAAAACAGTAATTAGTGATGATTTGCTAACACTTAACATCCGCACTCTTCTGGAGAAAGTTTTTCATTTTGTTTCTAAACACACATGATGACATAAATCACACTGAAATGCATCACATCACTTTGAGAGTGAAAGCATCAGGATGAAAATAAGGTTAGGCTCTTGTGACTCCTTCCTACAAAGCCGCACTCTCTGGAAAAATTCTGTGAAACCGAAGTGCCAATGTCACATGTGATGTTTCCTTATACAAGAGTTGTCTCGGTGTTTCAAAATGTTCCAGGGAATGGCATATAAGGGCTGATTTTCCAAGCTTGTGCTGTCGTCATCCGACCACAGACCTTTCTTTTGTTCTTTCCACCCCTCACCCCTTTCCCTGCCTCTGTACTTGTTTAAAATCTGTTATAGCTCTATTTCTTTCCAGTTCTGATGTTATGTCATCGACCTGAAATGTTAACTCTGTTTCTCTCCACAGGTACTGCCTGACCTGCTGAGATTTTCCATCAAAAGTATTCAATGCAAGTATTCCAAAGGAAACTGGGACAACAGAAACAATGGCACCATTAGGATATATGAATGTCTGATTAGCTGTGACATTAGATGGTTCCTCACTTGCATCCCAAACACATTATGACATGCTTTGAGTGGCACTGCTCCTCTTAAATGCACATGCCCATAGAAGCATTTCATCTTTTAATCTAGATATTACATGCAATAGAAAGTTTCAACTGAATGATACATAAAGGGCCCAGGAGCAGTCTGAGGATTGAAGAAGACTGCTGTTATGGTACTGCCCCTCCACAGCACAAAAGTAAAGGTGCTCATATATTGCATTGAGTTCCCCAAGCATTGGTCTCACAGGCCATATGCAAGACATATGTAAAACTACTGGGACTTTTTAAGATCAGTGATGTGGAAGACCTGCTTAAAATAGGTCTTAGTGAATCCCCACAGCAATTAGATTTTGCTTGCAGCCAGCTGTGCAAGCCACACATTTGTGAGTCTGGCATCACTAGCATTGGTCTCACAAATACAAAAGTGCCTCACAACACTGGGTTTGCAGTTTTATAGCGGTGAAATGGGACCATATTCCCAAGGTTATTAGACAATGCAGCACAGCAGCAAGTTTTATCATCTTTTCATTGTGCTACGGTGGAAGTGTGAAAGTGTTTTGCCACACCTGAAGCATACCTCCTCCTGAGTAAATGTTAAGCTGAATTGGCATCAAGAAAAGCAGTGACGTCGACTACTTAAATGTTTTTTCCTTCCTTCTCTGCTAAAAGAAAACCCAATTAATTTGGTGAATCACCAAACAACAACTCTAGATTACTACGTATGATTAATAATGTTTCGTCATCATCCATTGTCTATAGTAAGATCACATTAGATGATAAGTCATACTTCTATTTTATGATTATTAAAATGTATAGATTTTGTTCTTTATGATAATTTTGCTCATTAGGGATAATTTTCCAACTACACATTCCTGACTGGGAACCTCACTGGAAATACAAAGTCAGAAAATTACTCCTATTATATTTAATCAATTAGATCCATCATCAAATAAATAAGTCTTCATAGATATCAGCACATAATGAGCAACACAGTGTTCCATTCATAAACTAATAAGCATGCATTTTGCTGATTCAAAAATATGACCAGCCTATATAACATAGTATAGCTACACGATTAGTAATCCCTGATAAAGTGTAACATCCTCACCGAAATCAAGCATAGACAGCGGAAAGAGCGTGCGGCAAACCAGTCCCACCCATCCCTTCCCTCAACGACTATCTGTCCCAACTGTGACAGAGACTGTGGTTCTCGTATTGGACTGTTCAGCCACCGAAAGGATTCATTTTAAGAGTGAAAGCAAGTCTTCCTCGATTCCGAGGGACTGCCTATGATGATGGAGTAAGTCTACCTCTCTTTCCTCCTTTAAGACGCTCCTCAAAGCCTACTTCTTTGACCAGGCTTTTGGTCATCTGTCCTTATGTGGCTCAGTGTCAAATGTTGTTTGATAATGCTCCTGTGAAGCACCTTGAGATATTTGTCTATGTTAAAGACTCTATATAAATGCAAGTTGTTGTTGTTGTTCTATTTTTGTCTTCACCACCTGGGTGGTGATCTGGTGGAGCAGATTACAAGTTGTTCCATTGGAATGAAAATCAGGCAGGTTCTATAAAGGCTGAGCGGTGAAGACAACAATCGTCCTCAATAGTCTCAGAATGGACAACTATAATAGAAAATGTGCAGCAATCCAACTATTGTTTGTTCATTGGGCAAATAAATTAAAATCAAACTACAGAAAGCAAATGTAGAAAATACAGGCAACTCCTTACTTATTTTGACACACAATTATCTGATAATCTGACTGTCTTCATAACTCCCAAATGTGATTTGTTACAGTTGGGGAATAAGAGATTGGTAAACTCTATTTGGCATCTGGTGTGTGCAGATTGCAGCTGCTCTCTATTGCAGGCACCAAAGGATCTAGTAGGCTTTCAGCATTAAAGCAGTAATCCAGAAGCCTTGCTAAGTGGTGAGCTGCAAGGCCGTGACCTGCTTTGTCTTTGCCACGATAAAACTGAATGAGCTACAAACAACAAAAAGATGTGAGTATGTTTGTGAAAAGAAAAAGATTAGTGAAAACAAACGTAGGTCCCTTGGAGTCAGATTCAGGTGAATTTATAATGAGGAACAAAGAAATGGTGGACCAGTTAAACAAGTACTTTGGTTCTGTCTTCACGAAGGAAGACACAAATAACCTTCCGGAAATACTAGGGGATCGAGGGTCTAGTGAGAAGGAGGAACTGAAGGAAATCCTTATTAGTCGGTAAATGGTGTTAGGGAAATTGATGGGATTGAAGAACGATAAATCCCGGGGCCTGATAGTCTGCATCCCAGAGTACTTAAGGAAGTAGGCTTAGAAATAGTGGATGCATTGATGATCATTTTCCAAACGTCTATCGACTTTGGATCGGTTCCTATGGACTGGAGGGTGGTTAATGTAACACCACTTTTTAAGAAAGGAAAGAGAGAGAAAACGGGTAATTATAGACCGGTTAGCCTGACATCAGTAGTGGGGAAAATGTTGGAATCAATTATTAAAGATGAAATAGCAGAACATTTGGAAAGCAGTGACGGGATCGGCCCAAGTCAACATGGAATTATGAAAGGGAAATCCTGCTTGACAAATCTTCTGGAATTTTTTGAGGATGTAACTAGTAGAGTGGACAAAGGAGAACCAGTGGATGTGATATATTTGGACTTTCAAAGGCTTTTGACAAGGTCCCACACAAGAGATTGGTGTGCAAAATTAAAGCATATGGTATTGGGGGTAATGTACTGACGTGGATAGAGAACTGGTTGGCAGACAGAAAGCAGAGAGTCGGGATAAACGGGTCCTTTTCAGAATCACTAGTGGTGTACCGCTGGGCTCACTGCTGGGACCCCAGCTAGTTACAATATACATTAATGATTTGGATGAGGGAATTGAGTGTAATATCTCCAAGTTTGCAGATGACACGATGCTGGGTGGCAGTATGAGCTGTGAGGAGGATGCTAAAAGGCTGCAGGGTGACTTGGACAGGTTAGATGAGTGGGCAAACGCGTGGCAGATGCAGTATAAATGTGGATAAATGTGAGGTTATTCAATTTGGTGGCAAAAACACGAAGGCAGAATATTATCTGAATGGTGGCAGATTAGGAAAAGGGGAGTTGCAGCGAGACCTAGGTGACATGGTACATCAGTCATTGAAATTTGTCATGCCAGTTCAGCAGGCGGTGACGAAGGCAAATGGTATGTTGGCCTTCATAGCTAGGGGATTTGAGTATAGGAGCAGGGAGGTCTTACTGCAGTTGTACAGGGCCTTAGTGAGGCCTCACCTGGAATATTGTGTTCAGTTTTGGTCTCCTAATCTGAGGAAGGACGTTCTTGCTATTGAGGGAGTGCAACGAAGGTTCACCAGACTGATTCCCGGGATGGCAGGACTGACATATGAGGAGAGACTGGATCGACTTGGCCTGTTTTCACTGGAGTTTAGAAGGATGAGAGGGGTTCTCTTAGAAACATTTAACATTCTGATGGGACTGGACAAGTTAGATGCAGGAAGAATGCTCCCGATGTTGGGGAAGTCCAGGACCAGGGGACATTGTCATAGGATAAGGGGTAAGCCATTTCGGACTGAGATGAGGAGAAACTTCTTCACTCAGAGAGTTGTTAACCTGTGGAATTTCGTACCGGAGAGAGTTGTTGATGCCAGTTCATTGGATATATTCAAAAGGGAGTTCGATATGGCCCATGGCTAAAGGGATCAAGGGGTATGGAAAGAAAGCAGGAAAGGGATACTGAGGTGAATGATCAGCCATGATCTTATTGAATGGTGGTGCAGGCTCGAAGGGCCGAATGGCCTACTCCTGCACCTATTTTCTCTGTTTCTATGTGCTTATTTAAAGAGAAAAAATAAATAATGTGTAATCAAACAAATGGGCCCAGAAAAGAATTATTAGTGGGGTGACAAAAGCTTGGTCAAAGAGGTGTTTTTTCAGGAGGTTCTTAAAAAAGGAGTGAGAGGTAAGAGCTTTAGTAATGGAAATCCAGAGCATGGTCACCAATGGTGGGGCAAAGAGAGCTGCACAAGAGGCTAGAATCAGAGGAATGGAGAGTTCATGGCTTGCTGTGATGTAGGAGGTAAGGGGGTAGGGAGCAGAAGCCAGGAAGGGATTTAAACACAAGGGTGAGAAATTTAAACTTGAAGCATTAAATGATTAGGAACTAATGTAGATCAGCGAAGGTAGGAATGATGGGTGAGGGATGGAGTACAGGCAGCAGGTGGGTGAAAGAATACAGGCTAGCTCGGAGAGCCTCTAGGGGTTAAGTGATGAAGAGCCCTATAAAGGAAGTATTCTTGAACAAAGTAAATAATTGTGGCATCATTTAGTTTGACTGTTCTTAAAAAAAGGATAAGTCCCTTGCTTGTTTTCTTTAGTTTAACCACATTCAAAAAATAATTCTGAATTTATCTGGCTTTTTGGGGATCTAATGTTTTTCCCCATTGATTTTGTTCTGGATTTTTGCATCAAATTGACAGAAAAACTGACTTTAAAGATCCTTATGAATACTATATGAATACCCCAATTCTGGCCTCTTGCCAATCACCGATTTTAATCGCTGCACTATTGGCAACCATGCTTTCAGCTGCCTCAGCCCTAAGCTCTGAAATTCCCTCTCTAAATTTCTCTGCCTCTCTTCCGCTTTTTCCTCCTCTAAGCCACTCCCTGAAACTATTGGTCAATATTTGGCCAAACTATTGTTCCTCTGTTCTGATAGCACCTTATGTGGCCTGGTGTCAAATTTTGTTTGATAATGCTCCTGAGAAGTACCTTGGGATGTTTTACTGAGTTACAGGTGCTATATAAATACAAGTTGTTGTTGTTACATGAAATTAAGAGCTTGCATTTAAGTAAAATTACAGACAAAAAGCAGGTGGTACTCAGTAAGAAAATGGGATGAAAGGTGGATAAATCCCCTGGACCTGATGGCTTGCATCCTAAGGTCTTAAGAGAAGTAGCGGCAGGGATTGTGGATGCATTGGTTGTAATTTACCGAAATTCCCTGGATTCTGGGGAAGTCCCAGCGGATTGGAAAACTGCAAATGTAACGCCCCTATTTAAAAAAGGGGCCAGACAAAAATCAGGAACCAAAGACCAATTAGCCTAACATCTGTGGTTGGGAAAATGTTGTAGTCCATTATTAAAGAAGCAGTAGCAGGACATTTGGAAAAGCATAATTCGGTCAGGCAGAGTCAGCATGGATTTATGAAGGGGAAGTCATGTTTGACAAATTTGCTGGAGTTCTTTGAGGATGTAATGAACAGGGTAGATAAAGGGGAACCAGTGGATGTGGTATATTTGGACTTCCAAAAGGCATTTGACAAGGTGCCACATAAAATGTTACTGCACAAGATAAAAGTTCACGGAGTTCGGGGTAATATATTAGCATGGATAGAGGATTGGCTAACTAACAGAAAACAGAGAGTCAGGATAAATGGTTCATTCTCTGGTTGGCAACCAGTAGCTTGAGGGTGCCGCAGGGATCAGTGCTGGGACCCCAACTGTAAAGTCCTTACTCAATGGCACAAAACCCACACGAGGCACATTCTATGGACAAGGTCACTCTATGACCTGAACCTTTATTCACAGGACCAAGAAGTGATGACCCTGCGTGGGACCTCCCTTTATATACCTGGATGACCAGGTAAGGAGTGTCTCCCACAAGTTCACCTCCTGTGGTCAAAGTGTGCATTGCTTAGGTATATACAGTATTGCAGTGGTGTTACATACATGACATCACCTCCCCCCCAAAGTCTTATTGGGATCATAGGTTAAGTCTTTCAGGTGGTCTATGCTCCCTCGTGGAGCGCCGCAGTTGGGGCTCTGGTTGTTGAGCCTTGGCGTGAGTGTCTGTCACCTGTGGTGATTCCGGCCTGACCACCGGGACTGTGCATGCTGCTGAATGTTCTTGTTGCTCGTTCACTGGCGGTGGTGTGAGCACCATCTCATGTTCTTCCTCAGGTTCCTCAGTGTCTATGCTGAACCTTTTTTTAACTTGGTCCAGATGCTTACAACATATCTGCCCATTGTTAAGTTTAACCACGATGACCCTGTTCCCCTCTTTGTCTATTACAGTACCCTCAAGCCATTTGGGCCCCACGGTGTGATTGAGGACGAATACGGGGTCATTTATTTCTATACATGGCCCCCTTGAATTTCGGTCATGGTACTCGTTTTGGGACTGGTGCTTGCCCTCAACTATGTTGGTCAGGACTGGGTGAATGAGGGACAACCGAGTTTTGAGTGTTCGTTTCATAAGTAGCTCAGCGGGCGGGACCCCCGTGAGTGAGTGCGGTCGGGACCTATAGGCCAACAGGATCCCTGTGGCACCCTCAAGCTACTGGTTGCCAACCAGAGAATGAACCATGATAGGCGGCATTGAAGGGAGGGTCATGTATGTAACACCACTGCTATACTGTATATACCTAAGCAATGCACACCTTGATCACAGGGGGTGAACTTGTGGGAGACACTCCTTACCTGGTCATCTAGGTATATAAAGGGAGGTCCCACGCAGGGTCATCACTTCTTGGTCCTGTGAATAAAGGTTCAGGTCATAGAGTGACCTTGTCCATAGAATGTGCCTCGTGTGGGTTTTGTGCCATTGAGTAAGGACTTTACAGTTGGGGTCCCAGCACTGATCCCTGCGGCACCCTCAAGCTACTGGTTGCCAACCAGAGAACGAACCATGATAGGCGGCATTGAAGGGAGGGTCCTTGAATCCTGAGCTTGCCTTGTTTAATGATTTGGACCGCACGTTCCGCCTGGCCATTGGAGGCCGGCTTGAACGGTGCTATCCTGACATGGTTGATGCCATTGCCCGACATGAACTCCTGGAATTCGTAGCTCGTGAAACATGGGCCATTATCGCTAACAAGGATGTTCGGCAAGCCGTGGGTTGCAAAGACTGCACGTACACTCACTCTCCACAGTGGTGGATGTCGTGCACGAATTCAAAATGATGCACTCGATCCATTTCGAGTACGCATCTACCACATTGAGAAACATTTTTGTCATGAATGGGCCCACGTAGTCTACATGAATGCGTGACCATGGCCTGGTGGGCCAGGGCCACGGGCTGAGCAGGGCCTCTCTGGGGGCGTTACCCAGCTGGGCATACGTCGTGCACCTGCGAATACAGTGTTCCAGGTCTGAATCAATTCCCGGCCACCAAACATGTGACCGGGCAATGGCCTTCATCAGAACGATGCCTGGATGCTCATTGTGGAGTTCCCTGATGAATGCCTCCCTGCCCCTCTGGGACATGACTACCCGGCTGCCCCACAGTGGGCAGTCAGCTTGGATGGAGAGCCTGTGAAACGGTCTGACCTCCTCAGGGCATGCTCTGTGTGTGGGCGCCCAATCCCCAGTCAGGATACATTTCTTAATCAGAGATAGGAGGGGATCTCTGTTTGTCCAGATTTTGATCTGGCGGGCTGTGATGGGGGAGCCTGCGCTATCAAAGGCATCAACAGCCATGACCATCTCAGCGCTTTGCTCCGCTGCCTCCTCAGTGGTGGCCAGTGGAAGCCTGCTGAGCGCGTCAGCGCAATTTTCTGTGCCAGGCCGGTGCCGGATGGAGTAGTCATAAGCAGCCAGCGTGGGAGTCCATCGCTGTATGCGGGCTGACGTGTTGGCATTGGCAGCCTTGCTGTCTGACAAGAGGGATGTTAACGGCTTGTAGTCCGTTTCTAATTCAAACCTCCTGCCAAAAAGGTACTGATGCATTTTTTTTACACAATAGACACACGTGAGTGCCTCCTTCTCAACCATCCCATATCCCCGTTCTGCTTGAGAGAGCGACCTGGAAGCATAAGCCACAGGTTGTAGTTGGCCCTCAGCATTACTCTGCTGCAACACGCACCCAACCCCATAGGAATAACTTATTTGAACAAAGTAGGTTCCGCGTCCGATTGAAAACTCGTTCTTGACAGTCCCCCTAAAACCAATCACAACCCTTACGCAGGGGCACGTGAAGCGGCTCCAACAACGTGCTTAAGTTCGGCAGAAAGTTCGCGAAATAGTTCAAGAGTCCCAGAAATGAATGCAACTCCGATGTGTTGCCGGGCCTGGGCGCTCGTCGAATCGCCTCTGTTTTGGATTCGGTGGGCCGAATCCCATCTGCAGCAACCCTCCTGCCCAGGAACTCAACCTCAGGAGTCAAAACACTTCTTGAGTCGCAGGCCCACCTGGTCCAGTCGGCATAGCACCTCCTCCAGGTTGTGGAGATGTTCCTCGGTGTCACGACCCGTGATGAGGATGTCGTCCTGAAATACGATTGTTCCAGGAATGAATTTAAGCAGGCTTTCCATGTTTCTCTGAAAAATCGCGGCCGCTGATCGAATGCCAAACGGGCACCTGTTGTAAACGAACAGTCCCTTGTGCATGGTGATGGTGGTCAGTAGTTTAGATTCGTCGGCCAATTCTTGGGTCATGTAGGCTGAAGTGAGATCCAACTTGGTAAACAGCTTGCCGCCTGCCAGCGTGGCGAAAAGATCCTCCGCTCTCGGGAGCGGGTATTGGTCTTGTAGGGACACCCGATTGATAGTGGCCTTGTAGTCACCACAGATCCTGACAGAACCATCCGCTTTTAGGACGGGAACGATGGGGTTCGCCCAGTCGCTGAATTCAACGGGCGACATGATGCCCTCTCTCAGCAAACAGACCAATTCGCTCTCAATTTTCTCCCGTATCACATACGGTACCGCTCTGGCTTTGTGGTGCACTGGTCTGGCGTCCGGGGTGATGCGTATCACTACTTTGGTACCTTTGAACGTCCCGACGCCAGGTTGGAATAGTGACTCAAATTGTTGTAGGACTTGTGAGCACGAACTTCGCTCCACAGATGACATTGCGTGCACATCCCCCATTTCCAGTTCATCTCAATTAACCAGCTCCTTCCCAACAGTGTGGGACCATTGCCTGGGACAATCCAGAGCGGCAGCCGGTTCACTGATCCATTGTGTGTGACCGCTAACATTGCACTGCCTAGCACTGGAATGATTTCTTTGGTATACATCCGTAGTTGTGTCTCAATGCGTTCTAGTTTGGGTCTACTGGCTTTGAGTGGCCATAGCTTTTCAAATTGTTGAACGCTCATGAGTGGCTGGCTGTCCCCCGTGTCCAGCTCCATGCATATAGGGATGCCGTTTAATAAAATGTTCATCATCATTGGTGGCGTTTTGGTATATGAGCTGTGAATGTTTGCCACATGAACCCACTGAACTTCAGTGTCCATTGATTTGCCCCAAGAGTCACCCTGCATCACAGACCCCTCTTCCGGTCCATCCGCCTCGTAAATTAGCCTGGTTACAGGCTTCCTGCACATTCGAGCTAAATGGCCTCTGAGGTTGCATTTCTGCAGACAAATTGTTGAAACCTGCAAGTCCTGGCAGAGTGTTTGCCCCCACACCTCCAGCATGAGCTGAAATTCCCATTGTTGTGAACAAAGGAGCTATGACCCGACATTCCTCGCTGATTGTCCCTTTGACTGCCCTTGAGTACCCTGTTAGTGGATGTCAATGGTTCCATCCCGCATTGTCCACTGTGTTGGCGTAAATGTCCGTTCAGCCTGCCATTGTCTCTGTTGAAAACCTGCACTGAGGTCTATTGCTGCCCGGGGTGTGTCGAACTGCCCTTGCCTGCCTGCGGGGCTCTGAGTCGCGTTTATGATATTGACTCCCTGATCCCCCGCCGCGATGGAGGCAGAATTGCGCGCGTATATTATTTTGGTTTTCTCCTCACCCGCCAAGAAAGTCTGAGCCATCAACGCTGCTGCTTCCAAAGTCAAGTCCTTGGTCTCGATTAACTTTCGGAAAATCCCCGCATGACCAATGCCCTCAATAAAGAAATCCCTTAACATCACACCCCTGCAGGCGTCAGTGAACTTACAGAGGCTGGCCAACCGCCAGAGGTCCGCAACTAAGTCCGGTATGCTCTGTCCTTCATGACGTCGGTGGGTATAGAATCTGTGTCGGGCCATGAGTATGCTGTTCACCAGTTTGAGGTGCTCACCGATTAGTTTGCTGAGCTCTTCAAAGGTTTTGTCCACTGGCTTTTCGGGTGCTCCTAGGTCCTTCATGAACGCGTAAGTCTTAGGCCCTCAGCTGGTCAGCAGATGGGCCCTTCGCTTGTCGGCCGCTGCATCTCCTAGCTATTCTTTCATGACAAAGCTTTGCTGGAGCCTCTCAATGAAATCGTCCCAGTCCTTGAGAATGCATACTGAACATGGATATTAAATGTATACAGACATTAAAGTCGAGAAGTTGAGAACTTGGGAATTATATATGGACAGTATAAGCTAACAAAGAATTCATGGAGGAATTGCGGGGCGACGCAAGATCGCGCGGTGACGCAAACCGCGGGGCGACGCTAGATCGCGCGGTGACGCAAACCGCGGGGCGACGCAAGATTGCGCGGTGACGCAAACCGCGGGGCGATGCAAAATCGCGCGGCGACACGAACCGCGGGGCGACACGGGAGATAGGGTTAGTTTAACTCGCGCGGCGATGCGAACTGCGGGGCGACACGGGAGATCGCAGGGACGCGATCCGTGCGGCGACACGGAAGGTAGGGATAGTTAGAGCTAGATAGGGATAGATCAAATCGCGGGGACGTGATCCGTGCGGCGACACGGAAGGTAGGGATAGTTCGAGCTAGATAGGGATAGATCAAATCCGTGCGGCGACACGGAAGGTAGGGATAGTTAGAGCTAGATAGGGATAGATCAAATCGTGGGGACGCGATTCGTGCGGCGACACGAACAGGAAAACCGTGCGGCGACACGGAGGGATAGAGAATCGCGCGAACCACGTAGTGAAACGCGGAGGTTAGGGAATTACGTAAAATTAAGCCGCGGGACTATGCGGGACCGTGTAAATTTTAAATTGTACTTACGCCAGGTACGGCGTCGATCTTGTATATCACTTGGTCCGCCTAGGCTCTGGGTAAGATAACTGAAACCACCACGGGGCGACGTGGAGACAATCAGGACCAATTAGGACCCAGATCCAACGTGCGGCGACACAGGATGGGTAATTTAGATAAAACTACGAATTCCCTGAAAGGTCATGGATCCAAAAATAGAGCCGGCCAGAACAATTAATAGGAAAGAAGAGAGACTCTTGTGAACGTCTGTTTTAAAAAAGAAATGCTTGTGTGATTTTTACTGTGGGAAACCGGGGAGTTGTGGTTTGTTTTAGCTCCACCCACTTTTTCAAACAGAATGAAAGTTTTTTTAACCCTTCGTAGTGTTGTCCTGTATGTGGGAAGTTTAAGAGTGTGAACCTTATTGAATTACAAAGTTTGAATCGGGATTATGAGATATTCAGAGAAGGCACAGAAAATACTGAGATGGATTCAAAAGGATTCAAAAAAAAAATTATTATTATATTAAATCTGCAGTTTAGAAGAGATAGTATAACACGACCTTGAGGCTGGAACAATTGAGATAACGAAAAGCAGTCCACAGCCTACGTGCCAGACTTCCCTCTAGTTATGGAAAAGATTAAAAAAAGACGTAACGTACTCAATAGGTGCTGAAAAAAAAATGTGTACTGAGATTTTAAATTATGAGAAAAATTCCACTGCAGTCTAAAAAAATGCATCACTCCTGTCGAGTTGGCAGAAAAACTCCATTAAATTAGGGCTTTCATTGACAGAAGGAGGACATATTAAAAACCATAGACGTCTTAAAGAAAGAGTGCGCGCACGAGAAGTGTACTAAAAGTTCCACTGGGACCTCTGAGAAAGGTATCGATAGACTACGTAGTTAAAATGGTTGGCTTTGCATTGACCGAGGCTGATGACGAAATTGAATTTCAGTAAACAAATAGCTATTAAAAATGTGTGGTCTCGTTTTAAATCAATTAAAAAAATATCTTTGGCAAGTACTTGAATAAGAAGTAAAGAAATATTGGAGTTTAATCAAATGCTGCCTTTCCTGATGAAAAGATTTTTTTTTCAGATGGTTACGTGAAGTCACGTAATGACATCAGGTCTTCTTACAAACCTGTAAAGGAGTTAACCCTTTCCATTGACAGCCGTTTCATACTGAACATTATTAATTTGGATTTCTTAATAGAAAAAAGACTCACCTAACAGAGGAAATGGTGCGATAGTCAGAATAAAAAATAAAAACAGAACTAGCTTATGTAATAATACTTGCCTGATACAATAAAGAAATAGATACTCAAACAAAACAAATTGAAGAGTTAAAAGGCTAAGATAAATAAGCTGAAAGAGATCCACAAACCCAACTTAACCCTGACCTCCGATTTCACGGAGTGACCTCGACATGCATGGATATAATGCAGAATCAAGGGACCTGTGGGCCCTGGTAAAGCAAACCCTGAGCCCAACTGAGCATGCCCGATTTCTAACTCACCTAGGACGTGCTACTCATGATGCATTGTTGGTTGCTCACCCTAACGATATCCAGGATCGCCTAAACACTATCTTTAATGCTCTCACCACGACCCTTCAGAAGCCCATCAGTATGACCGCAGTATTAGAAACTAAACCCAAACGAGAAGAAACTGCCGATGAATTCATGGAAAGATTTAGTGAAATATACGGAAGTCAATCAGGAGATAATGCCTTCAGGGAAGGAGAGGATTCTCCTCAATTCTGCGCTATCCTACTTCAGTGCCTGCCCTATTCGATTGCTCACGCTATAATATGAATTGGGCAGATAACAGTAAAGCCCAGATGGAAAGGGCGGTTAAATATTATTGGCATGAAAAGAAAGGAGAGGGGGGAGGTGCACCCCCAACCCGGGTCAAGACTGAATACGTGACTCGAAAGGAAGAGCAGCCTCGGGTGGAAGGACCAAAACCTGACCCAAGGGGATACCAGATGGAACCGTAGTATTGCGTGCAGGGTTGGGTGGATAAACAGGGATACTGTTATACCAAACACTCAAATGGCCCGGGCCCTGCTAATTACGGACCGCCCTACTGTCCCCGGCCTGGTATGGGAAGAGGTCGGGGCTGGGAAAGACGAGATGGATGCTTTATTTGTGGGCAAGAAGGACATTGGAATAGAAATTGTCCCTCCCGTCAGCACGAAAAAGGAAGAGGAGGAAGAGGAGGGGGGCAAGGGGGGAAGAGGACGGGGATCTTACACTAACTTCTCCCAGAACAACCCCTTTGGCCAACCGTCCCCCGATTATTCTTATTGACTACGCAGCTTGATTGTGCAGGGACCCTCCCCGGATGACGAACCAATGATATTGTTAAAAAATCGGAATGAGTGGCAACCCTTCTTGATAGATACGGGAGCCTTCATGTCTTCTGTACAATCAAAGCTTAAACTCCCCGCCTTCACTGAAACACAGGAACTGTCAGGATTCCTGGGACAAGTCTCTACATTCCTGGTGTTAGAACCGGTTAAAAAATGGGTTACCAGGAAGAATCGGTGGAACATCGATTTGTTATCACAACCAATCTGGACTGTAACTTGATGGCTAGAGACCTCCTCTGCAAATTCCAGTTGCATTTGGAGTGTGGAGATGATGGGATTATTGTAAAACAGGGAACCCTTAAGCGGCAGTATTATACCACTAGAACCCCTCAATGGTGGTCTCTGGACCTGCCGCAGGCACCCTATCACGTGACCCTAGCATACGATCCCAGTGGAAAGAATCAGGACCTGCAGAACTTTTATCAGGATCACGAAGGGGAAGTGAAGGAAATTCTATTAAGGGCTAGAGTGACTGGACCAGAAGGGAAGGCAGATGGACAGCCCCCAACGGTTGCACCACATATTACTCATGAAGTATTACCTCCCCACCACGCTAAAGATTTGGGAGTTATGGTGCACTAGGCTATAGACGAGGCTGACCCTACCAGCCGGGATGTGCAAATTGTAAAACATGGCCAAACAGTCCAATTCCACGGGGACCCCGAGAAGGTCTTAACGACTCTGCAGCATCATACTGGCTCTGACATACCTGACTATGTGGATCCTCATGTGTGGGCAGAGGACCCCTCCCAAGTGGGTTATACTCCCATTGATCTGATTGAGATCCCAGTGCAGGGCAATGTGGACTGGTCCTCTATCTGACAGTACCCGCTGAAATCACAGGCAATACCGAGTATCCACCGAGCTTTGGAGGCTAGCCGAGTCGAACCAATTTGCCAGTTTCCAGTCCCCACGGCTAAACAAATGTGACAGTGGTTGGGGATGCTCAATTACTGCAGATCCTGGATCCCTAATGTTGCCCTGATGACTAAGCACCTCACCCCATATACAAATAAGGAAGGCAGCTTTGAAATAGAAACCACAGACGTCCAAGCCTTTAAGGAACTAAAGACAGCCCTGCTGCAAGCTCCGGCTTTAGGCCGGCCCCTCTATGACCGGCCCTTTCAACTGTACTGCACAATCCTGAAAGACTGTGCTACTGCTGTCTTTACTCAGAAACACGGGGATAAGCATAGGCCTGTTGCCTACTACTCTTCGAAAATAGACCCCGTTGCCTTGGGACACCCTGTATGTCAAATATTAACCGGCATCTACAATAGCCTTCAATCCGCTGCCAACATCACCCCCCAGCAGGATATTGTTGTGTACACTTCTCACTCTGTAGCTGCCCTCCTGGGCCAACTGCAGACTCAACACCTTACCATGGCCAGGCAAAGCAGATATGAGATCTACTTACTAAACAATCCTAAGCTGACCTTTCGGCACTGTACTGCCATTAATCCGGCCTGTTTTCTTACTGAGCCACCCCAAGATGAGGAAGAACCCAGTCATGATTGTTTATCTTTAATTCAAGAGGCCTCATCAGTCAGGGAAGATTTAGTTGATGTACCAATGGAAGATCCAGACTGTATTATGTATGTTGACGGAAGTTCCTTTATTAATCCAGAAGGTACACGAATCTCAGGATACGCCATAGTAAACCAGGAGAATCAGGTCTTGGAATCTGCCGCCTTTGAAACCGCCTATTCTGCCCAACAAGCTGAACTATTCGCCCTCACCCGAGCCTGTATCTTGGCCAAAGACCTCAAAGTCAATATCTATACCGACTCGAGGTATGCCTTTGGGGTGGCCCATGATTTCGGACAATTATGGAAAAATAGGGGATTCCTAACCTCACAGGGGAATGAGATATCCCATAAGCAACTAGTATCTGATTTGTTGCAAGCCCTCATGCTCCCCAAGCACATTGCCATTGTTAAATGTACTGCCCACACCACCGGAAAATCCCCGGTTGATATAGGGAACCACTGTGCTGACAAAGAGGCCAAACAGGCCTCTCGTGACCAACAGATGGTAGTGCCCAAAATGATAAGTCAGACTAAAAATCCTGCGAAGGATAAGTTAGCCTCGGAAAAACCAATGCCAACCATCCAAGATGTTATTAAAGCACAGGAGGACGCTCCTGAAAAAGAAAAACTGTTGTGGAAAAATTATGGATGTACTTATGACAATGTTTCTAAACTCTGGACCACTCCCACGGAACAGACTTGCATGTCTGACGAGTTGGCTCTATGGGTTACTGAATGTATGCATTTTGCTACTCATTGTGGAGCAAGGACCACGAGTGACACACTTTTGACTACTTGGTGGCACCCTAGACTCCAGGCGCTCGCCCAGAACATCAGTAGTCGTTGCCTGGTTTGCCAGCAACATAATCCAGGGAAGGGAGTCCCCTGTGATTGGGGTAAAACGCCCCTACCTGAAGATCCCTTTGAGACATTTCAGTTGGACTACATTGAGTTGCAAAAAGTTCAGTGTTACAAATATGTGTTAGTAATAGTAGATGTGTTTAGCAGATGGATTGAAGCCTACCCTATCCTGGACAATAAGGCTCAAACTGTTGTTAAGGTGTTAATGAGGGAAATTGTTCCTAGATATGGTATCTCAGCTCGACTGATGACCACCTATGTTCTTTCTCTGACTCAGGTTCTGCGACTAGCTTACAACCAGGTTCGAGAAGCTCACCTCACCAGTTTTACCCGAATCGTCCCTCGTGGTACCAGGGAAGTATGTCCTGATTAAGAAATGGATTCGGAAGGGATTAGAGCCACGATGGGAGGGGCCTTTTCAGATGATACTCACTACCCCCACTGCAGCCAAGGTTGAGGGGAAAAGTGCCTGGGTTCACCTGCACCACTGCAAGCTCACCACCCTCGAACGAACCTATTTTACTGGTTATTCTAATTCCTGTTTCTGTTCCAGATTTCCTCTTCTCCATAGCTGAACAAGGCCGTTGACATCCTAATTGTAACGTGGACCAGTTTGAACTTTTACC
Source organism: Pristiophorus japonicus (assembly GCF_044704955.1). NCBI lineage: Eukaryota > Metazoa > Chordata > Chondrichthyes > Pristiophoridae > Pristiophorus > Pristiophorus japonicus. The sequence goes on from NC_091978.1 coordinate 300,502,437, forward strand.
CGTAGTGATAGACAGCCAGCTACACCGACAGTGACCTAAGAAGAGAGACGGGAAAACCTAATTCTTTTAATCAGCAAAATATCCCAAATGTTATCATGGAATGATAAAAGGGGGGAATGAGAATGCATACTGAACATGGATATTAAATGTATACAGACATTAAAGTCGAGAAGTTGAGAACGTGGAATTATATATGGACAGTATAAGCTAACAAAGAATTCATGGAGGAATAGCCATGACATCTCAGACTCGAGACTGCAAAATGTTACAACACTAACACATATTGAAACAAAACCCAGAGCTTGCAGAAAAACCTCAAGGTCTTGGTAACTCATAATGGACCTTTGTGTAAAAACAGACCATACTAAGGTTGGCTTATGAGTGGACAAAGGGAAAGAGGGATCAAAGAGGATAGGCTGAACTAGGATGTCACTCTAATTGTATCTTGTTATCTTTTACCGAAAATGTATAACCGTCGTCCCTTTACAATGTAACGTCACTTTTCCGTAGGAAGAGGGTACGCTCTATCAAGAGAGTATTCCTTCTGTCTGATAAGTCTCGGCCAGTGAGACACAATATTAAAGACTGCTTTGTTATAAGCATCTGTGGTGTTCGCCTCAGTGTATTCGCTGAAACAGATTGAGGGAAAAGAATCCAGAAATCAACATCCTCACCAACACAGTACCGTTCCTCTGTGCTACCGGCCATTCTTTGCGAGAGGGATGGAGTACAAAAGCAGGGAGGTCCTGCTGCAACTGTACAGGGTATTGGTAACGCCGCACCTGGAGTACTGCATGCAGTTTTGGTCACCTTACTTAAGGAAGGATATACAAGCTATGGAGGGGGTACAGAGATGATTCACTAGGCTGATTCTGGAGATGAGGGGGAAACCTTATGATGATAGATTGAGTAGACTGGGTCTTTATTTGTTGGAGTTCAGAAGGATGAGGGGTGGTCTTATAGAAACATTTAAAATAATGAAAGGGATAGACAATATAGAGGCAGAGAGGTTGTTTCCACTGGTCGGGGAGACTAGAACTAGGGGGCACAGCCTCAAAATATGGGGGGAGCCAATTTAAAACCGAGTTGAGAAGGAATTTCTTCTCCCAGAGGGTTGTGAATCTGTGGAATTCTCTGCCCAAGGAAGCAGTTGAGGCTAGCTCATTGAATGTATTCAAATCACAGATAGATAGATTTTTAACCAATAAGGGAATTAAGGGTTATGGGGAGCGGGCGGGTAAGTGGAGCTGAGTCCATGGCCAGATCAGCGATGAACTTGTTGAGTGGCGGAGCAGGCTCGAGGGGCTAGATGGCCTACTCCTGTTCCTAATTCTTATGTTCTTATGTTCTCGTGGGTCGTTGATTCCCGTTTCTCGTCGCCAATGTAAAGTCCTTACTCAATGGCACAAAACCCACACGAGGCACATTCTATGGACAAGGTCACTCCATGACCTGAACCTTTATTCACAGGACCAAGAAGTGATGACCCTGCGTGGGACCTCCCTTTATATATCTGGATGATGAGGTAAGGAGGGTCTCCCACAAGTTCACCCCCTGTGGTCAGGGTGTGCATTGCTTAAGTATATACAGTATTGCAGTGGTGTTGCATAGAGGTTACATACATGACACCAACTATTTAAAATTTATATAAACAACTTGGAAGAAGGGACTGAATGTAACGTAGCCAAATTTGCTGATGATACAAAGATGTGAGGAAAAGCAAGGTGTGAGGAGGACACATAAAATCTGCAAAAGGACATAAACAGGCGAAGTGAGTGGGCAGAAAATTGGCAGATGGAGTATAACGTTGGAAAGTGTGAGGTCATGCACTTTGGCTGAAAAAATCAAAGAGCAAGTTATTATTTAAATGGAGAAAGATTGCAAAGTGCTGCAGTACAGCGGGACCTGGGGGTACTTGTGCATGAAACACAAAAGGATAGTATGCAGTTACAGCAAGTGATCAGGAAGGCCAATGGTATCTTATCCTTTATTGCAAAGGGGATGGAGCATAAAAGCAGGGAAGTCTTGCTACAGCTATATAAGGTATTGATGAGGCCACACCTGGAAAACTGAGTGCAGTTTTGGTTTCCATATTTATGAAAGGATATATTTGCTTTGGAGGCAGTTCAGAGAAGGTTCACTAGGTTGATTCCGGCGATGAGGGGGTTGACTTCTGAGGAAAGGTTGAGTAGGTTTGGCCTCTACTCATTGGAATTCAGAAGAATGAGAGGTGATCTTATCGAAACGTATAGATTATGAGGGGGCTTGACAAGGTAGGTGCAGAGAGGATGTTTCCACTGATGGGGGAGATTAGAACTAGAGGGCATGATCTTAGAATAAGGGGCCGCCCATTTAAAACAGAGATGAGGAGAAATTTCTTCTCTCAGAGGGTTGTAAATCTGTGCAATTCGCTGCCTCAGAGAGCTATGGAAGCTGGGACATTGACTAAATTTAAGACAGAAATAGACAGTTTCTTAAACGATAAGGGGATAAGGGTACATGGAAGTGGGCAGGGAAGTGGGGCCGTATGGTCTACTCCTGCTCCTATTTCTTATGTTCTTATGTAAAATTTTGTTTATATTAACCTGTGCAGTAGAGTTAACACTCTACTTATATAAGCTAACTATAATATCATCTTTTAGTTCATTTTTACAGTCTGTGACCCAATTCATTAGTTATTATTTATAAGAAATACAGGGGCTGAAATTGCCCCTTTCCTTAAGGCTTCTTACCACTGGAAATTGTCAGCCATGATGCGGAGTGCAATGGTCGCCGATTTTTCGTGGAATGGCCGCATTTTGAAAATTCCGCTCCTGTGGTATCCAGCCGGTGACTAGCTCTCCCCACTACCGCTCCGCTGCTGCCAATCTGTTGTAAGTGTGTCATCAGAGTGCGCACCGCCGATGTTCCCCGCCCAATCGCAAAATTCCACCGAGAAAATCTTGCTGCCGCTGCTCGGTGCCACCAGTAACTTTTTCTGCCAGTGGCACTGTGTTTGCAGTACTTCTCAAATGGCGGTGCAGCCGCCATTAAAGGGGAGGACGTAAAGCCACGGCTGCCATGTTTTTTTTGTCGGCCGACTGCCTTGTCGGGCCAACAATTATGCCCCCAGGTTCGGCCAGGCTGCCAACAGGCAGCTTGGCACCCACTCTTGGGTGCCAGACTGCTGGCCTGGCCAAAACCCTCCCTGGTGGCCCAAAGGACTGAACTTAAAGAATCGCACCGATCTCCCCTTTAAGTGAAGGGGAGAGCCATGGTGGCGTGCCAGCGCGATGACGTCATCAGCGCTTTGCTGATGACTGACAGCGGCGGCCACCCCACTCGCCCCCCCCCCCACTTCCACCCCTCCCGTGTGCGAACTTCCACTCACCGCCGCAATTCCGCCCCCATTAACCGGTCCACCGAAAAAAAAAAACAAAGAGCGGAATTTCGTCAAGCGGTCACCGCATCAACCGCGCCAGTAAAAACAACTATAACACGGTAGTTGCGCCCTGTTTCCAGCGGTGGGCAATTTCAGCCTCACAATCTAAGCCAGAAACATGGGTCAGAAAATGTTCATACAATCTTACAAAAATAAACTCCTATTTTCATACAACAATTCACAATTAACTAATTTTCACTTATCTTAAGTAACCAATTTTTTGCTCTGACTTTCACAGTTCATCTCTTAAACCCGCTGAAATCAGAGACCAAATGACGCTTTTCCTTTTTCGTTTGGGAGAAGAAAAAAAACCTTGCAATTCATTTCTTTTGATTCTTACCTTTGAAGAAGCAGTCTTCATTGTGTACAACTGAAATTCTTTGTTTCTTCAAACAGGCAGCACGATGAAGCTCACAGTGGTTTTCATAAAGTTCTCCATCAGATCCACACACGGGCTTGTAATTGGGCTTGCAGCGTTCCATGCATGCGCAGTCCGCCTGTCCTGTCTCCTTCTTCACAATACAATGACGGCCAAGCCCACAATACTTGTTCTCGCAGGGTCCAAAATGGCCATCCTGACCATAATATGCTGAAAATTAACAAGAACAAGTTTTGCCATTATCTTGGAGGTTTGCATGATATGAAAAATACACATGTTGCATCACCGGGCCATATGCAGTAACCAGTTGATAAATTAATATAATTATGCTCTTGACACACTCACATCTACCTGCAACACAGAAAACAGCTTGTTAATTATGATAAAAATCATAATATTTTGATATATTTCTGCAATCTGCAGATCAGTCAAAAACTTTCATAGAATGACAAAAATACAAGTTTGAAGTGATTGTAAATTCCTGCCTCAAGCATGTGTGTTTTTCCACATTCTCCTCATTAGTTTAGTAAGCTGCATTGTTCAGCTTAAGCTTCTTTTTTTCACAGAATTTGCATTCATATCCATCTATGGACTTTTATAAGTAGTGCTATTACCAATTAGATTTATTTCTTCTTGTAAATGATTTCTACAGCACCTATTTTTGTGCAAGATTGCTGCTGCTAGAGAATGGACCACAATTCTTTTGGCACCCAATGTCATCATCACACATTCACACAAATGCTCGATGCAGAGCACAGCTCCCACTGTTTTGCCACTAGAATGTCAGGTGTCGAAGAGTGTCTTCTATTGTATCAGTATTAACTTCCATCTCTCACACCAGCCATCCTACACCTATTCTGAGCAAACTTTGCAATTTACTTCCAATTAGTTCAGGAGTCAAGACAATAGGTAGTTGTGTGCTGTGGATCCCAACCACTAGAATGTATCTTGAACTTGCCTGGTTATTTCACATGACATCTTTCGACAGATCGGGGTCATTTTGACTTTGGGTGATAGTTAGTGTAAGATAGGTGATACTGATTCAGCCGCCCGTTATACATCTCTCCCGATTTTCATTTCGATTGGGAGAGATGTACAATGGGTCATTAAATCAATAGTTTTACACTATCACCCAAAGTCAAAATTACCCCCAATGATTTTCATCTGATTAAGGACCTTCAGATGAATGGATTGTATTCTAACCCACATACTTCTAATGTCAACATAACATTGACTACCCACTGCTGTTAGGCTGTATTATCATTAAACACAAACCTTTTCTGTCTTTTGTGCACAATTCCATAATCCAATTTATTGCACCTTGTGATAAGAATTAAGAGCAGGAGTAGGTCATTCGGCCCCTCGAGCCTGCTCCACCATTCAATAAGATCATAGCTGATCTTCTACCTCAACTCCAATTTCCTGTACTGTCCCCATATCACTTGATTCCCTTAATATTCAATGATTCCCTTAATATTCATGCTATTTTAATGCAATTACTGTAAGTTTATTCCTTTTAAACCTGGTGTGTAATACTTTATTGCATCTACATGCTGTTCATTTTATACTATTATTGGCCAGCGAGGGAGGCGTTCGAGCCCAGCAAGGAGCAGCTTTTGAGCCCAACGGGAGGCGGTGTTCGAGCCCAGCAGGGGGCGATGTTCGAGCCCAGCGGGTGGGCAGAGGTCGAGCTCAGCAGGGGGCGATGTTCGAGCCCAGCGGGTGGGCGGAGGTCGAGCCCAGCGGGGGGCGACGTTCGAGCCCAGCGGATGGGCGGTGGTCGAGCTCAGCGGGAGGCGGAAGTCGAGTTCAGCAGGGGGGCGACGTTCGAACCCAGCGGGGGGCGACGTTCGAGCCCAGCGGGTGGGCGGAGCTCGAGCTCAGCAGGGGGCGATGTTCGAGCCCAGCGGGTGGGCGGAGGTCGAGCTCAGCGGGGGGCGACGTTCGAGACCAGCGGGGGGGCGACGTTCGAGCCCAGCGGGAGGCGGCGTTCGACCCCAACGGGAGGCGGTGTTCGAGCCCAGCGGGGGGCGACGTTCGAGCCCAGCGGGAGGCGGAAGTCGAGTTCAGTAGGGGGGCGACGTTCGAGCCCAGCGGGAGGCGGAAGTCGAGTTCAGCAGGGGGGCGACGTTCGAGCCCAGCGGGAGGCGGTGTTCGAGCCCAGCGGGGGGAGCGACGTTCGAGCCCAGCGGGAGGCGGAAGTCGAGTTCAGCAGGGGGGCGACGTTCGAGCCCAATGGGAGGCGACGTTCGAGCCCAGCGGGGGGCGACGTTCGAGCCCAATGGGAGGCAGCGTTCGAGCCCAGCGGGGGGGCGACATTTGAGCCCAGCGGGGGAACGGAGGTCGAGCACAGCGGGGGGGGCGATGTTCGAGCCCAGTGGAGGGGGGCGGAGGTCGAGCTCAGCAGGGGGGCGATGTTCGAGCCCAGCGGGAGGCGGAAGTCGAGCTCAGCGGGGGCGACGTTCGAGCCCAGCAGGGGGGGCGACGTTCAAGCCCAGCGGGAGGCGTAGGTTGAGCCCAGCAGGGGGTGGAGGTCGAGCCCAGCGGGGGCGACGTTCGAGCCCAGCGGGGGGGGGGGGGGGGGCCGGAGGTCGAGCTCAGTGGGGGGGCCACGTTCGAGTCCAGCGAGGGACGACGTTTAAGCTCAGCAAAGGGCAGAGGTCAAGCCCAACGAGGGGTGGAGATCGAGCCCAGCGAGGGGTGGCGTTCGAGCCCAGCGAAGGACAGAGGTTGAGTCCAGCAAAGGGTGACGCAGTGGGGGCCGTGGCCCAGGAGTAGAGCAGCATATAATGGAGGGGTCATGGCCCAGGAGTGGCGCAGCATTTAACAGTGGCGGGGCCGTGGCCCAGGAACAATGCTTCATATAACAACAGAGGGGTTGTGGCCCAGGAGCAATGCTTCATATAACAACAGAGGGGTTGTGGCCCAGGAGCAATGCTTCATATAACAACAGAGGGGTTGTGGCCCAGGAGCAATGCTTCATATAACAACAGAGGGGTTGTGGCCCAGGAGCAATGCTTCATATAACAACAGAGGGGTTGTGGCCCAGGAGCGGCGCAGCATTTAACAGTGGCGGGGCCGTGGCCCAGGAGCAATGCTTCATATAACAACAGAGGGGTTGTGGCCCAGGAGCGGCGCAGCTTTTAACAGTGGCGGGGCCGTGGCCCAGGAGCAATGCTTCATATAACAACAGAGGGGTTGTGGCCCAGGAGCGGCGCAGCTTTTAACAGCAGCAGGGTCGGGGCCCAAAGGAGATGCAACAGAGCTTGGTCTCCAGTCATCTTGGTCAATCCTCACCACTGGACCAAGACCTAGCTCTGTCAAGCCCAAGTGGTGGCTCGTGTGCAACAGTCACCACACGTTAAAAAAATCCACGCACACACATCTTCCACCCTTTAAGATGTAACTCATTGTAACACCTGTGGGCCCATCTTTTTTTGATGTGAAGAGCGTCATCCTCGTCACGGGGACTGCCGAGTATTATTACTAGTTATCCTCATGCTGAGCTTGCCAATTATTATAGACCAGCTATTTTTAGGACACAAAAAGGCACGATTCTGAAAGAATCGGGGTGAGTTGGTAACCCGGAGCGAAACTCACATGGGTCGGCAGAAGGGCCAGATTATTTTTGTGGGGCAAATAGGAACAGAAATGCTTCTCCTGGGCCCGCACAACTTAGAAGATGAAAACCTCTTCAGCTGACAAATGCTCCTCCCATTTGTACCTCCAAGTTGCACTCATAATCCTTTGTACAGCTTTCAAAGGGGCCTCCTAGCTGAAACAGATGGGTGCTCCTGCCGCCCTTCTCAGTACTCTAAGTTGGCAGCAACCGGAGTTGCAGCATAAACAGAGCGATAAGTGACCCGATGGCATTTTCAGGTTGCTACTGCCCCTTTTGTGCTGAGCAGAAGGAGATAAAATTGTTCGCACTAACTTTCTGTGAATGGTATCTCACTGATCTCAAACCCTTGCACAAAAGAAATATGATTTATAGAAGTATTGGATGGCTTGATCATGAATGTAAAAATACACATTGGCCCAGATTTTATGGTAAAAGTAATGGTGAGGTTATCAGCGCTCACCGTAATTAAAGAGTAAATCAGACAGCAACTTCTGGCAACCGCTTATCTGCAGTTAAACGGGGAAATCAAAAAGTTGCTGTCCAAGTTACCATACTCCTCCAGAAACTGCGCTATACCCGTATCTCACCGAGGGACTTGGAAATCAAACACATGTTACGGTACTTGCGTGATACTTACCTACTAAACACGTCTATTCCAGGGTAACTACATTTTAACAATGTGATAAGTTTCAATTACTGCTAAACAACCTCTCTGGTACTGAAAATTAACTTTTATAAGTGTAGAGTCTCATTCCTTCAGATTTTAATTATTGTTGGAGATTAAAAAAGCATTTTAAATTTAATTTTTAAAAAACTTTTATTTTCTGTCTCTTTTCTCTCTCTCTTAATCCCGTCTTTCTGTCCCTCTTTTTATTTCACTTTCTGTACATGATTTGAGATTGAATTAACTATTCTAACTTGCACTTCCTATCTCAGTTAGGATTCTTTCATCTGATCGGTTAAGGAGATACACAGTTGCTTGTCCTGTTCACACAGCTCTCAGCTCCCTTGTTGAGGGCACTGCACTGAAGTAGCTTTCGAATCACTGCAAGTTGCAGTGCAATATCTCATAGAAAGTGGCTGGGCGAATGAAAGTGTAATGAAAGGCTGGTTACAAAATCCTTACCATTGGTTTCCAATAGTCTCTTGCATATTGGTACAAAACAGTAAATACAAGGAACCCAGATAATTCTGCCCATTATGATCTATAATCCACTTCAGGAAGGTTTTTTAGCTCACATTAAAATTGATGGTTGTTTTGTGGCCGCCATATTGTTTTAACTAAATCTTTTTCTTTTGTAAATGTCAATTACGACACTAATAGCAATGGGTGAGAAAGATAGTACGTACATCAAGTAGAAAAAAACAAACAGTATTGGTTTGGAGCCTTGCTGTGCACCATTGTCCACAATGCCATTTTCAAACAATGACATTTATCCCCACTTTATGTCAGGTTGTTAGCACTTAAAGTTGAGTGTGAGTAACAAATTTACAGATTGAAGCCTAGAAAGTACTTGTCAGTCCAAACAGATATTTCTCTGCACACGCCGGTAAGCAGAGACAAAACATTATGCAAATTATTTCTGTGTGCCATTGTTTATACATTTCAAAGCAAACTGTATAGTATTCATTGTTTGCCCAGGAAACTCCAATGAACAAAATGTATTACAATCCTCAGTTAAAACTGGTACACTGCAATTTTTGGCATGCTGATTTATTGAAAAATACTGATGAAGCAAAGTAAAGTGCTAAGGCCCATATGATGCAGCATATCAAGGCTGAAATAGTAGAATAGGAAAAGAGTAGTAGCATATAAGAACAGGAGTAGGCCATGCACCCCCCTCGAGCCCATCTTATCATTCAATAAGGTCATGGCAAATCTATATCTCAACTCATTTACCCACCTTTGCTTTATATCCCTTGATACCCTTACAAAATAAAAATGTATCAATCTCAATCTTCAAAATTTCAAATTGGCCCAGCAGCCACAGGCTTTTGAGGGAAAGCATTCTATATTTTCACAACTCTTTGGCCAGAATTTTCTGTATCTGGGTGGGTTGGATGCAGACAGTAGGTCGCGACCCCGTTCCTCATTTCATTCTGCTCCTGAGTGCCTATTATGCAGCCCTGCTAAAATAAGCAGCCTATTAAATCTCCAGCTCCTTGCAAGCTGGGAAGTACAGGTGGCCCATGAGAGGGATGATGGTGAGAGGAGACATGGAAGTGGGGGCTTCTCTCCAAGCATTCACAGTTCTCCCCCATTTCCACCCCCTCAGGCAGAGCCCCATATGCTTCCTCAGATCACTGAGTCTGCCCCTGCACTGTCACAGAAGGAGCAAACTTTGGTGGGGTCCTCACAGGCTCCAAAAGTGTCGAAGCAGTTGCAGCAGGGAAGTGAGGCCTCTACCTCTTTGAAGCCACATGGGTAGCACCTCGTAGAAGCACGCATAAGAGAATGATGAAACACAAGTAGATGCACAAGGGTAGCCACTTGGATATTTTAGTAACTGTTTGGGTAAAGTTTCTGTTACTGTGAGGTCACAGATTAAAAATATTTATTTTCACCACTTTCCAGTTATGGCCAATTTTGTCTGCAACTTTGGAAGTGACTCAGTGAGTTGGAGTAAATGGTGAGACATAACGTTACCTCCAGAAATGGTGGCCAGTGTGAAAGAAATGGCTTGGTTATTGTAGGGATGCTTTATACTGTTACTGTGGGGTGGTGGGAAACTGGCATGGCATGTGACAGCCATATGGGTGTAATGCCTGAAGTTAAGTTAATCTGGCCATAATGAGGCAATCCCTGGTCTCCAGGGCAGCAATGTGCTCGGGTGCTGGTGGGATCTGGACCTCAGGTTCCTCCAGCTCCTTCTCGTCCTCCAGCTGGTGCTTCTCCTGCTCCTCCTTCTCTGAGAAAGCTCTGCGCTCAGTGCCTTGATCCTCATGCAGCACTAATCCTCGCTGCTGCACTATGTTGTGCAGGGCACAGCAGGCCATGACGATTCTGGGGACTCTGGCTGGTGCGTACTGAAGAGCTTCTCCAGATCTGTCGAGGCACCTGAAGCACATTTTCAGCATGCCTATTGTTTTTGCTATGGCACATCTGGTGGAAATGTTGCTTTCATTATATCTCTCCTCGGCCTCAGTACTTGACCTCCTTAAGGGTGTCATAAGCCACGTCTTCAGTGGATAGCCCTTGTCTCCAAGCAGCCAGCAAGAAAGTCTGTTTAAAGGAGCTGAGGGAGGGTGGACTGACAACTCTTTTGAGGTAAACAAAATTAAACATTAAATCAAGTGCCCCCTGATCTGGGGGACACTCCAAACACTTTTCACGTGCCCTTTTTTTGGTGTTTTTTTTTGATGATTTTTGTGGGGGTTTTTGGGGCAATAAAAGCATAATTTCCAAGTGCCCCCTATAAAAGGGGGGGTGGGGACACTAAAACCGGCAATTAAAACAAATTAAACTTTAAAACATATAAAATCAAATTAAAATTTGGTTGCCAGGGGTAACGATGCACTCCAATCCCTCCGGTACCCACCTCTCCAAGGACACCCTGGCTCGGATGTAGGCGCGGAAGAGAGGCAGGCAGTCAGGCTGAACGACCCCTTCGGCCGCCCGCTGCCTGGACCGGCTGATGGCACCCTTGGCCGTGCCCAGCAGCAGTCCTACGAGGAGGCCTTCGGACCTACCCGCTCCCCTCTGCACAGGGTGCCCAAAGATCAGGAGTGCAGCCAGAAATTGAGGAGCAGCCCCTTTAAATAGTGGAATAGGGGCTGCAACCTTGTACATTCAATAAAAACGTGGAACACGGACTCTTCCAGATCGCAGAAATTGCAGGCGGCCTGGGAGCCCGTGAACCGACTTAAAAATTTATTGACCCTCCAGGCCAAGTCCCCGATAAATAGTGGGAGGAGGGTGGACTGACAAAGGATGAAAGAGTCACGGCAGCTGCCAGGCAATTTGTCACACATGATGATCTTCCAATTGTTGTGGACCAGTTGCACATTGAGGGTTTGGAAGCCCTTGTGTTTGATAAAGACTCCTGGGTGATGATGGGGTGCCCTGATGGTCACATGTGTGCAGTCGATGACGCCTTGCACCCATAGAAATCCAGCCAGAGCGGCAAAGCCCATCACCCGCTCAGTAACACCGGCTTCATCAATGGTAAATCATAGAAATTTACAGCACGGAAGGAGGCCATATCAGCCCATTTTGTCTGCGCCGGCTGACCAAGAGCTATCCAGCCTAATCCCACTTTCCAGCTCTTGATCCGAAGACCTGTAGGTTAAGTGCACAGCCAAGTATTTTTTGCCTCTACCACCGTTTCAGGCAGTGAGATCCAAACCCTCACCACCCTCTGGGTGAAGAAATATCCCCCTGTATCTCCTCTATACCTCCCCCCAATTACTTTAAATCAATGCCCCTTGGTTGTTGACCACTCTGCCAAGGGAAACAGGTCCTTCCTATCCACTTTATCCAAACCCCTCATAATTTTATACACCTCAATCTGGTCTCCCCTCAGCCTCTTCTGTTCCAAAGAAAACAGACCCAGCATCTCCAATCTTTCCTCATAGCCAAAAAGTTGATATAATTGGCTGACATGTCAAAGATGGCATCGGTGACCTGTGTGATGTATCTGTGAGCGGCCGACTGCGAGATGATGAAAATGTTTGCTGCAGATCCCTGGAAGGAGCCTGAGGTGAAGAAGCTGAGGGCAGTGGTGATTTTGACAGCCACTGATAAGGCATGTCCACCCGCTTCTCTGGGCTGCAGCGAGCTGTAAATGTCTGTGATGACCTGGCACTGTTGCTCACTCATGTTGAGGAAACTCATCCTCTGGCTATGTTGGGACATCACCTCCGGCATGGTGCAGCCCTGCACTGATGCCCTCTGTCTGTGCAGCTTTTGGGCATTGAGGAGAAGGTAGGTGGTGGTGTTAATTGGTGTTGTTGGTGTGCCTGGTGCTGGTGGTGTTGGGGCTTATTGTAGTCTGATTCTGAGGACCAAGGTGAAAGAGTATAGACGGCACCCATGCTGATGTAATGGATGGCAGGTCAAGTAGAGATTACAGAAACATTCTTTCAATAAAGTTCTACCAATCCTGACTTTACTGGAAACACTTGCAACCTCTAGAAAGCTAAGTCTGTGCTGACAATGCACTCAGTAACAGCATCAGCCTCATGAAAGTAACCAGGTGGGAGTTTTTATTGTGCTTTCCATGCTGTGCACTAATGAGCTGGAATAATGGCCACTCAACTTCAGCTTCAGGTTCACAGATGTGGTTCCCGAGCTACATGATTCCTGTGGTCATCCAGGGAAAGTTAAAAGATAGGGTTAAATAGATGGTCAAGTGTCTGACAAGTACCTAATAATTATGTAAATTAGCGTGGCTGCCTTTGCAGTTTGGGTCGCTGCCATGCTGGCAAACGCACCCAAGAGAAAGGTGCGTGGGGGCGGGATGACACCGGGTTCCCAGCCGCTATGGGTTATTTCAACTTTCACTCCCCACCCGCTTCAAATCCTGCCAGCCCGCACATACAGCACAAAATTCCGGCCACAGTATCAAGAATTCTTCCTGATTTCACTCCAAAATGGCCTAACTCTAATTTTAAGTTTGTGGCCCTTTGATCTGAATTCCCCACAAGATGAAATACTTTATCTGTGTCTATCCTATCAAATCCATTTATCATTTTAAACACTTCAATTAGATTAGCCCTCAATGTTCTAAACTCAAGGAATAAAAGCCATGTTTATGCAACCTGTCCTCACATATTAACCCTTCAGGCTCCGGGATAATTCTGATGAATCGGCGATGCTCCCCCTCAAAGGTCAATATATCTTTCCTGAGATGTGATGCCTAAAACTGAAGCAATTTTATCCTGTTTGAGAAGCTATGAAATTCCAGTCTTAAGAAAAAAGACTGGTTCAAAATTGCAGGTTGATTTTCTGAGTCCCCACATGGAGTATAGTACCTCGCAAAACCACCGTGTCGATTTTCTTTCCATTGATTTCAAAGGCAGCTCTCCATGTGTGAGAACTCAGAAAATCTCCCTTACATATGAATAATAGGCAGAATTGTTCAGATCAAGAGCTACAAATGTATGCCAAGCTGTTTGTGCACATCAATTCAGAATCAAATTATTACCTTCAGTCTGTTAAATCATCTTACAAATAAGAAGTTTTGTGTCTGTAGGAATGTCCCAATGTAACATTGTAGGGTGCCACTTTTCAGTCAGGTTAACTTGGCTGACATGGTTAGCAGGGACCAATCATGCCTGACAATCAGATTATAAAATGGCTATTGCACATACAATTGTGCATCTTTGAATTCATTCATGAGATGTGAGCATCACTGACAAGGCCAACATTTATTGCCCATCCCTAATTGCCCATGGTGGTGAATGACTTCTTGAACTGCTGCAGTCCGTGTGGTGAAGGTACTCCCAAGTGCTATTAGCAGGATGTTCCAGGATTTTGACCCAGCACCAATGAAGGAATCGCAATCTATTTACAAGTCAGGCTGGTGAATGACTTGGAGGGGTGCGTGAAGGTGATGGTTTTCCCATGCACCTGCTGCCCTTGTCCTGCTAGGTGGTAGAGGTCGTGGGTTTGGGAGGTGCAGTCAAAGAAGTGCTTACCTCTCTATGTGTAACTCTATGTATATTGTCATCCTCTTTTATGTGTATGCCCACCAAGCCACTTTTGTTGCACACTGCAGGCGACCACACGATACATACAGTCTGAGGCTTGGATCCTAAGCCATTAACCAACTTAATCATTGTGCGCACTGTCCATCTCCAGTTCACAATGGTGCTTAGGAAGATGATTGTGAGTCGTCAGAACATGTACAAGGTCAGCTGGTTCATCCAGATAAGAAAACAAACAATCATGCCACACAAAAGCCTGATAAAAGCTGGAACACATTGACCTCTGGGCATGTCTGTGGGGAACAATATGGGATCTATAGGAAACAGTCAAAGGTCAATGGGGCTAAAGTAAGAAACCCACATGGAAAGTAAAAGGACTATGGCAGGACATTGATGGATCTCCGTCAAGAGTGAGGGGGTTGATGAGAACATACGAATGGTATTCAATTAGGGAATCTGAGGGGACACCACAATTTTTAATTTTTAAAATGTCACAATAGATCTATTAGTTCTAGTCAGATCATAACACACACCCTGCAATGAAAACAGAGTATATGAAGAAAAAATATAAATATACACGGTACCAATAAATAAATTCAAAGATTGAAAGAATCAAAATGAAAAAGAAGGATGTTGAGTCTGATTTTCTTTGCACCCCTCTCCTACACTATTGTTGTATGGAGCAGTGTACCACAACATGCAGCAAGTGACTTAGAATTGCACTTTCAAGCTGGTAACTCACAAGCTGTTGGCTTTCTGTTTGCACAATACTTCTGCATCTGGCCCCCAATCTAGCTGATATTGTAAATAGTTTCCTCTCCTCGGGTACTGTCCCTGTCCCTTTCGAAGCTGCCATCATCAACCCTCCTTAAAAAACTCATGCTCAACCCCTCTGTCCTTGTAAACAGGGAGCGACCTGTGGAGTCAGGTGAGAACATTTGCTCCTATTGGCTCCACAGGAAGTTTTTTTTAAATTAAAATACTTACCCCGCCACCTAGATCACAGCAGCTCCTGAAGAATCCCAAGTGGGGCAGGTCTGATGCCTTAGACATTTATATAATCCCTTATCTCTCAATGTCTCAAAGTATTTCACATGCATTCAGTTATTTTTGAAATGTAGTCACTGCTGTCATGTAGGCAAATGTGGTCCTGCAGGGACCATCAGCAGGTCGGGGCCTTCAAAGGATCATACCACTTCAAGGTACAGCGTGTGCTGGAGAGCGACGGTTGTGAAGAGGGCGACCGAATTGGACGTCACCAAAATCCAGATCGCTGATTGGAGCATGGGCAGGTACAGCAGGAGCGGTGAGGTCGGGGTGCAGAAGCAGCGAGTGATCGTGGAGCGACGTGATTGGGGCCCAAGAGAGGGGTGAGTTCGGGGTCCAGAAGATGTAAGGGCTCAGGGGCAGCATGGGCCGGCTCACAGTGCAATATGTGTGGCACTAGGTTCGTGCAGCAGAGCTGGTCTCCAGTTGTCTTGGTTAATCCTTGCCACTGGACCAAGACCTAGCTCTGTCAAGCCCGTTTGGTGGCTGGTGTGCAACGACCAACACACATTAAAAAAACCCACACACAGCCATCTTCCACCCGTCAACGTGTAGTTCGGGACCTGGAATATTAGGTCCTTCATTGAAACACCTGTGAACTCATTCCTTTTTGGCATGGAAGCAAGTTAATCTCACAGAAACATAGAAACATAGAAAATAGGTGCAGGAGTAGGCCATTCGGCCCTTCGAGCCTGCACCGCCATTCAATGAGTTCATGGCTGAACATGCAACTTCAGTACCCCATTCCTGCTTTCTCGCCATACCCCTTGATCCCCCTAGTAGTAAGGACAACATCTAACTCCTTTTTGAATATATTTAGTGAATTGGCCTCAACAACTTTCTGGGTGAAGAAATTTCTCCTCATCTCGGTCCTAAATGGCTCACCCCTTATCCTTAGACTGTGACCCCTGGTTATGGACTTCCCCAACATTAATAAGAACATAAGAACATAAGAATTAGGAACAGGAGTAGGCCATCTAGCCCCTCGAGCCTGCTCCGCCATTCAAAAAGATCATGGCTGATCTGGCCACGGACTCAGCTCCACTTACCCGCCCGCTCCCCATAACCATTAATTTCCTTATTGGTTAAAAATCTATCTATCTGTGATTTGAATATATTCAATGAGCTAGCCTCAACTGCTTCCTTGGGCAGAGAATTCCACAGATTCACAACCCTCTGGGAGAAGAAATTCCTTCTCAACTCGGTTTCAAATTGGCTCCCCCGTATTTTGAGGCTGTGCCCCCTAGTTCTAGTCTCCCCGACCAGTGGAAACAACCTCTCTGCCTCTATCCTAGCTATCCCTTTCATTATTTTAAATGTTTCTATAAGATCACCCCTCATCCTTCTGAACTCCAACGAGTAAAGACTCAGTCTACTCAATTTATCATCATAAGGTAACCAACCACCTCATCTCCGGAATCAGACTAGTGAATCGTCTCTGTACCCCCTCCAAAACTAGTATATCCTTCCTTAAGTAAGGTGACCAAAACTGCACGCAGTATTCCAGGTGCGGCCTCACCAATACCCTGTACAGTTGCAGCAGGACCTCCTTGCTTTTGTACTCCATCCCTCTCGCAATGAAGGCCAACATTCCATTCGCCTTCCTGATTATCTGCTGCACCTGCAAACTAACTTTTTGGGATTCATGCACAAGGACCCCCAGGTTCCTCTGCACCGCAGCATGTTGTAATTTCTCCCCATTCAAATAATATTCCCTTTTACTGTTTTTTTTTCCCAAGGTGGATGACCTCACATTTTCTGACATTGTATTCCATCTGCCAAACCTTAACCCATTCGCTTAACCTATCTAAATCTCTCTGCAGCCTCTCTGTGTCCTCTACACAACCTGCTTTCCCACTAATCTTTGTTACACTACACTCTGTCCCCTCTTCCAGGTCATCTATGTATATTGTAAACAGCTGTGGTCCCAGCACCGATCCCTGCAGCACACCACTAACCACCGATTTCCAACCCGAAAATGACCCATTTATCCCGACTCTCTGCTTTCTGCCAGCCAGCCAATTCTCGATTCATGCCAACACATTTCCTCTGACTCCGCGTACCTTTATCTTCTGCAGTAATCTTTTGTTGGCACCTTATCGAATGCCTTTTGGAAATCTAAATACACCATATCCATCGGTACACCTCTATCCACTATCATCGTTATATCCTCAAAGAATTTCAGTAAATTAGTTGCACATGATTTCCCCTTCATGAATCCATGTTGCGTCTGCTTGATTGCGCTATTCCTATCTAGATGTCCCGCTATTTCTTCCTTAATGATAGCTTCAAGCATTTTCCCCACTACAGATGTTAAACTAACCGGCCTATAGTTACCTGCCTTTTGTCTGCCCCCTTTTTTAAACAGAGGCGTTACATTAGCTGTTTTCCAATCCGATGGTACCTCCCCAGAGTCCAGGGAATTTTGGTAGATTATAACGAATGCATCTGCTGTAACTTCCGCCATCTCTTTTAATACCCTGGGATGCATTTCATCAGGACCAGGGGACTTGTCTACCGTAAGTCCCATTAGCCTGTCCAGCACTACCCCTCTAGTGATAGTGATTGTCTCAAGGTCCTCCCTTCCCACATTCCCGTGACCAGCAATTTTTGGCATGGTTTTTGTGTCTTCCACTGTGAAGACCGAAGCAAAATAATTGTTTAAAGTCTCAGCCATTTCCACATTTCCCATTATTAAATCCCCCTTCTCATCTTCTAAGGGAGCAACATTTACTTTCGGCACTCTTTTCCGTTTTATATATCTGTAAAATCTTTTACTATCTGTTTTTATGTTTTGCGCAAGTTTACTTTCGTAATCTATCTTTCCTTTCTTTATTGCTTTCTTAGTCATTCTTTGCTGTCGTTTAAAATTTTCCCAATCTTCTAGTTTCCCACTAACCTTGGCTACCTTATACACATTGGTTTTTAATTTGATACTCTCCTTTATTTCCTTGGTTATCTACGGCTGGTTATCCCTTCTCTTACTGCCCTTCTTTTTCACTGGAATATATTTTTGTTGAGCACTATGAAAGAGCTCCTTAAAAGTCCTCCACTGTTCCTCAATTGTGCCACCGTTTAGTCTGTGTTCCCAGTCTACTTTAGCCAATTCTGCCCTCATCCCACTGTAGTCCCCTTTGTTTAAGCATAGTACGCTCGTTTGAGACACTACTTCCTCACCCTCAAAATGTATTACAAATTCAACCATACTGTGATCACTCATTCCGAGAGGATCTTTTACTAGGAGATCGTTTACAAAGGACCGCTTATGATAATGATGTCGGCAAATATGACTAAATGTTGTGCACAGTAAGATGCCACAAATAGCAATGCGATGAATGACCAGTTAATCTTGTCTTTGATGGTGTTGGCTGAAGGAGGAATATCAGACAAACCATCAGGAGGTCTACCTGGTCTTCGATTAGCAAGAGCAGGTGCGCTAGTCATTTGCTTGCCATTACTAATGGATCTCCCTGTTCTTTCTGAGTGTGCTGGAAATATACCAGCTGCAGTTGCCATGCAGTTATGTGCTAATGCAGCAGTGAATCCCTGCTCTGCAGACTGCCATTGATCATTGAGATTTGTAGGGAGAACTCAGGCATGGAGTTGAGGCATCCTAAGGAAAGCTTCTGCTGATGATAGTGAAGCTTTGAGATCCAGATTTTAAGATACAAAAAAGGCCAGTTTTCATGTGCCTGACAACACGCTTGAGAGAGACTCAGAGATGCTGTGCAGTGCAATGCTTTGTGCTCAAGCAGGCCAGTGTCTGAAATGCGGAATCAGTCTCCAGCAGCAGTAAGCGGGCAGAAGCACAGGTGAGTGGCTAGTTTCTTGTATTCATTTTCCTCCTCTTGTACTATTGATTGTTGCTAAACTTTATCAGGAGCACATTTCTTTCCCGGGCTGTGCTGTGCAACATGCAGCACATCATGATAATTCTGCCAATTCGCAGTTCCAGAATGCTTGAAACATGCTTTACTGTAGATTGTTTAGTGAGGGGTAAGCATAAGGAGATGGGCGTTCACATGACGTTATGACTCATGTTTCAAACAAATAATCTATATCCCCAAGGAGCTAACTGTTCAAATTGCTGTCACCCTGCAATAAAAGGAAAATCCTTGCTGCATAAGAACATAAGAAATAGGAGCAGGAATAGGCCATATAGCCCTTCGAGCCTGCTCCGCCATTCAATAAAATCATTGCTGAACTACATCAATTCCAATTTCTCACCATATCTCCATATCCCTTGGTTCCCGCAGTGCCCAAAAATCTATCGATCTCAGTCTTGAATATACTCATCAACTTAGCGTCCATAGCCCTCTGAGGTAGAGAATTCCAAAGATTCATAACCCTCTGGGTGAAAAATTACTCCTTATCTCAGTCGCAAATGGCCGACCCCTTATCCTGAGACTATGACCCCTAGGCATTCCAGTTAGGGGAAACAGCTATCTCAGTATCTACTGGGCAGGGAAATGGAGCTGAGCCCAAGGGAGTCGGGAGGCGAAGCGGCAGCTCGTGAGGCCTACGAGAGGCCAGCTTCGAGTCGGGAGGCCCAGCAGGCAGTCGGGAGGCGGAGCGGTAGCTCGTGAGGCCTACGAGAGGCCAGCGTCGATTCGGAAGGCCCAGCGGGAGTCAGGAGGCAGAGCGGCAGTTTTTGAGGCCTACAAGAGGCCTACCGGTGCAGCTGCAGCAGGGAGGCAAAAAAGTAGAAAGAAATCGAAAGGTGACGTCACAGCCGAGCGGGTGAGTGATTGGCTTGTGATTGGCAAGTAGTTTTTCTTTTTCTTTTATCAGTAGGTAATCTGTAGCATTGTTGTTGCCAATTTAAGTTTAGCTAAGGATTAAGTCATGGCAGGAGAGCTCAGACACGTGTTATGCTCCTCCTGTACCATGTGGGAAGTCAGGGACGCTTCCGATGTCCCGAACGACAACGTGTGCGGGAAGTGCACCTGCCTGCAGCACCTGATGGACCGCATTGTGGCACTGGAGCTGCGGGTGGATTTACTCTGGAGCATCCACGATGCTGAGAATGATGCGAATAGCATGTTTAGTGAGTTAGTCTTACCGCAGGTAAAGGGTACACAGCCAGATAGAGAATGGGTGACCAACAGGAGGAGCAGTGCAAGGAAGGTAGTGCAGGGGCCCCCTGCGGTCATCCCCCAGCAAAACAGATACACCGCTTTGGGTACTGTTGAGGGGGATGACTCATCAGGGGAGGGCAGCAGCAGCCAAGTTCATGGCACCGTGGGTGGCTCTGCTGCACAGGAGGGCAGGAAAAAGAGTGGGAGAGCTATAGTGATAGGGGATTCAATTGTAAGGGGAATAGATAGACGTTTCTGCGGCCGCAACCGAGACTCCAGGATGGTATGTTCCCTCCCTGGTGCAAGGGTCAAGGATGTCTCGGAGCGGGTGCAGAGCATTCTGAAAAGGCAGGGTGTCGTGGTGCATATAGGTACCAACGATATAGGTAAAAAACGGGATGAGGTCCTACAAGACGAATTTAGGGAGCTAGGAGCTAAATTAAAAAGTAGGACCTCAAAAGTAGTAATCTCAGGATTGCTACCAGTGCCAAGTGCTAGTCAGAGTAGGAATCGCAGGATAGCTCAGATGAATACATGGCTTGGGGATTGGTGCAGAAAGGAGGGATTCAAATTCCTGGGACATTGGAACCGGTTCTGGGGGAGGTGGGACCAGTACAAACCAGACGGTCTGCACCTGGGCAGGACCGGAACCAATGTCCTGGGGGAGTGTTTGCTAGTGCTGTTGGGGAGGAGTTAAACTAAGATGGCAGGGGGATGGGAACCTATGCAGGGAGACAGAGGGAAGCAGAATCGGGGCAGAAGCAAAAGATAGAAAGAAGAAAAGTAAAAGTGGAGGGCAGAGAAACCCAAGGCAAAAAGCAAAAAGGGCCACATTACAGCAAAATTCTAAAGGGGCAAAGTGTGTTAGAAAGACAAGCCTGAAGGCTCTGTGCCTCAATGCGAGGAGTATTCGGAATAAGGTGGACGAATTAACTGTGCAGATAGCAGTTAATGGATATGATATAATTGGCATCACGGAGACATGGCTCCAGGGTGACCAAGGCTGGGAACTCAACATCCAGGGGTATTCAACATTTAGGAAGGATAGACAGAAAGGAAAAGGAGGCAGGGTGGCATTGCTGGTTAAAGAGGAAATTAATGCAATAGTAAGAAAGGACATTACCTTGGATGATGTGGAAAACGCTAGTGGGAGTTGTGTGCAGACCACCAAACAGTAGTAGTAAGGTTGGGGACAGCATCAAACAAGAAATTAGGAATGCATGCAATAAAGGAACAGCAGTTATCATGGGTAACTTTAATCTATATATTGATTGGGCTAACCAAACTGGTAGCAATGCGGTGGAGGAGGATTTCCTGGAGTGTATTAGGGATGGTTTTCTAGACCAATATGTCGAGGAACCAACTAGGGAGCTGGCCATCCTAGACTGGGTGATGTGTAATGAGAAAGGACTAATTAGCAATCTTGTTGTGCGAGACCCCTTGGGGAAGAGTGACCATAACATGGTAGAATTCTTTATTAAGATGGAGAGTGACACAGTTAATTCAGAAACTAGGGTCCTGAACTTAAGGAAAGGTAACTTCGATGGTTTGAGGTGTGAATTGACTAGAATAGACTGGCAAATGATACTTAAAGGGTTGACGGTGGATAGGCAATGGCAAACATTTAAGGATCACATGGGTGAACTTCAGCAATTGTACATCCCTGTCTGGAGTAAAAATAAAACAGGGAAGGTGGCTCAACCGTGGCTAACAAGGGAAATTAAGGATAGTCTTAAATCTAAGGAAGAGGCATATAAATTGGCCAGAAAAAGCAACAAACCTGAGGACTGGGAGAAATTTAGAAATCAGCAGAGGAGGACAAAGGGTTTAATTAAGAAGGGGAAAATAGAGTACGAGAAGAAGCTTGCCGGAAACATAAAAACTAACTGTAAAAGCTTCTACAGCTATGTGAAGAGAAAAAGATTAGTGAAGACAAACGTCTTTTGCAGTCAGATTCAGGTGAATTTATAATGTGGAACAAAGAAATGGCAGACCAATTGAATAAATACTTTGGTTCTGTCTTCACGAAGGAAGACACAAATAACCTTCCGGAAGTACTCGGAGACCGAGAGTCTAGTGAGAAGGAGGAACTGAAGGATATCCTTATTAGGCGGGAAATTGTGTTCGGAAAATTGATGGGATTGAAGACAGATAAATACCCGGGGCCTGATAGTCTGCATCCCAGAATACTTAAGGAAGTGGCCCTAGAAATAGTGGATGCATTGGTGATCATTTTCCAACAGTCTATTGACTCTAGATCAGTTCCTATGGACTGGAGGGTAGCTAATGTAACACCACTTTTTAAAAAAGGAGGGAGAGAGAAAGCGTGTAAATTATAGACCAGTTAGCCTGACATCAGTAGTGGGGAAAATGTTGGAATCAATTATTAAGGATGAAATAGCAGCGCATTTGGAAAGCAGTGACAGGATTGGTCCAAGTCAGCATGGATTTATGAAGAGGAAATCATGCTTGACAAATCTTCTGGAATTTTTTGAGCATGTAACTAGTAGATTGGGCAAGGGAGAACCAGTGGATATGGTGTATTTGGACTTTCAAAAGGCTTTTGACAAGGCCCCACACAAGAGATTGGTGTGCAAAATCAAAGCACATGGTATTGGGGGTACTATACTGACGTGGATACAGAACTGGTTGGCAGACAGGAAACAGAGAGTCGTTATAAACGGGTCCTTTTCAGAATGGCAGGCAGTGACTAGTGGAGTGCCACAGGGCTCAAAGCTGGGACCCCAGCTCCTTACAATATGCATCAATGATTTGGATGAAGGAATTGAGTGTAATATCTCCAAGTTTTCAGGTGATACTAAACTGGGTGGCGGTGTGAGCTGTGAGGGGGACGCTAAGAGGCTGCAGGGTGACTTGGACAGGTTAGGTGAGTGGGAAAATGCATGGCAGATGCAGTATAATGTGAATAAATGTGAGGTTATCCACTTTGGGGGCAAAAATGCAAAGACAGAATATTATCTGAATGGCAGCAGATTAGGAAAAGGGAAGGTGCAACGAGACCTGGGTGTCATGGTTCATCAGTCATTGAAAGCTGGCATACAGGTACAGCAGACGATGAAGAAGGCAAATGGTATGTTGGCATTTATAACTAGGGGATTTGAGTATAGGAACAGGGAGGTCTTACTGCAGTTGTACAGGGCCTTGGTGAGGCCTCACCTGGAGTATTGTGTTCAGTTTTGGTTTCCTAATCTGAGGAAGGATGTTCTTGTTATTGAGGGAGTGCAGCGAAGGTTCACCAGACTGATTCCCAGGATGGCAGGACTGACATATGAGGAGAGACTGGATCAACTGGGCCTTTATACATTGGAGTTTAGAAGGATGAGAGGGGATCTCATAGAAACATATAAGATTCTGACGGGACGGGACAGGTTAGATGCGGGTAGAATGTTCCCGATGTTGGGGAAGTCCAGAACCAGGGGACACAGTCTTAGGATAAGGGGTAGTTCATTTAGGACTGAGATGAGGAGAAACTTCTTCACTTAGAGAGTTGTTAACCTGTGGAATTCCGTGCCGCAGAAGAGTTGTTGATGCCAGTTCATTGGATATATTCAAGAGGGAGTTAGATATGGCCTTTATGGCTCAAGGGATCAAGGGGTATGGAGAGAAAACAGGAAAACAGCCATGATCTTATTGAATGGTGGTGCAGGCTCGAAGGGCCAAATGGCCGACTCCTGCACCTATTTTCTATGTTTCTATGAGATCAGCCATGATCTTATTAAATGGTGAAGCAGGCTCGAGGGACCAAATGACGTACTCCTGCTCCAAATTCTTATGTACTCTGCCAAGCACAATAAGAATTTTATATGTTTCAATGAGATTACCTCTCATTCTTCTCAACTCCAGAAAATATCGGCCTATCCCAGGAATCAATCTAGTGAACCTTTGTTGCACCGCCTCTAAGGCAATATGCTTCCTTTGGTAAGGAGACCAAAACTGCCCAGTACTCCAGGTGTGATCTCACCAAAGCCCTGTACAATTCTAGCAAGACTTCTTACTCTTCTACTCCAACCCCCTTGTAATAAAGGCTAACATACCCCTAATTGCTCTCTGTACCTTCATGGTTACTTTCTGTGATTTGTGTAAAAGAATACCCAAATCTCTCTGAATACCAACATATACAGGTTCGACCTCCCGAATCCAGCAACCTCGGGACCGAGGCTGAGCCGGTTTTTGGGTTTTTCCGGACTTCAGAACGTGTTTCTGACATTCCGAAGTCCGGTAACACCCGAGCCCAGGTTCAGGTATTTCCGGATTTCGCAACATCAGAAGCGCGTCCTGAGTCCGGAAATGCCTGGGCCCAGGTTGCGATATTTCCGGTTTTTGGACGTGATCTTGTAGTTCTTCTCCTCGCAGGCCTTTTAGTCCTCACTTCTTTGCAATGCATGGTAAGCCTCCCTCTCTTGTTTTTGCAATACAGTATGCCTGTACTCTGTAACTGTACTTAATGTGAGCTTCCTGGCCTGTATCTTTTGCTACCATCTTCAAATTTGAAACGGAATGTACAGTAGTCAAAGCAGGAAATATAATAATGGTTTTTATTTGTAAAACAGTTAAGTTATGAAATACAGCATAAAACAGTAAATGAAGGCTTTTATTTGTTAAACAGAGTGAAAATAAACAGGTACAGTTATAATTGGCTGGAGGTTGTGCTTGAGGTAGAGGGCTCAGCTATGATGTCTGGGGCTGATGATGGGCCAGCAATAGGATTATTAAATGTGGAGATTACTGGTGTAGTTGCACGCTGTAGGTCTTGGTCCTTCTGTTGCGACCTCTTTGGAAAGATATTTAATATTGTTGGTTGTTTAAATAATTTGGACTTTTCTTTCACTAATCTTTCCCAAATTCTGTAGACCTGCAGTATTTCTTCTTCACTTATGAAGTTTCGTTGCTCTAAGGCGTAAATTAATTCTTGACAAAGTTTGATTGCTTTGTCAATTGGCACTTTTTTGACTTGATCACAGGCATCATCATCCTCACTGCTTTCATCCTTTTCTTCTGGATGCCCTTTGCATGATTTCTTCATCTGTCATTGCATGCACAATGGGAGCATCGCTGTCTATGTCGATGACTTCTGCGACATCGTTCTCATTCAATTCCTGCGCAGCTTCGCAAGTCAGCCCTCTTGCATTATCTAAAAGTTGAGCAATCATTGCTTTCTCCTTGGACACACGAAAGCCTTGAAAGTCCTGAGGAGCATCATCAGCGTCATCATCAGCAAACATAGTTGATGGCCAGATGTTATGCCAAGCATTAACCAAGGTGTCTGCAGTTACCAAGTTCCATGCATCCGCAGTTGCCCATATGGCGTCCGTGAAAGAGCTTTTGAGAATGCTTTTATTCCCATGCCTGTGTTCACAGCATTAAGCAAACACTTCATAAATACATTTTTGTAGAGACACTTTATCGATCTCAAAATTCCTTGATTCCATTGGCTGGATCAGTGATGTAACATTTGGAGGTAAGTAGATTCCATGAACATTATCCTTTACCAGAAGCTCAGCATCGGGATGTGCTAAGCAATTGTCTAACAGCAAGTATATTTTGCAGTTTTCCTCAAGGCCAGCTTCCGTGCAATGAGCACGCGCCTGAGGGACAAAATTCTTCTCAAACCAGTTCAGAAAGATTACCCTGGTTACCCATGCTTTCTTATTGGCATAATAATGCACTGGCAATACTCTCAAACCCTTGAAACATCTTGGACGCTGGCTTCTCCCAATGACCATAAGCTTACACTTATGTGTTCCAGCCGCATTTGCAGCAGCAAGCACAGTCGACCTATCCTTGGCATCTTTGACACCTACTGGCTGCGTTTCTTCTGCTGCTGCTAATGTCTTTCGCGGTATGTAGCGCCAAAACAATGCTGTTTCGTCAGCATTGTACATTTACTCAGGTGAAATGTTTTCATCAGCAATTTGTCAGCTGCCTCATGATGTGCTGAGGGTTTCTCACCACATACCTTCAGTTGCCTGATGCCATGATGCCTTTTAAATTTGGCTAGCCAACTAGAAGAATACTCATGTGCAGTTTCAATCTCCAGTTGTGCATGGAATATTTTACCTTGTTGCACCACCATTGGGCCAGACAAAGGAACCTTTTCCCTTTGCCTCGATCATCACTGCTCGATCCAAATCATCACCTTTCGGCTTATGCATACTTTTTCTCTTACTCATTTCCCTATGGACATCACTTTCCGTATAAAACTTCATGAGCTGTTCTTTCTGTTTTCTAATATCATAGGTGGTGGAGAGTCTAACACCATACTCCTCACTCAATCTTCTCACTGAAGCACCTCTATCTAATCTCTGAAGTAACTCAACTATCTTGGCAATTGAAAGTGAACGATGCTTCCTCTTTCCTTTATCTGAACCCACAGGTGCTGGTACCTGTATCTGTTGGCCATTTTGACATGTTTGCAATGAAAACACAAATTCACAATCTTTACCTGTGTAGTTCTTTAAAACGGGAAAAACACCACAGCAATGGAATCAGGTTGGGTGGGGTCTGATCATGGGGTGTAGGTGGGTCAGCTGGGGTAGCCCTATAATGTTTAATGCCACTAATATTTTTTTAAATGCTGAATTTAAAAGTGCATGTACAGTACCGGTACAGTAATATTTTTTATTACAGGTACATGTACAGGTGTGCAAACTTAAAATCGCGGTGAGGTCGGGTCAGCTCGGGTGAGGTCGGGTCAGCTCCGCTTGGAGTCATGGGGCGTGGCGATCCGATTGTGCGGTTGCGGCTTTGGGGAGCTGCAGTGTGCTGTGCAGTTGGTTCTGGCCGGGGACTTGCGTGCGGGAGGGAACTTGTGCGCGTGCGGGCGGGAGGAGATTTGCACGCGGGAGCTTGGTTGATTCTGGCTGAAGGGTCTGTGTGCTGTGCAGAGTTGATTCTGGCCGAGGACTGTGTGCTGTGCAGTTGGTTCTGGCTGGGGACTTGCCCGCGGGAGGGGATTTGTGTGCGGGCAGCAGGGGACTTGCGCGCGGGAGCTTGGTTGATTGTGGCTGTAGGGTCTGTGTGCTGTGCAGAGTTGATTCTGGCCGAAGGGTCTGTGTGCTGTGCAGAGTTGATTCTGGCCGAAGGGTCTGTGTGCTGTGCAGAGTTGATTCTGGCCAAAGGGTCTGTGTGCTGTGCAGAGTTGATTCTGGCCGAAGGGTCTGTGTGCTGTGCAGAGTTGATTCTGGCCAAAGGGTCTGTGTGCTGTGCAGAGTTGATTCTGGCCGAAGGGTCTGTGTGCTGTGCAGAGTTGATTCTGGCCAAAGGGTCTGTGTGCTGTGCAGAGTTGATTCTGGCCAAAGGGTCTGTGTGCTGTGCAGAGTTGATTCTGGCCGAAGGGTCTGTGTGCTGTGCAGAGTTGATTCTGGCCGAAGGGTCTGTGTGCTGTGCAGAGTTGATTCTGGCCTAAGGGTCTGTGTGCTGTGCAGAGTTGATTCTGGCCAAAGGGTCTGTGTGCTGTGCAGAGTTGATTCTGGCCGAAGGGTCTGTGTGCTGTGCAGAGTTGATTCTGGCCGAAGGGTCTGTGTGCTGTGCAGAGTTGATTCTGGCCAAAGGGTCTGTGTGCTGTGCAGAGTTGATTCTGGCCGAAGGGTCTGTGTGCTGTGCAGAGTTGATTCTGGCCCAAGGGCCTGTGTGCTGTGCAGAGTTGATTCTGGCCGAAGGGTCTGTGTGCTGTGCAGAGTTGATTCTGGCCAAAGGGTCTGTGTGCTGTGCAGAGTTGATTCTGGCCGAAGGGTCTGTGTGCTGTGCAGAGTTGATTCTGGCCCAAGGGTCTGTGTGCTGTGCAGAGTTGATTCTGGCCGAAGGGTCTGTGTGCTGTGCAGAGTTGATTCTGGCCCAAGGGTCTGTGTGCTGTGCAGAGTTGATTCTGGCCGAAGGGTCTGTGTGCTGTGCAGAGTTGATTCTGGCCCAAGGGTCTGTGTGCTGTGCAGAGTTGATTCTGGCCGAAGGGTCTGTGTGCTGTGCAGAGTTGATTCTGGCCGGGGACTTGTGTGCTTTGCAAAGTTGCTGCGGACCCAGAGGCAGCGGTGCGGTGACTGTGAAGACATGGCCTGGAACAGGTAGGATTGGCGTTTTTAATCTTGCAATGTTATTAACTGTACAGTAGTTGGATTTCATTTTTTGACTTTTCACTAGGCCCATCTAGCGGTGGAAGCGGTTTGACAGAGTGTCTGGATTCCAGAACATGTTACGGATTCCAGACGACCCTGCCACCAATCAGTCTGGAATCCAGATTCCGGAACATTCTAGATTCCGGAATTCCGGATTTTGGAGCTCGAACCTGTACTAGTTTCTCACCATTTAAAAAATATTCTGCTTTTCATACTTCCTCACATTATACTCCATCTGCCACCTTTTCTCCCACTAACTTAACCTGTCCAGATCCCTTTGCAGTCTCTTTGCGTCCTTCTCACAGCTTACATAGAAACATGGGCTAGACTTTCCACTAGGTGGCTAAGGCCCCAAAAAATGGGCCATGTCCCAGCGATGTGGGACGTTTCGGCCTTTCTGATCACAAGGACCTTTTTTTTTTGCGATTTTCCACTCGGCCTTACCTCGCCGATGTCAAATGGGCGATGTGATTTTTCGCTGATCTGATGATTGCCCACCGAAAACGGAAGTAAAACAAAAGCCCTTCCCTAGCAACGCTATTCTGCGAATGTGTGGGATTTTATTTTGTGGTTGAGTTTCTTTGCCGTGTTTTGAGAGGTCAGGGGTCATCACACATGCTCAGAAGCACAGGGAGGATCAGAGAGAGAGAGAGAGAGGAGGAGCTGTTTGTGTTTGCTGTAATTGATATTTGAATTTGGATTGAAAAATA
Organism: Pristiophorus japonicus; assembly: GCF_044704955.1. Lineage (NCBI taxonomy): Eukaryota > Metazoa > Chordata > Chondrichthyes > Pristiophoridae > Pristiophorus > Pristiophorus japonicus. The sequence continues at coordinate 300,531,471 of NC_091978.1, forward strand.
TTCATTCTTATCGACTTACACTTATTTTTTTTTGCTCAATATTGAAAAAAATACAATATATTATATAAAATATTGAAATATATATTGAAATATATTGAAATATGGAGGGAGATAGTGAAAGGAAAAGGGCTAAACCCTTTAGCGAGGAGGCCATGTGGGATGACTTGACACGGGGTAGGCATGGGAAACCTCCACCCAGTGCATATCGGAAAATATGGGCCGAGATTGCCAACGTCGTAACCTCGGCCTCGAACGAAGTACGTACACCTGACCACTGCAGGAATAGATGGAACAGCTTGTTGGCAGCAGCCAGAGTAAGTTGCATTTTACAATTTAAATTTTACATATGTAATATTTAAATGATGCATGCAAATTTTAATTGGAATCGTGAATGTCATTTCTTTATAATATTAACTGATTAAATTATGAATTAATTTATGCATCCTAACACTAAGTTGAATTTTATATTATGGAATATTGTTCATATTGTTCATATGCAATGCAATGCAAAGTTCTAATCGAACATTTAAATCTGTCAATCTTAAATGTTTATTACCAAGTCCATTAGCTTATGCCATGCAATGTTATCTTATCATTTACAGAAAAAGATATCTATCAATCGAGCCGAGCAGAGGAGGACGGGCGGTGGTTCTGCTCGGGTGTAGATTTTATCGGAATACGAGGAGCTTGCGGTCACCTGAGAGGGGCCTGACAGCCGTTTGGTCATGACCCGTGGTGTGGCCGAACCCACCCTTGAGTCTCGTGAGTAATGGGAACTGTACTAAAGACATCTTAAAAATATCTTGGTTATGCATGTAAAGTCCTGCATTATAATGCAATTTGATATATACTTTTGATGTACTTTTGATTTATGAATGAGGTCATGTCAGCCCTGGTGAACCCTTGTGCATATGGGGTATTGAAAAGTACTCTTATGTTATGGGTTATTGAAAAATTGATATGTATTAATATGTATGTTTACTAATAATGAGCACCATTAATGTCCTAATGTTTAGAAATGTCATTAGTCTTTTTAAGGTCAAGTGTCATTAGGATCAGTGGACTCATCCACTCATCCTGCACCGTCAAATACCTCGCAGGAGGAAGAGGAGGAACAGCTGACAAATGTGGAGCAAGAGCAGGAGGAGGAGGAGGAGTAGAAGAACGATATTGTTTTTGTGTGGGGGGTGAACTTGCGGCCATCTCAATTGAGATGGAAGAAGCACCGGGACCAAGCGGTGACGCCAAGGTGTGAAACATTGCAAATGCCGACCCCACGGAGGTCGGGTCAGCAGGGTGAGCAATCGCCTACCATAGAGGGTCAGACGGAGAGCTTGATATCCCTGTGCAGGGAGACGGTCACGACCTAATCCAGGGTTTCGCGGGTTTCTCCGCAAACTGGAGCCAGTTCTCGGTGAACTGAAGCCAGTTTCCAGCAACCTGGATCAAGTTCAGCACGAACTTCTCCAACTGGTCTTCCATGCAAACACAGACAGCATGGGAGACGTTGGAGGCCATTCGTGAGCAAACCGCCACAACCAATGCCCTTTGGCATGCGTTGATGGCTGCACACGGCGCTGCACCCCAAGGTGTCGTGTCAGCTCGCAGCGAGACCCCGAGCACACACAGTTCCTCCGGACTCGGAAGTGGAGCCTTAGGCTTCAATTTCCTCTCCTTCATCTCCACCATGGCAGGAAGTCTTGCTGTCCCACACTGCACAATGTCTTCTTGTCGTGTCGGACCAAAACGGGCGGGTGGGGTAAGAACACGGGGCGGGAAAGGATCTGGAGGGAAACGTGGCCGCAGGTAGGGTGGGGGGTTTGTTTATCGTTGTTTAATTGTTCAATTGTTGCATTGTTTTTTGTTGTTAGAAAATTATTATCGTTTTGTTCAATGTTCATTGGGATTTGAGGGAAGGGTGTGGGGTGGGGGGTGCGGGTGGAGGGAGGGTGTCGTTAAATAGTTTTTAAAAAATTAATTTGTTAGTTGGCTTTGTTCATAAAAAAAATCTTTAATTCAACAAATTTTGTGCCTTCTCTTTTAGTTACATTAGTTAACAAATTTAAAGTTGTTCATCCTTATTTGTTTATTCTTTTATTGTAGCAGTACTTTACTTAAACTTTACTTAAAGTAAGCATTAATGCCGATGATAGGCCAGTACAGGCAAGACACCAATGAAACCTTACGCAAATGAAACTTTTGATTAACCATAACTGTAAATGAACATTTGAATATCCACAATGAAAGTTCATGCAAAGCGTTCATTAATTAGCTGCTGACGCAACAGCTTAGCGGCCGTGTAACTGCCCCTGGCTACTAGTCTTCGGGAGGGGGGTGGTGGTCCCGGTGCTAGATCGCCGGGCTGATTATGCTCCCCTATGTCCTCATCTGCATCCTCTTCCGTCTCTTCCTCCTCTTCATCCTCGCCGGCTGGTCCTTCTGTCTCCCCTGCTTCTGGAGGTGGACCTGCAGCCCGATCTGGCATTACTTGTCCTCTCCTTATAGCTAGGCTATGCAGCATGCAACATACCACAATAAACTCTGCGACCTGGTCAGGGTGGTACTGTAGGCTGCCTCCAGAATGATCCAGGCATCTGAAGCGCTGCTTTAGGACTCCAACTGTCTTTTCAACGATGTTGCGTGTCGCTGTGTGACTGTCATTATAATGTTTCTGTGCTTCAGTGACAGGATTACACAGAGGGGTCATCAGCCAACTGGCAAGGCCATATCCTTTATCCCCCAGCATCCAACCGTGACCTTCTGGCTGAGTGACAAACAGGTCAGAGATCGCACTTTTACGATAGCACATCATCGATGCTGCCAAGAAATGTTGCATTTACTGTCAGGATTGTTTGATTGTGGTCAACAACAGGCAGCACATTTAGGGAGTGGAACTCCTTTCTTTAAGGGTGCTTTCAGGGCAATGTGTGTGCAGTCTATTGCTTCCTGTACTTTGGGGAAGTGTGATATCCTGTAGAAACCCAAAGCCCTCTCGGTCTGTGCCTCCCTGGTCATTGGGAAGCTTATGAAATCCATCCTGCGAGCGTAAAGGGCTTCAGTCACCTGTTGAATGCAGCAGTGTGTAGTGCGCTGAGAGATATGGCAGATGTTACCAGCTGAAGCCTGAAAAGATCCCGATGCGTAGAAAGCTAGGGCAGCAGTAACCTTCACCTCAACGGACAGTGCGGTTCTGATGGTGCTGGAAGGCTGCAGATCACCCTTGACGAGTTGGCATATCTCATCGATGACCTCCTTCCGGAATTGCAGCCTCCTAAGACAAGCATTTTCAGACAAGTACAGGTAGGATTGCTTTTCCAAGTACCTTTGTTGGCTGCACGCTCGTCTGCTCTGTCTCCTCTGTGTCTGTTGACGCATTACTCTGCCACCTCTTCGATTGATCCTTTCAGAAACCAGCGTGTGAGCAGTTACAATTAATGGCAGGGAAAGCATAGTCCCATATCATTATCAATAATTACGTTTACTAATTTAAAATAATCTCTCTACTCACTGTACTCTGTACTCTCTACGCTGTATACCAGTCAGTTTAATAGGCCCCAACAATATCAGTAAATAATTTCACTATGTAAAAGCTATTTCCAAAATAATTTCACTATAGAAAAGCTATTTCCAAAATAACTCTATAATACCTACTTTATATACCCTGATCTAATATTCTGAGTAGAATTATCTTCAAATAACTCGCTAAATAACTCACAACTATTAAGCTCCTTTTTTTCTGTTGCCTCCACCCTTCCTCCGATCTTCAAAATAGCGTCCGTAGTGCCCATTTCCTTCTGTTAAGCCCAGTAAAAGCAACTATTTCTCAGCACTCTTTTGGGCCTTGTATCAGCCGAGCGAAGTGCATGCTAGGTGCCGAAACTTGGGATGGGCTTGTGTTGGTGATCATTTTGGCGATGTGAGTGGAAACTTGGGCACCTGTTTTTCCGGCGATGTTTTGGGCCTAGTTTCCAATTTTTAATGAAAATGGGCACGAGAGGTCCGTTTTGAGCGATAGATGGGCCTTAGATGGGTGATGTGAAGTGGAAAGTCTCGCCCATAGAAACACAAAAAATAGATGAAGGTGCAGGCCATTCGTAGCCTGCACCACCATTCAATATGATCATGGCTGATCATGCAACTTCAGTACCCCACTCCTGCCTTCTCTCCATACCCACTAATCCCTTTAACCATAAGGGCCACATTCCCAGTGAGTTTTGTATCGTCAGCAAACTTGGATATATTACACTCAGTCTCCTCATCTAAGTCATTGATATAGATGCCCAAGCACTAATCCTTGTGGCACTCCATTAGTTACATCCTTTCATCCCGAAAATGATCTGCTTATTCCTACTCTCTGTTTTCTGTCCGTTAACTAATCTGCAATCCATGCTAATATATTATCCCCAATCCCATGAGCCCTAATCTTGTGTGACAATCTCTTATATGGCACATAGAAACATAGAAAATAGGTGCAGGATTAGGCCATTCGGCCCTTTGAGCCTGCACCGCCATTCAATGAGTTCATGGCTGAACATGCAACTTCAGTACCACATTCCTGCTTTCTCGCCATACCCCTTGATCCCCCGAGTAGTAAGGACTACATCTAACTTCTTTTTGAATATATTTGGTGAATTGGCCTCAACAACTTTCTGTGGTAGAGAATTCCACAGGTTCACCACTCTCTGGGTGAAGAAGTTTCTCCTCATCTCGGTCCTAAATGGCTTACCCCTTATCCTTAGACTGTGACCCCTGGTTCTGGACTTTCCCACATTGGGAACATTCTTTCTGCATCTAACCTGCCCAAACCCATCAGAATTTTAAACGTTTCTATGGGATCCCCTCTCATTCTTCTGAACTCCAGTGATTACAAGCCCAGTTGATCCAGTCTTTCTTGATATGTCAGTCCCGCCATCCCGGGAATCAGTCTGGTGAACCTTCGCTGCACTCCCTCAATAGCAAGAATGTCCTTCCTCAAGTTAGGAGACCAAAACTGTACACAATACTCCAGGTGTGGCCTCACCAAGGCCCTGTACAACTGTAGTAATACCTCCCTGCCCCTGTACTCAAATCCCCTCGCGATGAAGGCCAACATGCCATTTGCTTTCTTAACCGCCTGCTGTACCTGCATGCCAACCTTCAATGACTGATGTACCATGGCACCCAACTCTCGTTGCACCTCCCCTTTTCCAAAACTGTCACCATTCAGTCTCTCTGTTTTTACCACCAAAGTGGATAATCTCACATTTATCCACATTATACTTCATCTGCCATGCATTTGCCCACTCACCTAACCTATCCAAGTCACTCTGCAGCCTCATAGCATCCTCCTCGCAGCTCACACTGCCACCCAACTTAGTGTCATCCGCAAATTTGGAGATACTACATTTAATCCCCTCGTCTAAATCATTAATGTACAATGTAAACAGCTGGGGCCCCTGTACAGAACCTTGCGGTACCCCACTAGTCACTGCCTGACATTCTGAAAAGTACCCATTTACTCCTACTCTTTGCTTCCTGTCTGCCAACCAGTTCTCAATCCACGTCAGCACACTACCCCCAATCCCATGTGCTTTAACTTTGCACATTAATCTCTTGTGTGGGACCTTGTCGAAAGCCTTCTGAAAGTCCAAATACACCACATCAACTGGTTCTCCCTTGTCCACTCTGCTGGAAACATCCTCAAAAAATTCCAGAAGATTTGTCAAGCATGATTTCCCTTTCACAAATCCATGCTGACTTGGACCTATCATGTCACCTCTTTCCAAATGCGCTGCTATGACATCCTTAATAATTGATTCCATCATTTTACCCACTACCGATGTCAGGCTGACCGGTCTATAATTCCCTGTTTTTTCTCTCCCTCCTTTTTTAAAAAGTGGGGTTACATTGGCTCCCCTCTGCTCCATAGGAACTGATCCAGAGTCAATGGAATGTTGGAAAATGGCTGTCAATGCATATGCTATTTCCAAGGCCATCTCCTTAAGTACTCTGGGATGCAGACCATCAGGCCCTGGGGATTTATCGGCCTTCAATCCCATCAATTTCCCCAACACAATTTCTCGATTAATAAGGATTTCCCTCAGTTCCTCCTTCTTACTAGACCCTCTGACCCCTTTTATATCCGGAAGGTTGTTTGTGTCCTCCCCAGTGAATACCGAATCAAAGTACTTGTTCAATTTGTCTGCCATTTCTTTGTTCCCCGTTATGACTTCCCCTGATTCTGACTGCAGGGGACCTACGTTTGTCTTTACTAACCTTTTTCTCTTTACATATCTATAGAAACTTTTGCAGTCCATCTTAATGTTCCCTGCAAGCTTCCTCTTGTACTCTATTTTCCCTGCCCTAATCAAACCCTTTGTCCTCCTCTGCTGAGTTCTAAATTTCTCCCAGTCCCCGGGTTCGCTGCTATTTCTGGCCAATTATGTATGCCACTTCCTTGGCTTTAATACTATCCCTGATTTCCCTTGATAGCCACAGTTGAGCCACCTTCCCTTTTTTATTTTTACGCCAGACAGGGATGTACAATTGAGGTAGTTCATCCATGCTGTCTCTAAATGTCTGCCATTGCCCATCCACAGTCAACCCCTTAAGTATCATTCGCCAATCTATCCCAGCCAATTCACGCCTCATACCTTCAAAGTTACCCTTCTTTAAGTTCTGGACCATGGTCTCTGAATTAACTGTTTCATTCTCCATCCTAATGTAGAATTCCACCATATTATGGTCACTCTTCCCCAAGGGGCCTCGCCCAATGAGACTGCTAATTAATCCTCTCTCATTACACAACACCCAGTCTAAGATGGCCTCTCCCCTAGTTGGTTCCTCAACATATTGATCTAGAAAACCATCCCTTATGCACTCCAGGAAATCCTCCTCCACCGTATTGCTTCCAGTTTGATTAGCCCAATCTATATGCATATTAAAGTCACCCATGATAACTGCTGCACCTTTATTGCATGCACCCCTAATTTCCTGTTTGATGCCCTCCCCAACATCACTACTACTGTTTGAAGGTCTGTACACAACTCCCACTAACGTTTTTTGCCCTTTGGTGTTCTGCAGCTCTACCCATATAGATTCCACATCATCTAAGCTAATGTCCTTCCTAACTATTGAATTAATCTCCTCTTTAACCAGCAATGCTACCTCACCTCCTTTTCCTTTTATTCTATCCTTCCTGAATGTTGAATACCCATGGATGTTGAGTTCCCAGCCCTGATCATCTTATCAAATGCCTTCTAAAATCCAAATACATCACATCCAATGATTTCCCCTTATCTACTCTGCTAATTACACCCTCAAAAAAATCTCAAACAAGATTTCCCCTTCATAAAACCGTGTTGGCTAATCATATTGTGATTTTTCAAGTATCCCGTTACCACGTCCCTAATAATAGATTCTAGCATTTTCCTGGTGAGTGATGTCAGGCTAACTGGCCGTTAGTTCCCTGTTTTCTCTCTCCCTCCTTTCTTGAACAGCAGGGTTATATTTGTTATCTTCCAATCCACGGTGACCATTCTTGAATCCAGGAAATTCTGGAAGATCACAATCAATGAATCCATGGTCTCTGCAGCTACCTTTTTAAAACCCTAGGATATAGGCCATCAGGTCCAGCGAATTTGTCAGCTTTTAGTCCAACTGGTTTCTTAAGTTCTTTTACTCTACTGATATTACTTTAAGTTCCTCACAAAGATCAGTCCACAGGGAGTCCGCAGGGATCAGTGCTGGGACTCCAACTATTTACAATATATTTTAATGACTTGGAAGAAGGGACTGAGTGTAACATAGCCAAGATTGCTGACGATACAAAGATGGGAGGAAAAGCAATGTGTGAGGAGGACATAAAAATCTGCAAAAGGACATAGACAGGATAAGTGAGTGGGCAAAAATTTGGCAGATGGTGTATAATGGAAAGTGTGAGGTCATGCACTTTGGCAGAAAAAAATCAAAGAGCAAGTTATTATTTAAATGGAGAAAGATTACAAAATGCCGCATTGCAGTGGGACCTGGGGGTACTTGTGCATGAAACACAAAAGGATAGTATGCAGGTACAGCAAGTGATCAGGAAGGCCAATGGTATCTTGGCCTTTATTGGAAAGAGGATGTTACTGCAGCTATATAAGGTATTGGTGAGGCCACACCTGGAATACTGCATGCAGTTTTGGTTTCCAAATTTACAAAAGGATATACTTGCTTTGGAAGCGGTTCAGAGAAGGTTCATTAGGTTGATTCCGGGGTTGACTGATGAGGAAAGGTTGAGTAGGTTGGGCCTCTACTCATTGGAATTCAGAAGAATGAGAGGTGATCTTATTGAAACGTATAAGATTATGAGGGTGCTTGACAAGGTGGATGCAGAGAGGATGTTTCCACTGATGGGGGAGACTAGAACTAGAGGGCATGCTCTTAGAATAAGGGGCCGCCCATTTAAAACTGAGATGAGGAGAAATTTCTTCTCTCAGAGAGTTGCAAATCTGTGGATTTTGCTGCCTCAGAGAGCTATGGAAGCAGGGACAGTGAATAAATTTAAGACAGAAATAGACCGTTTCTTAAACGATAAGGGGATAAGGGGTTATGGGGAACGGGTGGGGAAGTGGAGCGGAGTCCATGATCAGATCAGCCATGATCTTATTGAATGGCGGAGCAGACTCAAATGGCCGTATGGCCTAGTCCTGTTCCTTTTTTTATGTTCTTACTCTCATTAGTCCCTTGGTTCTCCACTATTTCCATTATGTTCTTTGCATCTTTTACTTAGGCAGATACAAAAATATTTGATTAACATCTCTGCCATTTCCTTATTTCCCAGTATCATTTTTCCTGTCTCAGCCTCTCAGGGACCAATGTTTATTTTTGCTAATCTCTTCCTTTTTACATAGTTGTAAAAGCTCTTATAATTTGTTTTTTTATATGTCTTGCTAATTTACTCTCATATTTTATTTTCTCCCTCTTTATCAATTCCTTAGTCATCTTTTGCTGATTTTTAAAATCCTCAGGCTAACTTCACTTTTTGACAACATTATGAGCCTCTTCCTTTAATCTAATACTATCCTGAATTTCTCTCGTTAGCCAAGGCTGTACCACATTTTCTGTGGGTTTTTTATTCCTTAATGGACTGTATATTCTTTGAAAATTATGAATTATTTATTTAAATGTTTCCCATTACTTATCTACCATTACAACTTTTAATCTAACTTCACAATCTACCTTAGCCAACTTGCCCCTCATACTTCTGTAATTAGCTTTGTTTAAATTTATGACCCTAATTTCAGACTTAACCAAATCACTCTCAAACTTAATATAACATTCTATTTTTATCACTCTCTCCAGAGGATCCTTCACTGTAAGATTACTAATTAACCCTGTCTACACAATACTAGATCTAAAATAACCTGTTCTCCAGTTGGTTTCTCAGAAAACTGTCTCGAATGCATTCCATTAACTTATCCTCCAAGCCACTTTTGACAATTTGGTTTGCCCAGTCTATATGAAGATTAAAGTCCCCCACGATTATTGCATTACCTTTGTTATATGTTCCTCTAATTTCCTGAATTTTCCCAGCTACCATGTCTCAGTAATGACTACTAGATCAAACCAATTTATCTCTACTTGTATCATTAATTCAGCTATCTTGTTACAAATGGTTTGTGCATTCAGATATATTGCCTTTAATATTAACTTTTTAGCTTTTTTCCTTTTATGCCCTATTACTTGATTGGAATCTTGCAATGACACCCACATTCTTTGGCAGCAGGGGATGGTACCCTCTTCTGTTAATGAATGCAAAGGAATGTTGCACTAGTGGTTGAACGGCAACATGGGTGCAGTGATGGTGTCCTGTAAACTGGGAATGCCACATCTTTCATGAATCACAGAAATCTTAGACATTTACAGCATAGAAGGAAGCCATTTCTCCCCATCGTGCCTGCGCCGGCCGACCACGAGCTATCCAGCCTAATCCTACTTTCCAGCTCTCAGTTCATAGCCCTGTAGGTTACGGCACTCCAAGTATCTTTTAAATGAGGTGAGGGTTCCTGCTTCTACCAATCTTTCAGGCAGTGAGTTCCATACTCCCACCACCCTCTGGGTGACGAAATTTCCTCTCATATCTGCTCTAAACCTCCCCCCAATTACTTTAAATCTATGCCCCCCAGTTCTTGACCCCTCTGCCAAGGGAAACAGGTCCTTCCTATGATTCTATGATTAACATTGGGGATGTATGAGAGGCCAGAATTGGAGGAGTGCAGAGATGGCCCCAATTTTTTCTGTAATAACAATGGCAAGGCTCTCAGCACTCACTGTTATTACAGGGTAAATCTGACAGAAACTTCTAGAATCTGCACAAGCACAGTTATACAAGGAAATCTAGAAGTTGCTGTCAGTGATACACTGCTCCTCCACAGATGCACTGTTGCAGTCCTTGTCTATAGACACAGCATTGAAATTGCTGTAATTTACAGCATGGAAGGAGGCCATTTTGAGCCATTGTGTCCGCGCCAGCCGATCAAGAGCTATCCAGCCTAATCCCATTTTCCAGCTCTAGGTCCATAGCCCTGTAAGTTACAACACTTTAAGTGCACATCCAAGTATTTTTTAAATGTGGTGAGGGTTCCTGCCTCTACCAACCTTTCAGGCAGTGAATTCCAGACTCCCACCACCCTCTGGGTGAAAAAATTTCCCCTCATATCTGCTCTAAACCTCCCCACAATTACTTTAAATCTATGCCCCCTGGTTCTTGACCCCTCTGCCAAGGGAAGCAGGTCCTTCCTTCCTCTATCCAGGCCCCTCATAATTTTATACACCTCAATTAGGTCTCCCGTTAGCCTCCTCTGTTCCAAAGAATCTCCAATCTTTCCTCATGGCCAAAATTCTCCAGTCCAGGCTACATTCTTGTAAATCTCCTCTGCACCCTTTCTAGTGCAATCACATCTTTCCTGTAATGTGGTGACCAGAACTGCACACAGTACTCCAGCTGCGGCCTAACCAGTGTTTTATACAGTTCAAGCATAACCTCCTTGCTCTTATATTCTATGCCTCAACTAATAAAGGCAAGTATTCCATATGCCTTCTTACTTTTAAGGATCTGTGGACCTGCACCCCAAGGTCCCTTTGTTCCTCTACACTGTGTGCCTCTGCTGTAACCTAATATTGAATCTAGTATAATCACCAATGTGTCAAAATAGGGCACCTGTGGCCTAGGTAATACAATGGTGAACATGAAACAGGTTGATCCTGGCCAATCTCTTGATTTTGCCTGGAAGAGCCATGTGGCAAAAAGGTTGAGCGCCATCATCACTTTTAGCAATACTGGCAAGACAGTGCTGACATTATTCCTTGGCTGCAGATCTGGTTCCAGAAGCTGGCACAATTCATTGGAGGCTTCCTTGGTAGCTTCCTTACACAATCTGTTCAGTGAGATCATGGTACATGTTACTTGTGTATTTGGTCCTCCTTTGCTGCCCCTTCTTCTCTTCCTCCTGCAATATGTCCAACATGGTAAGACTTGCTGGTGACCCCTGCTGGTTTGTGGACTGAAATAGTTAAGTTGGTAATTTCAGTATCTCCTGTGTTCCATACTGGACCTCTAATGAATCACTTCACTGCCCAAATGTCATGTCCAATGTACCTGTCATTCATGCTAGTTATGCTTGAAGGAAACCAGTAGTAAACCTGCATATTTTCCAAAAACTGAACTGGAGTGTGCTATTGTCTGTTAAAACCAGATTATTACTTTAAATAATCTTTAAAATATGAACAAAGATCACTCCATTACTGTTAATGCACAAAATGATTATGCATTAATACACACTTAAGGGGCAACTTTACAAAATCTATAACAGACAGAAAATCATGGGGTGCATGCTCACAAAGTTTTGATACGTGTCCTTCACAGTGCAAGGCTCCACATCAAGATCATATATACGGAAAAACCCTAACTCTATTGAGTGCCTTCTTAACAGAGGATTTTCACCTACAGTGTGAAGGCAAAGACCAGCTCGTTAGCAATGTAATAATAAAGTCAGTCAGTTCATCAAATCTGTTTAATTTAGTCATGACTCACTTTTTTCAGATTTTGTTTGCTTTCTGAACTGTTCCCTACTTTGCCAGTTTGGTGCTTTTGTTTGCAGTTACTGGCTTACTAATTGTTTCGCCTTTTAAAAATATTTCATAACACAATCAATGCCCAAATCACAACCCACATAACTCTTGTTTTTCAACAAACAGAATGCAGTCTGCACTACCTTGTTAAATGGCTAAGCTGTGCCAAATTCAACTTCTCACATACTTGTTTCAATATGTGTTTGGTGATTTCACTAACAATCTTATAGAAACATAGAAAATAGATGCAGGAGTAGGCCATTCGGCCCTTCGAGCCTGCACCAACATTCAATATGATCATGGCTGATCATGCAACTTCAGTACCCCATTCTTGCTTTCTCTCCATACCGCTTGATCCCTTTAGCCGTAAAAGCCACATCTAACTCCCTTTTGAATATATCTAACAAACTGGCCTCAACAACTTTCTGTGGTAGAGAATGCCACAGGTCACAATTCTCTGAGTGAAGAAGTTTCTCCTCATCTCAGTCCCAAATGGCTTACCCCTTATCCTTAGACTGTGACCCCTGGTTCTAGACTTCCCCAACATCGGGAAACATAGAAACACAGAAAATAGGTGCAGGAGTAGGCCATTCGGCCCTTCGAGCCTGCACCGCCATTTAATAAGATCATGGCTGATCATTCCCTCAGTACCCCTTTCCTGCTTTCTCTCTATATCCCTTGATCCCTTTAGCCATAAGGGCCATATCCAACTCCCTCTTGAATATATCCAATGAACTGACATCAACAACTCTCTGCGGCAGGGAATTCCACAGGTTAACAACTCTCTGAGTCAAGAGGTTTCTCCTCAGCTCAGTCCTAAATGGCCTACCCCTTATCCTAAGACTATGTCCCGTGGCTCTGGACTTCCCCAACATCGGGAACATTCTTCCCGCATTGAACCTGTCCAGTCCTGTCAGAATCTTATATGTTTCTATGAGATCCCCTTTCATCCTTCTAAACTCCAGTGAATAAAGGCCCAGTTGATCCAGTCTCTCCTCATATGACAGCCCAGCCATCCCTAGAATCAGTCTGGTGAACCTTCGCTGCACTCCATCAATAGCAAGAACGTCCTTCCTCAGGAGACTCCTTTAGGAGACCAAAACTGAACACAATATTCCAGCTAAGGCCTCATTAAGACCCTGTACAACTGCAGTAAGACTTCCCTACTCCTATACTCAAATCCCCTAGCTATGAAGGCCAACATGTCATTTGCCTTCTTCACCGCCTGCTGTAGCTGCATACCCACTTTCAGTGACTGATGAACCATGACACCCAGGTCTCGTTGCACCTCCCCTTTTCCTAATCTGCCGCCATCCAGATAATATACTTCCTTCATGTTTTTGCCCCCAAAATGGATAACCTCACATTTATCCACATTATACTGCATCTGCCATGCATTTGCTCACTCACCCTGTCACCCTGCAGCCTCTTAGCGTCCTCCTCACAGCTCACACCGCCACCCAGTTTAGTGTCATCTGCAAACTTGGAGATATTACACTCAATTCCTTCATCTAAATCATTAATATATATTGTAAAGAGCTGAGGTCCCAGCACTGAGCCCTGCGGCACTCCACTAGTCACTGCCTGTCACTCTGAAAAGTACCCGTTTATCCCGACTCTCTGCTTCCTGTCTGCCAACCAGTCAGTACATTACCCCCAATACCATGTGCTTTGATTTTGCACACTAATCTCTTTTGCGGGACCTTGTCAAAAGCCTTTTGAAAGTCCAAAAACACCACATCCACTGGTTCTCCCTTGTCCACTCCGCTAGTTACATCCTCAAAAAATTCCAGAAGATTCGTCAAGCATGATTTCCCTTTCATAAGTCCATGCTGACACTGCTTTCCAAATGCACTGCTATTTCATCCTTAATGATTGATTACAACATTTTCCCAACTACTGATGTCAGGCTCACCGGTCTATAATTACCCGTTCTCTCTCTCCCTCCTTTTTTAAAAAGTGGTGTTACATGAGCTACCCTCCAGTCCATAGGAACTGATCCAGAGTCAATAGACTGTTGGAAAATGATCACCAATGCATCCACTATTTCTGGGGCCACTTCCTTAAGTACGCTGGGATGCCCCGGGGATTTATCGGCCTTCAATCCCATCAATTTCCCTAACACAATTCCTCCTTCTCACTAGACCCACTGTCCCATCGTACATTCGAAAGGTTGTTTGTGTCTTCCTTCGTGAAGACAGAACCAAAGAATTTGTTCAATTGGTCTGCCATTTTTATTCCCCATTATAAATTAACCTGAATCCGACTGCAAGGGACCTACATTTGTCCTCACTAATCTTTTTCTCTTCACATATCTATAGAAGCTTTTGCAGTCAGTTTTTATGTTCCCTGAAAGCTTCCTCTCGTACTCTATTTTTCCCCTCTTAATTAAATCCTTAGTCTTCCTCTGTTGAATTCTAAATTTCTCCCAGTCCTCAGGTTTGTTGCTTTTTCTAGACAATTTATATGCCTCTTCCTTGGCTTTAACACTATCCTTAATTTCCCTTGTTAGCCATGGTTGAGCCACCTTCCCAGTTTTATTTTTACTCCAGACAGGGATGTATAATTGCTGAAGTTCATCCATGTGATCTTTAAATGTTTGCCATTGTTTATCCACCGTCAACACTTTAAGTATCCTTTGCCAGTCAATTCTAGCCAATTCACGCCTCATACTTTCGAAGTTACCTTTCCATAAGTTCAGGACCCTAGTTTCCGAATTAACTGTGTCACTCTCCATCTCAATAAAGAATTCTACCATATTATGGTCACTCTTCCCCAAGGGGCCTCGCACAACAAGATTGCTAATTAGTCCTTTCTCATTACACATCACCCAGTCTAGGATGGCCAGCTCTCTAGTTGGTTCCTCGACATATTGCTCTAGAAAACTAACCCTAATACACTCCAGGAAATCCTCCTCCACCGCATTGCTACCAGTTTGGTTAACCAATCAATATGTAGATTAAAGTCGCCCATGATAACTTTATTGCACACATCCCTTATTTCTTGTTTGATGCTGTCCCCAACCTCACTGCTATAGTTTGGTGGTCGGTACACAACTCCCACTAGCGTGTTCTGCCCTTTGGAATTCTGTAGCTCCACCCATACCGATTCCACATCATCCAGGCTAATGTCCCCCCTTACTATTGCATTAATTTCCTCTTTAACCAGCAACACCACCCCGCCTCCTTTTCCTTTCTGTCTATCCTTCCTGAATGTTGAATTCCCCTGGATATTGAGTTCCCAGCCTTGGTCACCCTGGAGCCATGTCTCCGTGATGCCAATTACATCATGTCCGTTAACTGCTATCTGCGCAGTTAATTCGTCCACTTTATTCCGAATACTCCTCGCATTGAGGCACAGAGCCTTCAGGCTTGTCTTTTTAACACACTTTGACCCTTTAGAATTTTGCTGTAATGTGGCCCTTTTTGTTTTTTGCCTTAGGTTTCTCTGCCCTCCACTTTTACTATTCTCCTTTTTATCTTTTGCTTCTGACTCCATTTTATTTCACTCTGTCTCCCTGCATTGGTTCCCATCCCCCTGCCATATTAGTTTAACTCCTCTCCAACAGCACCAGCAAACACTCCCCCTTGGACATTGATTCCGGTCCTGCCCAGGTGCAGACTGTCCAGTTTGTACTGGTCCCAGCTCCCCCAGAACCAGTTCCAATGTCCCAGGAATTTGAATCCCTCCCTTCTGTACCACTCCTCAAGCCACGTATTCATCTGAGCTATCCTGCGATTCCTACTCTGACTAGCACGTGGCACTGGTAGCAATTCTGAGATTACTACTTTTGAGGTCCTACTTTTCAATTTAACTCCTAGCCCCCAAAATTTGTCTCGCAGGACCTCATCCTGTTTTTTACCTATACCGTTGGTACCTATATGCACCACGACAACTGGCTGTTCACCCTCCCTTTTCAGAATGTCCTGCACCCGCTCCGAGACATCTTTGACCCTTGCACCAGGGAGGCAACATACCATCCTGGAGTCTCGGTGGCGGCCGCAGAAACGCCTATCTATTCCCCTTACAATTGAATCCCCTATCACTATCGCTCTCCCACTTTTTTTCCTGCCCTCCTGTGCACCAGAGCCAGCCACGGTGCCATGAACTTGGCTGCTGCTGCCCTCCCCTGATGAGTCATCCCCCCCCCCCCAACAGTACTCAAAGCGGTGTATCTGTTTTGCAGGGGGATGACCGCAGGGGATCCCTGCGCTACCTTCCTTGCACTGCTCTTCCTGTTGGTCTGCCATTCCCTATCTGGCTGTGGACCCTTTACCTGCGGTAAGACCAACTCACTAAATGTGCTGTTCACATCATTCTCAGCATCGTGCATGCTCCAGAGTGAATCCACCCGCAGCTCCAGTTCTGCAATGCGGTCCGTCAGATACACTTCCCGCACACGCATTCGTCGAGGACACCGGAAACGTCCCTGACTTCTCACATAGCACAGGAAGAGCATAACACGTGTCCAAGCTCTCCTGCTATGTCTTAACCCTTGGATTAACCTAATTGGGCAACAACAATGTTAAATGTTACTTACTGAAAAAGGAAAGAAAAAGAAGCTACTTACCAATCACCAGCCAATCACTTACCCCCTTGGCTGTGACATAGAAACATAGAAACAGAGAAAATAGGTGCAGGAGTAGGCCATTCGGCCCTTCTAGCCTGCACCGCCATTCAATGAGTTCATGGCTGAACATTCAACTTCAGTACCCCATTCCTGCTTTCTCGCCATACCCCTTGATCCCTCTAGTAGTAAGGACCTCATCTAACTCCTTTTTGAATATATTTAGTGAATTGGCCTCAACAACTTTCTGTGGTAGAGAATTCCACAGGTTCACCACTCTCTGGGTGAAGAAGTTCCTCCGCATCTTGGTCCTAAATGGCTTACCCCTTATCCTTAGACTGTGACCTCTGGTTCTGGACTTCCCCAACATTGGGAACATTCTTCCTGCATCTAACCTGTCTAACCCCGTCAGAATTTTCTTGATAGGTCAGTCCCGCCATCCCGGGAATCAGTCTGGTGAACCTTCGCTGCACTCTCTCAATAGCAAGAATGTCCTTCCTCAGGTTAGGAGACCAAAACTGTACACAATACTCCAGGTGTGGCCTCACCAAGGCCCTGTACAACTGCAGTCATTGAAGGTTGGCATGCAGGTGCAGCAGGCGGTTAAGAAGGCGTCACCTTTCGATTTCTTTGTACTTCTTTCTTGCCTCCCTGCTGCAGTTACACCGGCTAGCCTCACCAACGAACTCCCGACTCTGCCGTTCCGCCTCCTCCACCGCTGCTCCCCGGACTCCCTGCTGTGTCTTTTGTCGGCCTCACCAACGAACTCCCGACATTCTTCCTGCATCTAACCTGTCCAATCCCGTCAGAATTTTATATGTTTCTGTGAGGTCCCCTCATTCTTCTAAATTCCAGTGAATATAAGCCCAGTCGATCCAGTCTTTCTTCATGTCTGTCCTGAATCCCAGGAATCAGCCTGGTGAACATTCGCTGCACTCCCTCAATAGCAAGAATGTCCTTCCTCAGATTAGGAGACCAAAACTGAACACAATACTCCAGGTGTGGCCTCACCAAGGCCCTGTACAACTGCAGTAAGACCTCCCTGCTCCTATACTTAAATCCTCTCGCTATGAAGGCCAACATGCCATTTGCCTTCTTCACCGCCTGCTGTATCTGCATGCCAACTTTCAATGACTGATGTACCTTGACACCCAGGTCTCGTTACACCTCCCCTTTTCCTAATCTGTCACCATTCAGATAATATTCCGCCTTCCTGTTTTTTCCACCAAAGTGGATAACCTCAGATTTATCTACATTGCCATGCATTTGCCCACTCACCAACCTGTCCAAGTCAGCCTGCAGCCTCTTAGCATCCTCCTCACAGCTCACACTGCCACCCAACTTAGTGTCATCTGCAAACTTGGAGATATTACATTCAATTCCTTCATCTAAATCATTAATGTATATTGTAAAGAGCTGAGGTCCCAGCACTGAACCTTGCGGTACCCCACTAGTCACTGCCTGCCATTCTGAAAAGGACCCATTTATTCCGACTCTTTGCTTCCTGCCTGCCAACCAGTTCTCTATCCACGTCAGTATATTACCCCCAATACCATGTGCTTTAATTTTGCACACTAATCTCTTGTGTGGGACCTTGTCAAAAGCCTTTTGAAAGTCCAAATACACCACATCCACTGGTTCTCTCTTGTCTACTCTATTAGTTACATCCTCAAAAACCTCGCGAAGATTTGTCAAGCATGATTTCCCTTTCATAAATCCGACTTGGACCGATCCTGTCATTGCTTTCCAAATGCGTTGGTATTACATCTTTAATAATTGATTGCAACATTTTCCCACTACCGATGTCAGGCTAACCGATCTATAATTCAGTTTTCTCTCTCCCTCATTTTTTAAAAAGTGGGGTTACATTAGCTACCCTCCAGTCTATAGCAACTGATCTAGAGTCTATAGAATGTTGGAAAATGACCACCAATGCATCCACTATTTCTAGAGCCACTTCCTTAAGTACTCTGGGATGCAGCCTATCAGGCCCTGGGGATTTATCAGCTTCAGTCCCATCAATTTCCCGAACACAATTTCCTGACTAAGAAGGATTTCCTCCAGTTCCTCCTTTTCGCTACATCCTTCCCTAGTATTTCTGGAAGGTTATTTTTGTCTTCTTTTGTGAAGACAGAACCAAAGTATTTGTTCAATTGGTCTGCCATTTCTTTGTTCTATGAATTCACCTGATTCTGACTGCAAGTCTTCACTAATCTTTTTCTCTTCACATATCTATCGAAGCTTTTGCAGTCAGTTTTTATGTTCCCTGCAAGCCTATTCTCATACTCTATTTTCCCCTCCTAATTAAACCCTTTGTTCTCCTCTGCTGAATTCTAAATTTCTCCCAGTCCTCAGGTTTGCTGCTTTTTCTGGCCAATTTATATGCCTCTTCCTTGGATTTAACACGATCCCTAATTTCCCTTGTTAGCCACAGTTGAGCCACCTTCCCCGTTTTATTTTTGCGCCAGACAGGGATGTACAATTGTTGTAGTTCATCCATGTGATCTTTAAATGTCTGCCATTGCCTATCTACCATCAACCCTTTAAGTATCATTTGGCAGTTTATCCTGGCCAATTCACGTCTCATACCATCAAAGTTACCTTTCTTTAAGTTCAGGACCCTCGTCTCTGAATTAACTGTGTCACTCTCCATCTTAATGAAGCATTCTACCATATTATGGTCACTCTTCCCCAAGGGGCCTCGCATAACAAGATTGCTAATTAATCCTCTCTCGTTACACAACACCCAGTCTAGGATGGCCAGCTCTCTAGTTGGTTCCTCGATGCATTGGTCTAGAAAACCATCACTTATACACCCCAGGAAATCCTCCTCCACCGTATTGCTACCAGTTTGTTTAGTCCAATCTATATGTAGATTAAAGTCACCCAGATAACTGCTATACCTTTAATGCACGCGTCCTTAATTTCCTGTTTGGTGCCATCCCCAATCTCACTACAATTGTTTGGTTGTCTGTACACAACTCCCACTAATGTTTTCTGCCCTTTGGCGTTGTGCAGCTTTACCCATACAGATTCCACATCATTGAAGCTAATGTCCTTCCTTACTATTGCGTTAATCTCCTCTTTAACCAGCAACGCTACCCTGCCTCCTTTTCCTTTCTGTCTATCCTTCCTGAATATTGAATACCCCTGGATGTTGAGTTCCCATCCTTGGTCACCATGGAGCCATGTCTCCGTAATCCCAACTAAATCATATCCGTTAACAGCTATCTGCGCAGTTAATTCATCCACCTTATTACGAATGCTCCTCGCATTGAGACATAGAGCCTTCAGGCTTGTTTTTTTAACACACTTTGTCCTTTTAGAATTATGTTGTAATTTTTGCCTTTGATTTCTCTGCCCTCCACTTTTCCTTATCTCCTTTCTACCTTTTGCTTCTGCCCCAATTTTACTTCCCTCTGTCTCCCTGCATAGATTCCCATCCCCCTGCTATATTAGTTTAAACCCTCCCCAACAGCACTAGCAAACACTTCCCCTCGGACATTGGTTCCACTCCTGCCCAGGTGCAGACCGTCCGGTTTGTACTGGTCCCATCTCCCCCAGAACCAGTTCCAATGTCCCAGGAATTTGAATCCCTCCCTCTTGCACCATTCCTCAAGCCATGTATTCATCTTAACTATCCTGCTATTTCTACTCTGACCAGCACTTGATACTGGTTACTACCTTTGAGGTCCTACTTTTTAATTTAACTCCTAGCTCCCTAAATTCAGCTAGTAGGACCCCATCCCGTTTTTTTTACCTATATCGTTGGTACCTATATGCACCACGACTACTGGCTGTTCACCCTCCCCCTCCAGAATGTCCTGCAGCCGCTCCGAGACATCCTTGACCCTTGCACCAGGGAGGCAACATACCATCCTGGAGTCTCGATTGCGGCCGCAGAAACGCTTATCTATTCCTCTTACAATTGAATCCCCTATCACTATCGCTCTCCCACTCTTTTTCCTGCCCTCCTGTGCAGCAGAGCCACCCATGGTGCCATGGACTTGGCTGCTGCCTTCCCCTGATGAGTCATCAGTACCCAAAATGATATATCTGTTTTGGAGGGAGGCGACAGCAGGGGACCCCTCCACTACCTTTCTTCCACTGGTCTGCCTGATGGTCACCCATTCCCTATCTGCCTGTGCAATCTTTACCTGCGGTGTGACCAACTCACTAAACGTGCTATTTACAACATCCTCAGCATCGAGGATACTCCAGAGTGAATCCATGTGCAGCTCCAGTGCCACAATGTGGTCTGTCAGGAGCTGCAGCTGGACACACATCCTGCACACATAGTAGTCAGGGACACTGGAAGCATCCCTGACTTCCCACATAACTCAGGAGGAGCATGACATGGGTCTGGGCTCGCCTGCCGTGACTTCACCCTTAATTTGTCAACAATGCCAAAGGTTACCTACTGATAAGAAAAAGAAAACAAAAAAATTAAATATTCACCAATCCACCAGCCAATTACTTATCCATTTGGCTGTGACATCACACTTCGGTTTCTTATTACTTCTTTGTTTACTTTTGTCCCTGCACCAGCTGCTGCTCCCGAACTGCTGCTGCTGGCCTTTTATCGATCTCGATTTTCTAGCTCCCGCTCCCGACTGCCTCGAGGTGGATGTACAAATGCTTGTCTCGATATACCCAAGGTAGGTAAGGCCTCCTGCCCAGCACCCTACAGTCTCTGATGTTCCTGATGCGATGAAGTCGAATCAATTGTCTCCTACGTAGCACCATGACGCCGAAGGCTAGCACAAGGTATGGTATTGTCAGCATTGCCCCCATACTTAAATTTTACTTTTGAAAGAAGCTCAAAATGGCAGGAAAGCAGGCAGGCATGACAGGTTCGCAGTTCTCTCTCTCCCCAAGGTCTATATAGATGGACCAAACCCAAAGGTCTTGTGACTTCTCTTTCCCTCCACCCCACTAACTAATTGCAGTCTTGTTACTTCTCCCCTTCTCTCTCTCCCTCCTCCCCTCCCCTTCCCACTAATTTCAGTCTTCAATGCAGAAGTCTTCCGATTGGCACCTCGCTCCCCAGGTTTGAAACCTTCCGATTGGCACCTTGCTCCCCGGGTTCGAAGCCTTCCATTCGGCACCTCGCTCTCTCTCGGCTTGTTTTGTATCCGAGCCCCGAGCCCGTGTGTCCGGGTGCAGGGCCGATTTTGCTGGCCAAACCTACGAGCCTCCAGCCCTGCTTCAAGACGTTCGGTGGTGGCGTGTGAGTGAGTAAAAAATTTTTAAAACTTCTGAAATCCAACAAATTTACACTTCTACGTTGACAGGGAAAAAATGTTGAACTTTATTATTGATTTTGACAGTGTTCTTGACTCCCTCCAAAATCTTCGACTAAAAACAATGGCGTCTTTCAGCGCCGATTTGTGAATGTGCGCTGGTTTTCTTAAGTGCCCAGAAGTTTTTCGTGTGGCTGGATACACCGACCTAGGAGGAAAAAACGTTGGCCAAACCGCGAAAAATTGAAAAAACCAGCGCAGACATGAGGGAACGTAAACAAAAAACTGGTCTAGAAAAATCGTAACTAAGTCAGTTACGCAGATCGCAGGGGGAAACTTGGAAAAAAATAATTATGCCAGAGAAAATGGCGCGCGTCAAAAAATGGCGCAACTGACCGGGGAAAATTGAGTCCTATATGTAGATTAAAGACCCCCATGATAATTGTATTACCCTTGTTACATGCACCTCTAATTTCCTGATTTATACTATCACTACTGTTTGGGGGCCTATAAACAACTCCCACCAATGTTTTCTGCCCCTTGCTGTTTCTTAGCTCCACCCAAACTGATTCTACGTCTTGATTTTTCGAGCTAAGATCCTTTCTCTCTGCTGTGTTTATCCCATCCTTTATTATTACCCCACCTCCTTTTCCATTTTGCCTATCTGTTCTCAAAAGTTAAGTATCCTGGAATATTTAGCTCCCAACCGTGGTCACTTTGCTACCACAGCTCCATTATGGTTAGCAGATCAAACCTATTAATTTCTAGCTGCGCTATTAATTAATCTATTTTGTTGTGAATGTTTCGCGCATTCAGATATTTTTTCTATTTTTCCTAATGTCACCTTAGTCAGAGATGTCCTATTACCTGGATTCTGCTCCCCTCCCATGTTCATGGCCGACCTCTTCCCAATTCCCCGCCCCAGTCACGAACTGCAGCTTGCCCACCTCCTGATTGTCGGGGACTGTTTCTTCCAGAACGAGGAAACTACATAATCAGTGATTGTTCGATAAATCACCTAACAGTTCGAGACAAAAGACCATTTACCCAAACACTTGCCAAGCTGCTGGACTCTGTCACACTGAATGTAGCAGTTCTGTAGATATTGTATTTCAGAGTCCAATGACATGAGACTGCACTGCACAGTCAATTGGAGTCAGCCGCAAATCCTAAAAACTGAGTGCTCCTACTGTGGCCCGAGCCGGTCCATTATTTTGAGTCTCAAACAGGTAGCGCAATGTGTTCAGGAGGTCCCTTTTTACCAGTTTCACTTTCCATGTTTTCAAACTCTCCTCAAACTTTCTCCTTGACCCAGTCAATCACTCAGTAAGGGGGTGGTTTTTCCACCTGGCAGCTGGCCAGTCTGTCAATTTGGCCGGCTGCCAGGCGGGAAAATGAATAAAAAATTATAATGAGGTCCTGCTGTAAAACTCGGCAGGACCTCCACCTCCCAGCCTCGCTGGGTTCTTCAGCCACATTTGGCCTCTCCCGCCTCCCCTTAAATATCGGGGCCATTACTCCAGAAAACTGCAAAACAGTTAAAAATTTCATCGACCTGAAACTTCAACTCTGTTTCTCTCTCCACAGATGATGCCTGACCTGCTGAGTATTTCCAGCATTTTCTGTTTTTATTTCAGATTTCCAGCATTTGCACTATTTTGCTTTTGTATTAGTGCCAGACATAGAGCCTTGCAAGGGATCAACAATTATAAAGGACAAGATAAAAAGCAACTTACCATTGAAACATGTGTGAATACAGCAATAGGTTGAACAACAATAATTGGTGACAGACTCTAAACCCGCACTTACGAGGCTGGTAAGATTCTGGCCATAGTTTCACAGAAGGTACACCTGCCTTGGAGACAAAATACTCTTTGATATCATGTGTAATATTTCTCAGATGATACTGAGAGATAAAGTTATCCCCAAAGAAAACGCAGAATACAAAAGTGTGAAAATCACAGAATAATAAGCTTTATTAATCACGCAGCAAGATATTCTTGGAAGTCGTTCAAGCCATGCATTGATTTCCAACCACCAGAAAAACAAGCTGGCTCGAGACATTTTTCATCAGGTGTTCTTATTTTGCGGTGAACTGACAAATTCCTCGAGTGAAAAGTCACAAGAGTTGCATAATGTTTGCATTGGCCATATGAAAACATTTGACTGGATTGGGTACAGAGATCTCTTTAGAACTTTACAACACTGTAATAGCTTATCAACATCATCTAGAACATCAATAAGGGAACAGAGAGTGCAATGAAAATCAATGACAAACTGACAGATTGGTTTAGACTAGCAGCTGATGTGTGGCAGCGTTGCCTCTTTTTGATTCAGTTTGTTCCTGGAAGACATTATGCACACGGTTAACAGCAAAGCACCTAAGTGAAATCAATATGAGTGATAGGTTGCTGACAAACATAGGATTTGCTAATGACATTGTACTCCTGGCTGAGTGAAGGGAAAATGCCGCGACCTGTGACAACAGTGCACAAAACCAACAAAAATTGAAACGTGAAAGAAGACCAAATGCATGCCTGTCTACAAACAGTAACATTTGGCAGGATCAAAATAGCAGTTGATGAGTTAACCAAGTATAGCTTCAAATATGTAGGCTCAATTATCATTGCAGGCAACTAAATCCTTGAAGTTCTAAAGATAATAATTGCACATTCTTGAACACTCTTGGTAAAGTGAGCAAGATAGTAAGCTAATTAAAGTATTGTATTCAAGTACTTGGCTGATGGAAGTTGGCTCTTTGCTTTTGAGTTCAAGATATGCAGAAAGTTGATGGGGCAGTAATTGCCCACCACCCGAAATGAGTCGCACCGACCGCTCTTGAAGTGTTCCGGCTGCCCCAATGCATGGGGTGGGCAAACCGGAGAAATTCAGCATTTCATGCTTTTTTTTGCAGCGGACGGAAGTGGCCTCATCATCGGGGCGGAGGTAGGGGTGGGGCGGAGTGGCCGTCACTTGTGTGGCGGCCACTCCGCCCCACCCCGTCACTTGTAGTGGCCGACGCTACAAGTCATCAGTTTCGTGCTGATGATGTCATCGCTCTGGCGCATCACAATGTTCCTTCCCTTCAGTTAAAAGAAAGGGTTGCTGCAAACTCTGCAGCCACTTTAGTGGCAAACACTGGGCCACCAGGGAGGGTTTCCCATGGCCATTATTATCAGCCCAACTTAACAGACGGCCGACAAAAAAAAATGGAGTTGCCAGCACCGTCACCTCCCCTTTAAGGGCGGCTCTGCCGCCCAGCCACAGAATGGGTACCTGTTATGTATGTAAACCTATAAATACCATGTCTAACCACCAAAGCGCTTATCCCCTGGAGTTCCAAGGGATCCCACAATCCCTTGGGAACACCTGTATATAAGGAGGCCTCACAGGCTGGAGAGGCATTCTGATATCTACAATAAAGGACTACGGTCACACCTTACTTTGAGCTTTCAGTATCTAGTCTGACTCTTTATTCAAGACGTAACAACTGGCGACGAGATACAAATGACGAACCCCACCGCAACAATGCAGAGAACTGTGGGCATCCTGGAGAAACTTTCGGAGGGAGATGATTGGGAAATGGTCGTGGAGCAACTCAACCAATACTTCGTGGCCAACGAGCTGGAAGGAGAAGCGAACACTGCCAAACGAAGGGCGATCCTCATCACCGTTTGCGGGGCACCAACGTATGGCCGCATGAAAGATTTGCTCGCTCCAGTGAAACCCACAGACAAGTCGTATGATGAGTTGTGCACACTGTTCCGCGGGCATCAAAACCCGAAGGAAAGCATTCTGAGGTATCAGTTCTACACGTACAAGAGGTCTGAAGGCCAGGAAGTAGCAAGCTACATCGCCGAGCTAAGGCACCTTGCAGGACAGTGCAAATTTGAAGGACACTTGGAGCACATGCTCAGGGACTTCTTTGTACTTGGCATTGGCCATGAAGTAATACTTTGCAAACCTTTGACTGTAGAGACCCCAACCTTGAGTAAAGCCATAGCGATAGCCCAGGCATTTATTGCCACCAGTGACAATACCAAACAAATTTCTCAGCACACGAGTGCTGCTGCAAGTACTGTGAACAAAGTAATGTTGTTTTTGAATCGAAATGTACAGAGCAGGACTTACACGCCTGCAGTTGCATATCCGCAGATGACTGAGTCCACCATCAAGAGTGGTGAATACAAGGCCATTAACACCTTGTTGGCGCTGCGGGGGTGATCTTCGCTTCCATTCATGCCGCTTCAAAGGATACGTTTGCAAGGGCTGTGGAACAATGGGACACCTCCAATGTATGTGCAGGCGAGCTGAAAACCCTGCTAATCCTGCAAACCACCATGTTGCAGAGGAGGACAGACCACGGTGGATCACGACGAACCAGAGCCTCAGACCGAAAAGGCAGAGGTATATGGGGTGCACACATTTACCACAAAATGTCCCCCGATAATGCTGAAGGTTGAAAGAAATGGACACCCGGTGTCCATGGAGCTGGACACAGGCACAAGCCAGTCCATAATGAGCAAAAAGACTTTCGATAAATTGTGGAGCAGCAAGGCCTCAAGGCCAATCCTGACTCCCTTCGTACTAGAAGGATGAGAGGGAATCTCATAGAAATGTGTAAGATTCTGACGGGACTGGACAGGTTAGATGCGGGAAGAATGTTCCCGATGTTGGGGAAGTCCAAAACCAGGGGATATAGTCTTAGGATCAGAGGTCGGCCATTTAGGACTGAGCTGAGGAGAAACTTCTTCACTCATAGTTGTTAACCCGTGGAACTCTCTGCCACAGAGAGTTGTTGATGCCAGTTCAAGAGGGAGTTAGATATGGCCCTTACGGCTAAGGGGATCAAGGAGTATGGACAGAAAGCAGGAAAGAGGTACTGAGGGAATGATCAGCCATGATCTTATTGAATGGAGGTGCAGGCTCAAAGGGCCGAATGGCCTACTCTTGCACCTATTTTCAACATTTCTATGTAAACTGAGAACGTACATGAAGGAACTGATTCCTGTAATCGACAGTGCTACCGTAAAGGTCTCCTACAATGGAGCGGTGCACGAGTTACCGGGCGATGGCCTCACGCTGTTCAGCAGGAGCTGGCTGGGAAAGATACGCTGGAACTAGGACGACGTCCAAAAGTTTTCATCCGTCGACGACACCTCATGTGTCCAGGTCCTAAGCAAGTTCCCCTCACTGTTCAAACCAGGCATCGGGAAGTTCCAAGGAGCAAAAGTGCAGATCCATTTGATTCCGGGGACGCGGCCCATCCATCACAAGGCGAGAGCGGTACATTACATGATGAGAGAGAGGATGGAGATCAAACTGGACAGGCTGCAACGAGAGGGCATCATTTCGCTGATCGAATTCAATGAGTGGGCCAGTCCGATTGTTCCAGTCCTCAAGGGAGACGGCACCGTCAGAATCTGTGGTGATCACAAAGTAACTATCAAACGTTTCTCACTGCAGCATCAATATCCGCTACTGAAGGCAGATGACCTATTTGTGACGCTGGCGGGAGGGAAAACGTTCACGAAGCTGGACTTGACCTCAGCCGACATGATGCAGGAGCTGGAGGAATCATCGAAAGGTTCACCTGCATCAACACGCACAAAGCTCTCTTCATTTACAACAGATGCCCGTTTGGGATTCGATCGGTCGCGGCGATATGCCAGAGGAACATGGAAAGCTTGCTGAAGTCGGTCTTCCAGGACATCTTGGTTACAGGTCGGGACACCGTCGAGCACCTGCAGAACCTGGATGAGGTTCTTAGTCGGCTTAATCGTGTGGGGCTCAGGCTAAAACAATCGAAGTGCGTTTTCCTGGCACCTGAAGTGGAGTTCCTGGGGAGAAGAATCGCGGCGGATGGCATCAGGCCCACCGATTCAAAGACGGAGATAATCAAGATCGCACCGAGACCACAGAAAGTGATGGAGCTGCGGTCGTTTCGAGGACTCCTGAACTATTTTGGTAACATCTTACCGGGTCTTAGCACATTGTTAGAACACCTGCATTCTTTACTGCGTAAAGAAGATGAATGGATATGGGGTAAAAGCCAAGAAAATGCCTTGTATTGTACGATCCATGTAACTGTTTGGTACTAGCATGTGATGCGTCGTTCTACGGGGTCGGGTGTGTATTGCAGCAAGCTAATGAATTTGGGAAATTACAACTGGTTGGTTTACGCATCCAGGAGTCTGTCTAAGGCTGAGAGGGCCTACAGTATGATCGAAAAAGAAGCGTTAGCGTGTGTTTACGGGGTAAAGAAAATACATCAATATCTGTTTGGGCTCAAATTTGAATTAGAAACTGATCATAAGCCACTGATATCCCTCTTTTCTGAAAGGGATAAATACAAATGCATCGGCCCACATCCAGAGATGGGCGCTCACAGTGTCCGCATACAACTACGCCATCCGCCATAGGCCTGGCACAGAAAACTGTGCTGATGCTCTCAGTAGGCTGCCATTGCCCACTACCGGTGGAGATAGCACAGCCCGCAGATTTAGTCATGGTAATGGAAGCATTCGCGAGTGAGCAATCACCTGTTGCCGCCCGACAGATTAGAATCTGGATGAGCCAGGACCCCTTACTGTCTTTAGTAAAAAACTTTGTGCTCCATGGGAGTTGGTCTCGTGTCTCATTAGAGATGCAGGAAGAAATAAAGCCATACCAGCGGCGCAAAGATGAAATGTCTATACATGCAGACTGCTTCCTATGGGGTAATCGGGTAATGGTGCCAAAAAAGGGCAGTGATCTCCACAGCACCCACCCAGGTATTGTAATGATGAAAGCGATAGCCAGATCCCACATGTGGTGGCCCGGTATCGATGAACACTTGGAGTCCTGCGTGCACAAATGTAATACCTGTTCATAGTTAAGCAATGCATCCAGGGAGGCGCCATTAAGTTTATGGTCCTGGCCCTCCAAACTGTGGTCCAGGGTCGATGTCGACTATGCAGGCTCATTCTTGGGAAAAATGTTCTTAGTGACTGTAGATGCGTACTCCAAATGGATTGAATGTGTGATAATGTCGGCAAGCACGTCCGCTGCCACCACTGAAAGCCTGCGGGCCATGTTTGCCATGCATGGCCTGCCTGATGTCCTTGTAAGTGACAATGGGCCGTGCTTTACCAGTGCTGAATTCAAGGAGTTCATGACCCGCAATGGGATCAAACATGTCACATCTGCCCCGTTTAAACCAGCGTCCAACGGTCAGGCAGAACGAGCAGTTCAAACAATCAAGGTAGAGAGCAGGCGGCTTCAACAGAATACATATCATGATCACTCAAATGTGTCACGCGAAATTGAGATAAATGATCCTGTATTTGTGTTGAACTATGGACAAGGTCCCAAGTGGCTTCCTGGCACTATTTTGGCCAAAGAGGGGAGTAGGGTGTTTGTGGTCAAACTCTCAAATGGACTCAACTGCAGGAAACACTTGGACCAAACCAAACTCAGATTTACGGACTATCCAGAACAACCCACAATAGATTCCACCTTTTTCGACCCTCCAACACACACACACACAAGTGGCAACCGACCAAGTGGTTCACCACGAAGCAGAACCCATCACTCGCAGCAGCCCAGCAGGACTCACTATCCCCAGCAGCCCAGCAAGGCCAGCTGTGCAGCAGCCCAGCGAAGGCCCAACAAACGACTCACCAAAACCACCATTTGCACCGAGACGATTAACCAGGAAAAGGAAGGCCCCAGATCGACTCACATTGTAAATAGTTAACTTTATTGACTTTGGCGGGGGGGGGGGGAAGGGGAGAGTGTTGTTATGTATGTAAACTTGTAAATGCTATGTCTAACCACCAGAGGGCTTATCCCCTGGAGTCCCAAGGGATTCCACAATCCCTTGGGAGCACCTGTATATAAGGAGGCCTCACAGGCTGGAGAGGCACTCTGAGATCTGTAATAAAGGACTACGGTCACAGGTTACTTTGAGCTTGCAGTATCTAGTCTGACACTTTATTCAAGACGTAACAGTACCGACAGCAAAAGCTGTCAGTGGCACCGACCAGCAGCGGCGCCATTCCCCAGGGGCAATTTTCAAAAGGATCAATTTCCTGTGGGGCAATTTCGGGAAGGGGTTGCCACAGGTTGGTAAGGGGTCAGCACGTGCACGCCGCGGCGGGAAAACGGGTGGAGCGGCCTCCTACACCGCTCCAAAACTGAGGAAGGGCAATTTATAAAATGTCAGCCCCTCCAATCATGATCCATGATTTGTGACAACCTGAGGTTGTGAAAGGCAATATATAAATGCAAATCTTTCTTTTCTTTCATTTTGCAGTGCCAGGGCTCATTAGACATGCACAACAGGCTCCTGATGGATTCCCACCATCAAGAGTGAGCCCACCAGTACCAGCCAGGAACCTCCAGTGGTGCTGCAGCCCTGAGGATTGGAAGGAGGTTTCCCATTGAAGGCCTTGGCTGAGATCCTGGCCTTGAGCAGGTTAAATCTCTGGGGCGAGCTGGAGGAAATGGAGGCTGCTGTAAGTCTCCCTGCATTTGGGACCTGCTACCAGCTCCACATGGCAGCCCTGGGAAGCACAGCAGGTGTGGCCGGGAGTAGAGAAATCAGGCAGTACCTCAGGCCCCACCTCCTTTCACCATTTACAGATAGTGGGTGGGACAGCAGTGGGCAGTGGCAGTTCCAGCAGCGGTGGGAGAGAGAGATCCCATTCAGGCAGTGAGGTTGCGGTAAGCTAAGCCACTCAAATTGTACGACATACACCACCACAATGCCACCCGATTTTGGATTGCTGAGGAGAGTTTTCTAGAGAATGTCATCTTGATTGTAGTTTACACTCAAAAAGGATTTGATTAAGGAGAAGACGATATGTTGGTTGTGCATACCATCCCAACATTTGGAAAAATTGTATCCTCTCCCTGATTCTTAAAAATATGAAGATCTCTACAGTGGCCTTGTACAGACTAAGATTCCTGTTGAGGCGATTAGAAAATTCAAGCAAAGATTTTACCTCTATATTTGAATAATGTAATTAAATTAATTTACCTGGCTTGGATGGGAATTATTGGTGGTATCCATCAATTATTTAATTTTGATTTATTTGTTTCATACATGGGATACATACTAATGTGATTGATTGCACAGTGACAGTCTCCTAAGAAGTGGAAAAGCATTTTGACTAGGTTGGAATGTGTTTTTTAAAGGAATCAGATTGAAGTTGGAGTTCTGCAAACCCTTCCTCTCTTTTTCAACCTTACTTTTGCCAAGACCTTTACTAGTCACCAACAGAGAAATTTTTCAATCCTTTGATTTATCTGGAGGATTATAGCTGGGCTGTCCATTTAGAAATTTCTATGACAAACCAACTTTGATATATGTGAGATCAACATTGCAGATTAGAAGCATGAAAATTATGAAATGTAAGTTTCCAAACCACTTGTTTCCTTCTCAGTGCCATGGCTGGTATCAAACAGTGCGGTAATTGTCAAGATGCAAACTGGTTATACAAGGACAGAAGCTATGACTCCTTGGGGGTAATTTTGTCATTGAATGATAGTTGATCATCTTCAGTGTATTACTGTAGCAAGACTTCCCTACTTTTATAATCCATCCCCTTTGCAATAAAGGCCAAGATTCCATTGGCCTTCCTGATCACTTGTTGTACCTGCGTACTAATCTTTTGTGATTCATGCACAAGTACCCTCAGGTCCTGCTGTACTGCAGCACTTTGCAATTTTTCTCCATTTAAATAATAACTTGCTCTTTGATTTTTTTCTGCCAAAGAGCATAACCTCACACTTTCCAACATGATAATCCATCTGCCAAAATTTTGCCCACTCACTTAACCTGTCTATATCCTTTTGTGTCCTCCTCACACGTTGCTTTTCCTCTCATTTTTGAATCATCAGCAAACTTGGCTACGTTACACTCGGTCCCTTCTTCCAAGTCGTTCCAGATTGTAAATAGTTGGGGTCCCAGCACTGATCCCTGCAGCACCCCACTAGTTACTGATTGCCAACCTGAGAATGAAGCATTTATCCCAACTCTGTTATCTGTTAGCCAATCTTCTATCCATGCTGATATATTACCCCC
Organism: Pristiophorus japonicus; assembly: GCF_044704955.1. Taxonomy (NCBI): domain Eukaryota; kingdom Metazoa; phylum Chordata; class Chondrichthyes; family Pristiophoridae; genus Pristiophorus; species Pristiophorus japonicus. The sequence goes on from NC_091978.1 coordinate 300,563,443, forward strand.
AACCCCGTGAACTTGTATCTTGTGCAGTAACATTTTATGTGGCACCTTGTCAAATGTCTTCTGAAAGTCCATATACATCACATCCACTGGTTCCCCTTTATCCACCCTGTTCGTTACATCCTCAAAGAATTCAAGTGAATTTGTCAAACATGACTTCCCCTTCATAAATCCATGCTGACCCTGACCGAATTATGCACTGTGAGCTCGCCATCCAGTTGATGGAATCAGTCCAGGTCCTGACCAATTGTCATGGTCAGACCTCATTTCCATACCATTGATAAGCTGCTCACGGATTTCAAAGCAGCTCACCTATCGGAATGGACCAAAAATTCCGTAGTTCCAGCGTTGACGCAGGTAAGATAATGGACGAACGTGATTCCAGGGGATGGGCATAATATCTGATGGGCCATAAAAAATCATTCTAAAAGATAAAATTACCTGGTTTTATGCAAATGCAAATGGACACAGCATGCAAAATTGCATCAGGGTCCTTTTGGTCCCTGATTTAATTCTTTTATAAATAGAAAAATAGAAATTTTCAGCGCAGAAGGAGGCCATTTTGGTCCATCGTGTCCGCGCCGGCTGACAAGAGCCACACGGCCCTCGATCAGCAGCCCTGAAGGTTACAAATAAACCAATGAACAATGAACAATGGCGGACAGGTAAAGAGCATCCAGCCCAACCAGTCCACCCCACACAACAGCAATACCTCATGTGTTGCAACATTTTACATTCCACCCCACCCGGAGCTATGCGATCTCCTGGGATCCTGCGGGATCTGGACCGCGGCTCCCCCTTCTTCTACTCGCTGGAAAAAAGACAGAGTGTCCGTAAGCAGCTCTTGACACTGCTGGCCGACGATGGCTCTCTCGTCTCGGATCCGGAGGGCGTCAACAACAGGGCCCGTGAATATTATGGGGCTCTGTTCTCTCCGGAGCCGTCCAGCGAGGAAGTGCGTAGAGTTTTGTGGGAGGACCTGACGAAGGTCAGCCCGGAGGGCGCCGAAAATCTGGAAGCTCCGCTAAGCCTGGCGGAGCTGACCGGCGCCCTCGACCGGCTCTCGAGGGGAAAATCGCCGGGGCTGGACGGGCTGACCGTGGAGTTCCACAGGGCGTTCTGGGACGTCCTGGGGGGGCGACTACGCGCGGGTCCTGGGGGAAAGTCTGGCGACCGGGTAGATGCCCCTCTCTTGGTGCAGGGCAGTCATCGTCCTGCTGCCTAAGAAGGGCGATCTCCGCCTCCTTAAGAACTGACACCCGGTCTCCCTCCTCAGCACAGACTACAAAATCTTCGTCAGGGCGATGTCTGCTCGCCTTGGCGTCATGCTGGACCACATGATCCACCCCGACCAGTCCTACACGGTCCCGGGCCAGACAATCCACGATAACATCCATCTGGTCCGGTACCTCATCCATCATTCCCAGGAGGCTGGTCTGTCGGTCGCCTTCCTATCTCTCGACCAAGAGAAGGCGTTCGACAGGGTGGATCACGACTATCTGTTCGGAACTCTGCGCGCTTTCGGGTTCGGGACGCATTTCGTCGCCTGGATCCGACTTTTGTACGCCGCCGCGGAGTGTCTGATTAAGGTTAACGGGTCCTTGACGGCGCCCCTTCGCTTTAGGAGAGGGGTGCGCCAGGGATGCCCCATGTCCGGCCAGTTATATGCCATCTGCGTGGAGCCTTTCCTGCGCCTCCTGCGGATGAGGTTGACGGGACTGGCTCTGCAAGGGCCGGGCGTGGAGGTCGTCCTCTCGGCTTACGCCGATGACATGCTCCTCGCAGTAGAGGATCCCGCTGACCTGCGGAGGATGCGTGAGTGCCAGGAGATTTACTCGGCCGCATTCTCCGCCAGGATCAACTGGGAGAAATGTTCCGGACTCCTGGTGGGTCAGTGGCGGGTGGACTCCCTGCCAGAGGAGCTCAGGCCTTTTGCCTGGAGCACGACCCATCTCCTCTATCTGGGAGTCTACCTTAGCCCCGACGAGGAAGCCTGGCCGGTGAACTGGCAGGAGCTGGAGGCCAAGGTCGCCGCTCGCCTAGGGCGCTGGACAGGACTGCTCCGAGTGCTGTCCTACAGGGGTCGAGCGCTAGTCATAAACCAGCTGGTGGCCGCCATGCTGTGGTACCGGCTGGTCACTTTGACCCCTCCCCCTGCATTTGTCACCAAGATACAGAAGAAGCTGGTGGACTTCTTCTGGAACAACAGGAAGCACTGGGTCTCTGCCGCGGTCTTGAGTCTCCCGCTTGAGGAGGGCGGTCAGTCGTTGGTGTGCGTCAGCGCCCAGCTCGCGACTTACCGTCTTCAGACCCTGCAGAGATACCTTTACGTCGAGCCCCCTCCTAGGTGGCGTGCTCTGGCGAAGTATTTCTTCCGCCAGCAGCACGGCCTCAATTACGACACGCAGCTCCTGTTTGTGAACTTGGGGGGCGTCAGGACCGCCGTCCAGGAGCTGCCTGTCTTTTACAAAGAACTCACCAGGGTCTGGAACAAAGTCTCCACCAAGCGCAGCTCTCCACCGGCTGGAGTGGTGGCCGTCCTGCAGGAGCCGCTGCTCGGGAATCCGTACCTCCACGACCGAGGTTTTAGGTGGCAGTCGGACGAGAGGGCTGTGGCTGGTGAGGTGACCAGGGTCAGGGACCTGCTCGATGGCGGAGGAGCGGGCTGGATGGCGCCAGACATGCTGGCGTGGCGCCTAAATTCGGCCGACGTCCGCCGCGCGGCCGATGCCATCGAGTCACTAAAAACAGCTCTGGGCCCTGACTCCGTTCGGTGCATCGAGGAGGCTCAAGCACGTGGGGAGATCCCGTCCGAACTGACCCCCGTCCGGATGGAATTCCTCATCGGCGCCAAACCCTGGAACCTCCCTCGGGAGCCGGCGCCTCACAACTTGAGCCGTCTCGGGGAAATCCTCTCCGTGCCTTTCAGTTCCGCGCGGAGGGGTTTCCTGTACGGGCTGCTCCTGCACACTCTCAACTTTGCCATCCTCGCCTGCCATCCAGACACGCCATAGCGTACCATCTTGCCGTCCGGAGGAGGCAGGGGTCCCCGATGGAGGGCACTCTACGCGGGAGTCCTCCCACTATTTATCGGGGACTTGGCCTGGAGGGTGGTGCACGGAGCAGTGCTGTGCAATAAATTTTTAAGCCGGTTCACGGGCTCCCAGGCCGCCTGCAATTTCTGCGGTCTGGAAGAGTCCGTGTTCCAGTGTTTTTATGGAATGCACGAGGTTGCAGCCCCTGTTTTATTATTTAAAGGAGCTGCTCCTGAAATTCTGGCTGCTCTTCAGTCCCACACTCCTGATCTTTGGGCACCCTGTGCGGAGAGGAGCGGGTAGGTCCGAGGGCCTCCTCGTAGGACTGCTCCTGGGCACGGCCAAGGGTGCCATCAGCCGGTCCAGGCAGCGGGCGGTCGAGGGGGTCGTTCAACCTGACTGCCTGCCTCTCTTCCGCGCGTACATCTGCGCCAGGGTGTCCTTGGAGATGGAGCACGCGGTGTCCACCGGTACGCTCGCGGCCTTCCGCGAGAGGTGGGCACCGGAGGGACTGGAGTGCATCATTACCCCCGGCAACCAAATTTTAATTTGATTTTATTTATTTTACAGTTTGATTTGTTTTAATTGCCGGTTTTAGTGTCCCCCCTCCCCTTTTATAGGGGACACGTGTAGAATTAATGATTTTATGGCCCCAAAATTTTTTTTTTAAAAAGTAAAAAAAAAACAACAAAACAAAAAAAAGGCAGTTTGAAAAATGTTTGGAGTGTCCCCCAGATTGGGGGGCAGTTTATTTCGTTACCCAACCAAAAAGAGTTCTGTGAACAAGCACTCCAAGGTCCCTTTGTTCATCTACATTTTCTAAGTGGCCTACCATTTAATGTGTATATCCATTCCTTATTAGCCATCCCCAAGTGCATTACCTCACACTTCTCCAAATTAAATTCCATTTGCCACTGCTCTGCCCACCTGACCAGTAGATTGATATCCTCCTGCAGCCCATGACTTTCCTCTTCATGATTAACCACACAGCCAATTTTAGTATCATCAGCAAACTTTTTAATCATACCGCTATATTCAAATGTAGATCATTGATGTATACCACAAAAAGCAAGGGACCCAGTACTGAGCCCTGTGGAACTCCACTGGAAATATACTTCCAGTCACAAAAACATCCATCAATTATTACCCTTTGCTTCGCCCTCAGCCAATTTTGGATCCAACTTGCCACTTTGTCCTGAATCCCATGAGTTTTTACCTTCGTGACCAGTCTGCCATGTGGGATATTATCAAAAGCTTTGCTAAAGTCCATATACGCTACATCGTACGCACTACCCTCATCGACCCTCCTAGTTACCTCCTCAAAAAATTCAATCGGGTTAATCAAACACGATCTTCCCGAAACAAATCCGTGCTGACTGTTCCTGATTAATCCTTGCCTGATTAATCCTTGCCTGATTAATCCTTGCCTTTCTAAATGTAGATTTATCCTGTCCTTCAGGACTTTTTCCAATAACTCTCCCACCACTGAGGTTATGCTGACAGGCGTGTAATTACTCGGCCTATCCCTTTCTCCCTTCTTAAACAAGGGTACTACATTAGCAGTCCTCCAGTCCCCCGGCACCATGCCTGAATCCAAAGAGGACTGGAAAATGATGGTCCAAGCCTCTGCTATATCCTCTCTTAGAAACATAGAAACATAGAAAATAGGTGCAGGAGTAGGCCATTCGGCCCTTCTAGCCTGCACCGCCATTCAATGAGTTCATGGCTGAACATTCAACTTCAGTACCCCATTCCTGCTTTCTCGCCATACCCCTTGATCCCCCTAGTAGTAAGGACCTCATCTAACTCCTTTTTGAATATATTTAGTGAATTGGCCTCAACAACTTTCTGTGGTAGAGAATTCCACAGGTTCACCACTCTCTGGGTGAAGAAGTTCCTCCGCATCTCGGTCCTAAATGGCTTACCCCTTATCCTTAGACTGTGACCTCTGGTTCTGGACTTCCCCAACATTGGGAACATTCTTCCTGCATCTAACCTGTCTAACCCCGTCAGAATTTTAAACGTTTCTATGAGGTCCCCTCTCATTCTTCTGAACTCCAGTGAATACAAGCCCAGTTGATCCAGTCTTTCTTGATAGGTCAGTCCCGCCATCCCGGGAATCAGTCTGGTGAACCTTCGCTGCACTCCCTCAATAGCAAGAATGTCCTTCCTCTGGTTAGGAGACCAAAACTGTACACAATACTCCAGGTGTGGCCTCACCAATGCCCTGTACAACTGTAGCAACACCTCCCTGCCCCTGTACTCAAATCCCCTTGCTATGAAGGCCAACATGCCTTTTGCTTTCTTAGCCGCCTGCTGCACCTGCATGCCAACCTTCAATGACTGATGTACCATGACACCCAGGTCTCTTTGCACCTCCCCTTTTCCTAATCTGTCACCATTCAGATAATAGTCTGTCTCTCTGTTTTTACCACCAAAGTGGATAACCTCACATTTATCCACATTATACTTCATCTGCCATGCATTTGCCCACTCACCTAACCTATCCAAGTCGCTCTGCAGCCTCACAGCATCCTCCTCGCAGCTCACACTGCCACCCAACTTAGTGTCATCCGCAAATTTGGAGATACTACATTTAATCCCCTCATCTAAATCATTAATGTACAGTGTAAACAGCTGGGGCCCCAGCACAGAACCTTGCGGTACCCCACTAGTCACTGCCTGCCATTCTGAAAAGTACCCATTTACTCCTACTCTTTGCTTCCTGTCTGACAACCAGTTCTCAATCCATGTCAGTACACTACCCCCAATCCCATGTGCTCTAACTTTGCACATAAATCTCTTGTGTGGGACCTTGTCGAACGCCTTCTGAAAGTCCAAATATACCACATCAACTGGTTCTCCCTTATCCACTCTACTGGAAACATCCTCAAAAAATTCCAGAAGATTTGTCAAGCATGATTTCCCTTTCACAAATCCATGCTGACTTGGACCTATCATGTCACCTCTTTCCAAATGCACTGCTATGACATCCTTAATAATTGATTCCATCATTTTACCCACTACCGATGTCAGGCTGACCGGTCTATAATTCCCTGTTTTCTCTCTCCCTCCTTTTTTAAAAAGTAGGGTTACATTGGCTACCCTCCACTCCATAGGAACTGATCCAGAGTCAATGGAATGTTGGAAAATGACTGTCAACGCATCCACTATTTCCAAGGCCACTTCCTTAAGTACTCTGGGATGCAGTCCATCAGGCCCTGGGGATTTATCGGCCTTCAATCCCATCAATTTCCCCAACACAATTTCCCGGCTAATAAGCTTCATTCAACAGCGTGGAATGCATTTCATCCGGGCCTGGGGACTTATCCACTTTCAAAGCTGCCAAACCCCCCAATACCTCCTCTCTCACTATCTCTTTTTTGTACAGAATTTCGTACTCTGCCTCGATAGCAGTTTCTACATTGCCTCTTTCCTTTGTGAAAACAGACGCAAAGTATTCATTAAGAAGCATACCCACATCTTCCGCCTCCACACACAGGTTATCCTCATGGTCTCTAATAGGCCCTACCCTTTCTTTAGTTACCCTCTTACTCTTAATATATTTATAGAACATCTTTGGATATTCCTTAATTTTACTAGCCAAGAATTTTTCATGCTCTCTCTTAGCATTCCGAATATCCTTTTTAATTTTACCTCTTAACTTTCTATATTCCCCCAAAGATTCTATAGTATTTAGCCGTCGGTATATGACATAAGCGTCCCTTTTTTTCTTTATCCTCCCTTATAAGTCCCTTGACATTCAGGGGGCTCACAAATTGTTATTCCCACCCTTCTTCTTTAAGGGCCTGAGCCCTCCTGATCTCCTTGAATGCCTCCCACTGTTCCAAAACTGATTTACCTTCAAGTAGCTGTTTCCAGTCCACTGTGGCCAAATCACTTCTCAACTTAGCAAAGTTAGCTTTTCCCCAATTTGGGATTTTTTTTCCTGGTCTATCCTTGTCCTTATCCATAATTACCTTGAATCTGACTGAATTATGGTCACTGGCACCCAAGTGCTCTTCCACTGATACCCCTTCCCTCTGACCAGATTCATTCCCTAAAACTAAATCCAGAACCTCCCCCTCCCATACTGGGCTTGTTACATACTCACTAAGAGAGGTAAGAAATAGAAATTGAATAAGTCAGTAATGGAATGTACATTATCTATACAGAGATTGGGAAATATAAGGCTAGAAATGACTCTTTTGGAGTACACAAAGAATAAGATTTTTTATGGGCTAAATAATCACAAAAAAACACACTTTATTACACAATTGCCGGATCATTGTATGCAATAATAAGAATGCACAACAGACAGTCTATGAACTTACTCCCCAGTAATGCATTTTTAATGGATTTACATAGGAGCTTAACCCATTGAAACAACAGAGCATGTGCAATTTCTGGCAAGAATGCCAAAGGAAAGTGACCCTGAAGTTCCATAGGCATTCCACTGGTCTTCCAACATAACTCTAGCAGGAAACTGATGGAACCCCTCAGGCAATGTTGGGAATGATGAAAACAGCTGTTCACAGCATTCCCTTGGAGTTCCACTAGTCTCTGGCCAGAATTTCAGGGCCAACATGTTTTGACGATCACGCCAATGATAGTAAAAAGAGAAACATATCATAATTTCTGTAAAAAAAGTCAACCCCTCCTAGACACCATAGAAATAACATCTGATTCAATGTCTGAATCAGTCAAGCCCCATGATGGAGTTTCCTCCTTCTGGTGTTGTTGGGCTATGGGAGTTACCATCAAATATACTTGCAGACAGCATCTGGTTCTGGTGCTGAAAATTGCATCATAGATTAATGGGATCCATCCTTTTAATACAAAGTTGTATTTTAGGCGTACATTAAGATTATTGCAGCATCTCTGATGCTTGAGAGCTTCATCGCCAATATTAATGTTTATTTTTAAACAGAGGCAGCTTGTCAGGTCACCTAGAATTTCATGTGTGTGCACGTGGGACGTTAATGTCTCTGTTGGCAGGCAGATATGCAGAACCCCCGATTACACTGCACATTCATTTGTAATTACCAAAATCTGTGCCATTAGATTATGACCAGTCAAATTGGATGGGATTTTGTTGCCAGAATCTAGTACTGTTGTTCTGACTCCTCTGTCAACTGTACCTTGTACTTGTACCTAAATATAGAACAGTTATTTCATTCATCCTTTGAGTAATGCACTTACTTGGTCTCTTTCAAATATACTGTTAGAATTTTTATTTAAATTAAGGTTGGCGGCAGAAATGCGCAGGAAGGGCCCGTCGCCATGGTAACATGTTGGCTTTGTGAGGCATGTATACCTGCGCTCAGCTGTCAAAAGGTCACCACCCGCCTAGATTTTATAAATTTGTGCTCCTGACGCAATGCCGCACATATCAAGAGTTTGGGCACCTAGGTCAGCCAAGGTGCCAGTATTTACCATTCTGGATAGTCACCGGGAGCACAGATTAATAAAGTTTACCCTTTAAAATCAAAATATGAAAACAAATAAAACTTATTGGCCAGGAAGTCACGCATATCTCTAAACTTACCGACAATCTAAAGGTTAACTTACTGACAGGTGGTGTGTGCCAGAGAACATATCATTCACACATCAACAGGACGTGCATGCATTGGAATACCTAGACTCTTCCATCTGCTCACCTTCCACTCAACAGTCTGAAAGCAGACTCCATTATTATTTTCACAGAGATATTGAAATATATTTGTTTTACAGCAGAACAAATAGAAGATAAAATATCACAGACAGATATCCTCCCAGAAATGTAAATTACTACTGAAATGCAATGAGTCAGGCATTTTGAAAGTGTCTGGATAAGTGTTTTCCAAATACAATCTGTAATCATAAGAACTCAGGAAGAAACATGTATCAATCTTGTTGCTGTGATATATTCACAGAGCACAAGCACACACAGCTCCTAACATGGCAGGCAGCTCTCTCGGAAGCCTCCGGAATCTGCCTGGTTCTGTTTAATATTAGCTCTACAGTTGTAGTACACAATGCGTCCACATCCAGAGTGTGGAGCTACAAACATTACAAGCTCACAGACATTACACTTCTCCCTCCTTAATGAAGTTATTATAACAAACATCATACATAACTTTCACGTTTATACATAACACAGGATATAGACTTTTTTTTCCATATTTATAAATTTAACTTTACCACTTGTTTTCTGTTTCGAAGAGGATACCTTCGCTCTTGAACAGAACCTTCCAAACCTGGTGTCGATTTCACACTCATTCGAGGCTCATCCTGAGGAACGTTTTCCTCCACGAAATTTCCTTGATTTTCATTTGAACTCACTCTAACTTCAGGTTCTTTGTTTTCCTGACTCGGACTCAAACTTTCATTCTGATTCTCTCCTGGATTTGTTTCCAGTACATTGGATTTAGGATTTGCTACTGGTGTATCAAGACTATCTGATGAGTCAGAAATAATTGAATCATTCCCACCTCCAACTCCTTCCATGTCTTGTAGGTAAAATGGGATTAACATGAACAAACCTAACCTGTCCATTATCAAACACCTTTACCAAATATGTGCGAGGACCACATATCTTCACCACTCTTCCTGGTAACCACTTTACCCATTTATGGTGATGGTTCTTCACTCTCACCTTCTGGTTTAATTTCACACTTCTCTCTATCATGATTCTCTTTCTGTCTCAATTGTGTCTCTTCTACGCACTGTGTCAAATTTGGTTTTAACAACGAGAATCTGGTTCGTGGCTGTCGTTTGAGAAACAACTCTGCTGGTGTTCTACCAGTAGTTGTATGAGGAGTATTTCGATATGTAATCAAAAAATTAGCCAATTTGTGATCCAATGACAACTGTCGTTTCCTTGGATTTGGATCTAACATTTGTTTTATGAGGGCACGTTTTACAATATGTACAGTACGCTCTGCTGCACCATTCGAAGCAGGATGGTATGGTGGAACCTTGGTATGTTTCACACCATTTTTGCTCGTGAATTGTGCAAATTCTTCTGAACGAAATTGTGGCCCATTATCCGAAACAATTTCTTCAGGGAGGCCAAATGAAGAAAATAATTTTGGCAAAATGTCCAATGTTTTACTTGTTGTTATTTTCCACATTGGAAACACCTCAACCCACTTTGAATGGCTATCAATCACAATTAACAATTGTTGTCCTTCTAACTCAGCAACATCAATATGTAGCCTTTGCCACACCGTGGGAGGCCACTTCCATGGCTGTAATGGTACTGGTAGTGTTTGCTTGCTCACCAATTGACATGTTGTACACTGACTCACGATGTACTCTTTATTTTTATCAAGACCTGGCCACCATAAATAACTGCGTGCAAAACTCTTGGTCAAACACATTCCCAGGTGCTGGTCATGGAGGTCGCTGAATAATTTGGACCAGAATTTATTTGGTATAACCACACTTGCACCCCATATGATACAATCTTTATCGACTGATAATTCATTTCTACGAATGAAGAATGGATGTGTATCTTTATCCGTTACCTGGTTTGGCCATCCATTTGCAATATACTCATACATCTTTGATATCACTGGGTCACGTTTGGTTGCTCTACCAATCTCTTCAGCTGTGACTGGCAGTTCATCAATGTATGAAAAATAAAACACTTCTTTCCTATCGGGTGCAACTTGTAATGGGGAAGGCAATCTAGACATTGCATCAGCATTACTGTGATCAGCTGATCGTCTGTATTCAATATCATTTGTATATGCTGACAAAATCAAAGCCCATCTCAGCATTCGGGCTGCAGCTAATGCTGGAACTGGGGACTTTGGATGGAGGATTGCTGTTAGGGGCTTATGATCCGTAATGATGGTAAACTTACGACCATACAAGTATTTGTGAAACTTCTTGACCCCAAAAATTAATGCCAAAGTTTCCCTTTCAATTTGCGCATAATTACTCTCAATGGCACTGAGAGTGTGTGAAGCAAAAGCAACTGGTCTCTCCTCTCCACTAGGTAATACATGAGAGATCACTGCCCCAACTCCATACGGAGAGGCATCACATGCTAGCTTAATCTCCTTAGATATGTCATAGTGAACTAACATGGTGCTCTCTACCAATTTGCTTTTAAACTCCTTGAATGCATTCTTTTGACCATTGCCAATGGACCTATTTTTTCAAAAGTTCATTCAGTGGATGTAATACTGTAGCCAAATTTGGTAGGAACTTCCCATAATAGTTCAAAAGACCCAAGAATGAACGAAGTTCAGTGACATTCCTGGGAGTGGGTGCATTTCTAATTGCATCCAATTTTTCCATGGTTGCATGGAACCCATCTTTGCCTACTCTGTACCCTAAGTACTCCACTGAGTTTTTAAATAACTCACACTTACGAACAGACACTTGTACTCTGTGCTTCTCTAGCCGTTTGAGGACTTCATTCAATATGTTATTATGAATTTCCCTATTTGGTGCTGAAATTAGTATGTCATCCAAATAACATACTACCCCTTCAATACCTTGCAAAATCTGGTTCATCACCCCTTGGAATATGGCAGGGGCGGAAGACACTTCAAACGGTAGCCTATTAAATTGATATAGGCCTAGATGAGTATTTATAGTCAAACATGACTGGGCTCCTCATCTAGTTCAAGCTGTAAGTAGGCATTCGTAAGATCCAGTTTTGAGAAGATCTGACCACCTGTCAGTGTTGTGAACTAATCTTCTATATTCGGCAATGTATTGGGGACATTACCCTCTAGAACCTGGTTTACGGTTACTTTATAATCACCACACAATCTTACCTTACCATCGGACTTAGGTACAACAACAATGGGTGTAGCCCAATTACATCGATCTATCTTACAAATAATGTTCTCAATCTCTAGTCTTTTGAGTTCTTGCTCAACTTTCTCCTTGAGTACATATGGTACAGAACATGGCTTGTAGTAAACCGATCTAGTGTCTTTCTGTACCCTGACACTCGCCTTGAAGCTTTGGATCGGACTGCCCGTTTCGCAGAACACCTTCGGATACTTCTTGATAACCTCATCCGTTGATGAAAATCTCGCTTCCACACGGAAAATATTACTCCAATCCAGTGAGCTCAACCAATTTCTTCCCAGTAAGGCAGACTTGTCTCCTTTCACTACTATTAGAGGCAAGTTCTGAAACCGATCTAGTGTCCTTCTGTACCCTGACACTCGCCTTGAAGGCTTGGATCGAACTGCCCATTTCGCAGAATGCCTTCGGATAACTCTTGATAACATCATCCATTGATGCAAATCTCGTTTCAACATAGAAAATCTCACTCCTATCCAGCTTCAGTGATCTCAACCAATTTCTTCCTAGTAAGGCAGGCTTGTCTTCTTTCACTACTATTAGAGGCAAGTTCTGAAATTGATCCTTGTATTTCACCAGTACGGTGATATGACCTACCACAGGAATTTTCTCTCCCAAGTAGCCTCGCAGCTCTATCTTGGATTTCTCCAGTTGGAAATCATGCAATTTGTCGAGGTACAGCAACTCCGGTACTACACTCACGGATGCACCCGTATCAATTTCCATTGGTATCTTGAATCCCGCAACATCTAGGTGGATTTTGATGCTTTCCGAATCACTGTCCGTTAACCTCGTGCTCCTGATGACGTGTAACTCTAACACCTCCTCGTCCTGTTGTTGTTCTTCCATGCTATGTAGTCTCTTGGGATTTCTACTCATAGCTTTGAACGCTGGACTCATAGCTTTAAAAGCTGGTTTACCCTTCAGTCGGCATGCCTTCGCAAGATGCCCAGTCTTTCTGCAGAAGAAACGCTCTGCCTTCACGTATGGACAACTTTGAGCAATGTGTTGTTCCAGACACCTGTAGTACGACTTCGACGCTCTGGTAGAATTTCCAGTATCTCAAAAGTCAAGTCATCCGTCGTCAATAACTTCCGTCTGATCGCATCATTTTTCACCCCACAAACAAAATGATCCCGTAATGCTCGGTTTTGAAAGTTTCCAAAATTACAGTGCATCGATAGTTTTTTTTAATGCCACGATGTAATCACTGATACTTACATTAGCCTTTTGATTCCGAATCCCGAAACGATAGCTTTCAGCAATTTCTAACGGTTTGGGGTTATAGTGCTGCTCCAGCTTCATTAAAATCTCTTTAAGCGTTGTGTCCTTTGGCTCGTCAGACACAAGCAGATTTACAAGGGTTTTGTACAATGCCGGACCTGCCTCCGATAAGAAGATCGCTTTCTTACGTTCCAACACAGCCCGGTTCTGGACTGCATTGTCTGGAACTTCGATTATGTTATTTGCAGTGAAATACATTTCTAGCCGATCCACATACGCTTTAAAAAGTTCCCGGTCGTGTCGATATTTCCCTAAATGTCCGATTACACCTGCCATTTTAATCTCTAGCTGTTCACACCATGTGCTGTATTTTACCTCAGATTTCTGTAGCTTTTTCCAAAGACAGAAACTTCCAAAGTCTCTCTGTCGGCTGGCTGAATCCTTCCCCAGCAAAATTTAAGCTTTAAATCATCCAAAAAATCCCATCTCGCCGCCAAATGTGATATATTCACAGAGCACAAGCACACACAGCTCCTAACATGGCAGGCAGCTCTCTTGGAAGCCTCCGGAATCTGCCTGGTTCTGTTTAATATTAGCTCTGCAGTTGCAGTACACAATACGTCCACATCCACAGTGTGGAGCTACAAACATTACAAGCTTACAGACATTACAGTTGTATTATCCAGGTGCCATTTCTTGATATGAACTGACTGTGTCTGAACCCCTATGGCCAATCCTTTAACATCCACTCTCTGCTAAATCAGGAATTGATCCAATTTTTATCTGAATGGTTTAACTCTGCCAGAGCTTAGTGCACTAAGTGGCAGTTTATTCAGTAGGTCAATGATTCTAAACATAAAAAATGATTCTAACGCCAAGTTAGCTTTTGACTTGAGATGTAACATGCCTTCCAACCTCATTTTCTGGTTGAAACACTGGGTAAGCATCCAAATAGAGGTGCACCCAGAAGAAATGGGTCTGAAGGTTTGAGATCCAAGGAGCAGAGAGGAAAAAGTAATAAGGACACGGATAATCAAAAAGGTAAGTGTCCTTTCTTTTCTAGGTACCCCATTGAATCTTTCCTGCTGCTGGCCTCTTGCATCTAGGCAAACACAGGCAGGTTCAGGTGCACTCGACCTGACTTGTGCCCATGTGGGCAGGGGAGGGAAAAGGTCAGCTCCTTTTAGTTTATTTTCTTAATCAACAAAACTCTATTGGCTCACCGGCTCATTAGTGAAGTTATTGAATCCTTGCCTCTGAGGTTACAGGGCTGAATTCTGCTTGATGCCATCATTCTAGCTGGCCTAAATGTGCACTTTTACTGCTAATAATTGCCAAGGGCATCCATCCCAGCAGAGGCCATACATACATAGAAAATAGGTGCAGGAGTCGGTGCAGGAGTTGGACTGCACCAAGTCCAATAATGTCACACTCCAACACTCCAGTGGTTCCTCAGTCTGCTAACCATTCATCATTTGTTTCCTTTGTTACAATTGTACACACTGGCTGAAAAGATCAGTTAATCGCAATGAACTTTGCAAATAAATCTCTAAAAAAAAGCATCACTTTGGTGGCTGCTGTGTTTCCACCAGCTTTCTCACACCTTATTATCCCATCTCATTTTCCACAGAGAATCCACTGTAGCTGTCTCCTTCTGTCTTTGATCATTAGCCAGTCCTTACTTGTTTACACATAAGCTGGATGGTACAGGTCATCTTATGGTTCCTTTTTCAACCAACCAACTCATTTCCAGAGATTCCGATCTTCAAGCACAAATAACGCCTTTTTATGTCAATCTTGATGTTGAATTTGTGGATTCTGATCCACAATCTGACCCCATAGGAAAAAACCTGTCAGATTAATAAGAGTGGATACATGCAGCTTATTGGACCTCAGAAGGCGCATTGCCATCAGAGATGCTGGTAATGTAATCCCACACAGTGTCGAAGATAAATTATTACTTTTATTTAGTTGCATCTTTTTTTGATGAATACATAAGGATAGTAAAGTGCCTGTGTAAAAAGAGTGCACCTAGGAACATAGTACAAACACATTGTAAGGCCCATTTTAATTCCCAGCAGGAGCGGACAGCAAGCCCCAATGCATTACCTGAAAGGGTGGTGGATGCAGATTCAATAATGGCTTTCAAAAGGGAATTCGATAAATACTTGAAAAGGAAAAATTTACAGGGCAACAGGGAAAGCGTGGTGGACTGAGACTCTTTCAAAGCTCTTTCAAAGAGCCAGTAATAGGCACGAGGGGTCAAATAGCCATCCCTATGCTGTATTCTATCATTGGGATTTTGCTCACCTTGGCAGGTGGTGGGTCCCGGCCCCATTGCTGGCTGCCGCCTGCTCTGCGAATTGAATTTCCATTGTTGTTGTTAAGCCCAGCCAGCTTGGTTCACGGCCAATTAGAGGAAGCAGGTCTGATGACATCATCAGATGACGCATCATCAGATTTCCTTAAAAGGGACCATGCCCAAATTTATTTTGACAGTTGTGCTGTCAGTGTTCTGCAGCATTGAAGTGCTGCAAACACTGGCAATCTCTACACAAAGGTGCACAGCTTCTCCCTTGACTCTCTCGATATGCGTATGGAGGGGTTACAGCAGGGTGGTCCTTTTTGCTTCCCATGGATGGAAGAGATCTCCCCAGGACACTGACACAGCCTGGTTGCACATTGTACAGGAAGGCACAAGCAGGGATGTGGTCAGAATGACCTGGTGCAGTGGTGCAAACATTTCAATGATCTCATTAGATCACGAAATGTTAGTACAAAGCCACACTCACCTTCATCCAGCTGTACCTCTCTTCATATCCTCATCACTCTGCCTTCCCTATCCTACCCCTGCACATCGTTACTCACACCAACTTACCTTGCATCTCTCTCCACTTACATTATCACATTCCTATTTCACTAGCAACCCCTCACACTCACCCGCATCTTAGTTCAATCATACCAATTATCAACACACAAGGATATCCATTTGGGTCTTTTATCCAATATTCATGTTAAGTTTATTAGTGTGGTATCAAACATTGAAACCGTTACTTTCAACACTTTGCGTTCTTGGACAGATTTGTGTGAACCTTTGGAAGTGGCTTCGTGAGTTGCAGTGAATAGTGAGACATAACGGTAACCCCAGCAATGGTGGTGAATATAAAAGGAATGGCTTGGGCATTGTAGAGATGGATTATGGTTCTGTTGTGAGGTGGTGCCAACCTGGTGCATCATGTGGCAGACAGGGTGTACAGCATCAAGTGAAGTAAATCTGGCCACGGTCAGGCCACCTCTGGCATCTGGGGCAGCAATGTGATCGTGTCCTGATGCACTCTGCCCTATGCAATATCAGGTGAGTGCAGTGACTGAGTACAGAGTCTGAACTCCAGGGGCTAGAACCTCCACTTTTGTGTTTATCGCCCAAAAATGGGCATTATTTCCGGCGTGGGTGTTAAAAAAGGGTTTTCTGATCTCCGGCTTCTCGCCCATTCTCAAAACACCTAGTTTCCATTTTTGAAAATGACAGTTACCGCGAGCGATATCAAATGGGCGGTAACGTTACATTTTTTTGATCTTCTGCCATAAATTGTGGCTGTCCTTAGCAACGGCATGGCAACGCTCGATTCCCGCAATTCAGGAGGTCAAGGGTCATCATGACATGCGCAGAAGAGGAGACAGAGAGAGAGGGAGCTCAGAGGCACTGAAAGTGTGTGTGGCTGTGGTGTGTGCTTCTTTGGCTGTTGTGGGAGGAACGACGGAGATTCACCAGCAGCAAAAAGCCTACTAAGCACCAAGAACATAGTTGGCACCGAGTTTTTTTCCAACAAATAATGGGAATGCATTGTAAATAAAGGAAATGGCCAACTACTTCATTTTAGCTCGTGGCCATTAAATTTTAGAGAATAAAGAAGAAAACTTTTCTTCCATTTAGTGTGAAATATAGCCTAAAGTTTTTGGTACAGAGCTTAATTCATGATCAGCATTGCCTAGCCTCACCTAAGCTCATTGGATCACTCACTACTAGAGCTGTCTTTTTCAAGAACATTCAAACCGAAAGCCAGAAAACATCACTGTGGTTGTCCGATGGCTTGCTGGACATCCGGGGCGTCAGCAGGCTCCTGTTCCTCTTCTACCTCCTCCTCTCCTCCTCTTCCTGAGGTGGGCCTGCTATCCCCACCGGCAAGGCATGGGCCCTCATGATGGCCAGGTTGTGCAACATGTAGCACACCACAATGAATAGCGAGACCTGGTGAGGGGAATATTGAAGGCTGCCTCCAGAGCAGTCCAGATATCAGAATCGTTGCTTCAGCAGCCCTAATGTCTGCTCGATGATGTTGCGGATGGCGGCATGGCTCTCATTGTAGCGTTCCTCCGGTTCTATGGTGGGGTTGTGGAGGGGGGTCATTAGCCAGGTTGCCAGGCCGTATACTTTGTCCCCGAGCAGCCAGCCTTGGCCTTCCTGTGGTGGCTGAAACAATTGTGACACAGTGCAGGATAAACGTATCGTGCACTTCCAGGATAGCGAGCATTGACTGCGAGGATGGGCTGCATATGGATGCACACCAGCTGCATGTTTACGGAGTGGTATCCCTTTCTGTATCTGAATACCTCTGCATTCTCGAATGTTGCTCGCAAGGCCACATGCGTGCAGTCAATGGCTCCTTGAACCCTCGGGAAGCCCACTATCTTGGCAAACCCACATGTCCACTCATCCTGCTTCTCTCTGGTCATCAGGAAGGTAATGGTTCATTTGATGGGTGTACACAGCCTGTGTGATGTCACGGATTCAGCGATGTGCTACGAATTGTGAGATGCTGCAAGTGTTCCCTGATGCAGCCTGGAAGGAGCCGGAGGCATAGAAGGTGAGTGCCACCGTGACCTTCACTGCGACGGGCAGCGCAGTCCTGGTGCCGATATGAGGCTACAGGTCTGCCTGCAGGAGATGACATTTCTCTGTAACTACCTCCTTTCGGAAATATAGCCTTCTGACACATGCTCCTCAGACAGGTCCAGGTATGAGCGTTGCTGCCAGTAAAGCCGTGGGGGCCAAGGCCTCCTGCCCCGACGTCTAGGGGCTCTCCTCTTTTGGCCGCCGACAAGGCCAACGGCCCTTCTATCTTGATGCCGCCTTACTAGAACATGTAGAGTGCGATGCTGGCGGCATAGTAATGGACCCATTAAAGTTTTCCACTTCAGTTGGTAGCAAGCTGTAATGTTAGTCTGTCTGCCACTGCAAACTTGGAGGCTCAGGCACCATACTCTGTGTAAACATTGCACTGACTGTGACCTCCGAGGGAAGCGCTTCCTCATCCCCTCAGGTAGCCTCCAGTGGAAGGTTGTCCCGACTGTTTTTTCACATGTGAATAGTGGCGATCGCTAAATGAAGCGGCCCCACCTAATTTAGCGAGTAGGGCGCAAGCGTGATCGTTGCACCAGGACTGACGTCATGATCTGACTGATAGTCAGCAGCCAGGCGTGAGCATTTTGCGCCACCGGTAAACCTTAACTAACAGTGAATGTCTTCGCTTCACCATTGACCACAAATTCCAAGCATTATGATTTTCTAATTCCATGAGTGAATTCGCATAAGTGAGAAAGTTGCAATGATTTTAAGATATGGTAATATAATTTAGATATGGGGTCTGTGATTACTAATCCATTTGAAAAGGGGCCCTACAAACAAAATAGTTTGAGAACCACTTTCCTAAAGCATTGCTCCTCTGAGAGGTCAAGGAGAGTGAGCCTTTGCCTGCGTTTGGTGAGTTTGACCTTCTGCAAGCTTGGGCGCTCTGTAGTTGCCAATGTCTGCTGCCTGCCTGCAGCTCTCTCTTCAGCTACTCTTTCTGCTGGTGCTCCCTTCCTTCATCAGTCCAGAACACTACAGCAATGGTACGACCCATAATGGACGTCTCCATGCCAACTCTGGTGTCTCAAAATCATTATCTGAAACCAAACACTGTAACAAACCTGCAGCCCACAATGAACTGCGGAAGCACCTGAGTGCCAAAGCTTTCACATGGGAAGTTAAGCACCTAAATAAACATCTCGCCAATCCAACCCTTGGGAAACCTGTTTTGCAGTACTTAAATTCAATTTGGGGTCCTTATTGCATGATCGGACCTTGACTTAATTATGTGAATCACCTTCCCGCCATTCCCTAGCAGTACACTCGTCGGGCCCGCTGACAGCCACCATGAACATTGTGCCGGCTGTGTCAGTGTCGCTTTGGGGGAAGGTGGGGTGTTTTTCACAGTTTAACCCTCTGCCTGACACTCTCCCGCCTGCTCATGGGGGGAGGGGTGGTCGATGTATTGGGGGCACGTAGGGACTAATATCAAGGCCAGGTTTTTTGTTAGAAATGCAACCAACAACTATGATATTTATTAGAGGTGATTCTGCAATCTACACACTGAGGCGGCAGCAATACTCACAGATTCTATCTGACCAGCTGTTTCTGTGGTGGCAACTGCCTCAAAATGGGGAAACCAGAACACTGGCAACAACGGCCTCAAGTAGCCTAAGCGCCTCATTAAGGCTGGCAGTGGGATCAGAGGGGTTAAGTCACTGCCCTCACTTTGGTTGCAATTTTGCCGACCTGGACGGGTCTGGTGTAGGCACTGTCTGTGGTGGGTCGCGACCACGCTGCTGGCACCATCCCGCAGTTGAAAATGAACTTACCTTAATGGTATTAAGCTCGCACAGCGAGTTAACCAGCCCAATGAGAGGGACCGGGTCTGGTGACATCATTCATGATGAATTTTCAGCTGGGATCTTTAAAGGGACCATGGCCACATTTAATCTAACATAGTGCTATCAGTGCACTACAGCACTGAAGTGCTGCGGAACAATGAGGGCTACACACAGGATCTCTGATGACTCGCTCCATATGCTTATGGAGTGAGTTAGAGCACACAGAGAGGTCCTCTTCCCTTCCGATGGGTGGAAGAGACCTCCCCAGGAGAGGCAGCCTGGTTGCAAATTGTAGAGGGGGTCACAAGGAGGGATGGTGTCAGGAGGACCTGACTGTAGTGGCGCAAACGTTTTAACGATCTGTGCAGTTCACAAAATGTTAGTACAAAGCCACATTCAACCTCATCCAGCTGCGCCTCTCATCAAATCCCCATCACTCTGCCTTCCCTACCCTCTTCCTGCACATCCTTACTCATACCAAAAATACCTTGCACCTCCACCTATCCCTCTCTCTCTATCTACATTATCACATGCCCATCTCACGAGCCACCCCTCACACTCACACGCATCCGAGTGCAATCATCCCAACTAACAACTAACAAGGGTGTTTTATCCAATGTTTATGTAAAATTTTGGTTAATGTGGTGTCAAACATAAAAATCTTTATTTTCAACACTTGAACAGATTAGTGTGCACCTTTGGAAGTGGCTTAGTGAGTTGCAGTGAATGATGAGACATAACTTTACCCCCCACAATGGTGATGAGTGTGAAAGGAATGGCTTGGGCATTGTAGGGATGCTTTATGGTGTTGGTGTGGGCTGGTGCCAACCTGGTGCATCATGTGGCAGCCAGCCTGTACAGCATAAAGTGAAGTAAATATGGCCATGGTGAGGCCATCCCTGGCCTCCCAGGCAGCAATGTGCTTCAGTGCTGATGCACTCTGTCCTGCACAGCATTAGGTGATTGCGGAAATGGTTTTGTGATGTTGGTGCTGCTAGTGTGCCTCGTACTTCTGGTGTTGGGGCTTATCGTGGTCCGATTCTAAGGACCAAGTTGAGACAGTATAAATGGCATCCATGGAATAGATGGCAGGTCAAGTCAAGCTGACAGAGGTATTCTGTCAATGGTGAGAGAATTCTTGCAATGGGATGATGGAGACTTTGCTGGAAAGACTTGCAACCTATAGAATCTGTGCTGGATGTGGACTGAGCAACAACTACTGCCTGAGGAAAGTGATCATCAGGTTGGCATTTTTGCTGTATATTTGATGCTGTCAAGTAATCAGCTGGAGCAACTCCCACATTAGGTTGACAGACGTGTTTCCTGAGCTGCATGAATCCTGTGGCCATGTAGGGAAATTTAAAAAGTAACTGAAAAAAGGCTCATAAGTGCTGTGAATTACCCGATAATGATTTCTGTTATGTTTAGAATAACTCCACAAGACTGAGTACTGTAAGCTTAAACTGATGTGACCTTAGTCTCTTTAATAAAACTCCAGAGTACCTTAGTAGCATAGCAGATAACCTTTTATACTCCCTTGCACGAGGTGTGCAGGTGATCCTTGGGCCTCCAACAGTTGCGCCCTCTGGTGGCAAGTCTTACACAGTTACAATGTTTACATATGTAAAATCACTCCCCCACCCCCCCCCAAAGAATTTGATACAAATTAGTTACAAGTTGAGACAATCCGGGGCTCTGCGGTCCCTGGTTGATCGTCTGAGTTCTAACTCTGGCATGGGTGAGTTGGTTTGACCATTGCTGCACTGCGGCGCGGCTGGTCTGACAGGACTGTTGGGAATGGTGGGTTCATCCTCATGATTGACAGCTAGGTCGATTGCTGGTTGGGTGTGTGTTGGTGGGTCGATGATGGTGATGTCCTCTTCAGGTTGTTCCTGGTTGTCGGTGAACCGCAGTTTGGTCTGATCCAAATGCTTTCTGCATGTTTGTCCATTCAATAGTTTGACTATTCCCCTCCTTGGCCAAGACAGTTCCAGTGACCCATTTAGGACTATGACCGTAATTCAGGACAAACTCAGGATCGTTAACATCAATGTCAGCGATACAGCCACGCGATCGTAGTACATGTTTTGCCGGTGACGCTGGGTTTCCACATGATCATTTAGATCCGGGTGGACTAGGGAGAGCCTGGTTTTCAATACTCTCTCAATTAACAATTCTGCAGGGGGAACCCCAGTGAGCGAGTGGGGTCACATCCAGTAACTGAGCAGAACCCAAGATAAGCAGGTCTGCAAGGAACCTTCCGGCACGCGTTTCAAGCTCTGCTTGATAGTTTGGACTGCCCGTTCCGCTTGACCATTGAATGCAGGCTTAAACGGGGAAGACCTGACATGCTTGATACCATTGCGAGTCATAAACTCGTTGAATTCCGAGCTGGTGAAACACGGACCATTGTCACTGACAAGGACGTCGGGCAAGCCATGGGTGGCGAACATAGCCCGGAGACTTTCAATGGTAGCAGTGGATGTGCTGGCTGACATGATTATGCATTCAATCCATTTAGAGTAAGCGTCCACTACAACTAAAAACACCTTTCCGAGAAAGGAGCCAGTAAAATCTATGTGGATCCTGGACCACGGTTTGGAGGGCCATGACCACAGACTCAGTGGAGCATCCCTTGGTGCATTGCTCAGTTGTGAGCACATGTTACACTGATGTACGCATGACTCCAAGTCCGAGTCAATGCCGGGCCACCAAACATGCGACCTGGCTATAGCCTTCATCATGACTATGCCTGGGTGGGTATTGTGTAGGTCGCATATAAACGTTTCCCTGCCTTTTTTTGGCAAAACCACGCGATTACCCCATAAGAAACAATCCAACTGGATGGACATTTCATCTTTGCGTCGGTGAAACGGTTTAATTTCATCTTGCATTTCCCCGGAGCGGCCGACTAGCTCCCATTGAGGATGCAACTTTTTACAAGTGATAGCACAGGATCCTGGCTGGTCCAGGTCCTGATCTGGTGAGCAGTGACGGGTGACCCCTCGCTCTCAAAAGCATCCATGACCAGAAGCAAGTCTGCGGGCTGCGCCATTTCCACCCCGGTAGTGGGCAATGGTAGCTGACTGAGGGCACCAGCACAGTTCTCCGTGCCTGGTCTGTGGCGGATAACATAGTCATAGGCGGACAATGTTAGTGCCCATCTTTGGATGCAGGACGAAGCATTGGTGTTTATACCTTTGCTCTCTGAAAACAGCGAAATGAGCGATTTGTGGTCGGTTTCAAGCTCAAACCGAAGTCCAAATAGGTATTGGTGCATTTTCTTAACCCCATATACACATGCTAACGCCTCTTTCTCGACCACTGTAGGCTCTTTTAGCCTTAGACAGAGTTCTAAATGCGTATGCAACCGGTTGAAGTTTGCCCGATACATTGGTTTGCTGTAAGACACAGCCGATCCCGTGAGATTCATCACAAGCTGCATCACAAGCTAGCACTAATCGTTTACATGGGTCATACAGTACAAGTAACTTATTAGAACAAAGTAGGTTTCTGGCCTTCTCAAAGGCTGTCTTTTGAGATTTATCCCAAACCCAGTCATCACCCTTACGTAGCAATATGTGCAACGGTTCCAGCAAAATGCTTAACCCAGGTAGAAAGTTACTAAAGTAGTTGAGGCGTCCCAGGAATGAACGCAGCTCCGTCACATTCTGTGGTCTGGTTGCATTCATGATGGCCTCTGTCTTTGAGTCCGTAGGTCTGATGCCGTCTGCCGCAAAAATTCGACCTCTGGTACCAGGAAAACACACGGAGCATTTGAGCCTGAGTCCCACTCTGTCTAGTTGACTTAGAACCTCTTCCAGGTTGTGCAGGTGTTCGGTGGTGTCACGACTGGTGATCAGGATGTTGTCTTGAAATAAAATGGTGCGCAGAACCGATTTCAGCAGACTCTCCATGTTCCTCTGGAAGATGGCAGCAGCCGAGCGTATCCCAAAAGGGCACCTGTGGTATATAAACAGTCCTTTGTGCGTGTTGATGCACGTCAATCTTTTCAAAAATTCAGCTAGCTCTTGTGTCATGTAGGCGGAGGTTAGGTCCAACTTGGTGAACGACTTCCCCCCTGCTAAGGTTGCGAACAGGTCATCCACCTTGGGTAGTGGGTACTGGTCTTGTAACGAGACTCTGTTGATTGTTACCTTGTAGTTTCCGCAGATTCTGACTGTGCCATCGCTTTTCAACACCGGAACAATCGGACTGGCCCACTCGTTGAACTCAACTGGCGATATGATTCCCTCTCGATGAAGTCTGTCCAGTTCGATCTCAACTTTCTCCCTCATCATATATGGAACTGCTCGAGTCTTACGATGAACAGGCCTTGCATCGGGGACTAGATGGATCTGCACCTTGGTGCCTGTGAAGTTGCCGATGCCTGGTTCAAATAGCGACGGAAACTTGCTCAGCACTTGGGAGCACGAGGCATCATCCACTGAAGATAGTGCTTTGATGTCGTCCCAGTTCCATCGAATCTTTCCCAGCCAGCTTCTGCCGAATAGCATTGGGCCATTGCCTGGTACAATCCACAGTGATAAATCATGCACAACTCCATCGTACGATACCTTAACTGCTGCACTGCCAATGACTGTTATAAGCTCTTTGGTGTAGGTGCGCAGCTTTGTCTGAATCGGACTCAATTTGGGCCTTTGTGCCTTGTTGCCCCACAGTTTCTCAAAAGACTTCTGGCTCATAATTGACTGACTCGCCCCCGTTTCCAACTCCATTGATACCGGAATACCGTTCAATTTGACTTTCAGCATAATAGGAGGGCTCTTGGTGGTGAAGGTGTGTACCCCATACACTTCTTCCTCGGGTTGAGTTGCCTCTCTTGTTTGTTCTGCATGATCCACGCTAGATCGAATATCCTCTGCTGACTCTGCCATGTAGTGAGTCACAGCACTCTTGCACATTCGCTGGAGGTGCCCCATTGTTTCGCAGCCTTTACACACGTAGTGCTTGAATCGATATTGATGGGCTCGATGATTACCTCCGCAGCGCCAACATGGTGCTAATGGATTTGCATTCACGCCCGATGGCGGACTCTGAGTCATCCTAGGTCTTGCAGCTACAGACGTGTAGGCCTGTCATATGCAGTTCTGCCTGCTAGCGATGTTATTTTATGCACAATACTTGCCGGTGAGCTTCGATGCTGGGAAGATACCTGTCTGATATTATCGTTCACAGAAATGAATGCCTGGGCTATTGTGATGGCCTTGCTCAGGTCTAGGGATTCGGCGGACAGCAGCTACGAAGAATGACCTCGTGGCCGATGCCAAGCACAAAAAAGTCCCGCAGCATTTCCCCCCAAAATCCAGCAAATTCCCAAGTTCCCACAAGGCTTCTCAGGTCGACGACTTAACTCGCCACATCCTGGCCCTCGGAGCGGTGGTGCGTGTACAAGCGATACCTGGCCATTAAGACGCTCTCCTTCGGCTTGAGGTGTCCCCGAACCAGCGTACACAACTCTGTATATGTCTTCTCCGTTGGTTTCCCTGGTGCCAGCATATTCTTGATGAGGCCGTATATTGTGGACTCACACACGGTGAGGAAAATCGTCCTGCGCTTGATCGCTGCATCGTCCCCATCCACAAAATACTTGTTGAGACGCTCAACGAAGGCTTCCCAATCATCCCCCTCTACAAATCCTCTAAAATACCAATGGCAGCCATGACCACGTAAAAGTTCGTAATCTGTTACTCGTCGCCAATTTTTATGTTTAGAACAACTCCACAAGACTGAGTACTGTAAGCCTAAACTGATGTGACCTTAGTCTCTTTAATAAAACTCCAGAGTGCCTAAGCAGCATGGCAGACAACCTTTTACACTCCCTTGCACGAAGTGTGCAGGTGACTCTTGGGCCTCCAACAGTTGCGCCCTCTGGTGGCAAGTCTTACACAGTTACAATGTTTACATACATAACAATTTTAATTGGGTCGAACGCCACTGACGCTCGGCTCCGTGATGACAGACGCACCTGGCGGAAAGGCACGTGGGAGCGAGATGATAGCTCAATTCTCAAAAATAACAACATTCACCACCCGACCCGCCACCGATAGTGCCCACTATCACCCTAGAAAATTCCGGCCTCAGTCCAGTTTTTGCTCAGTGGAGGAAGTTAAAATCCGGCCTTAATTGCTGCTGCAGGCCATGGGAGCCTGAAGCAGGAGAGCAGGACAGGCTGCCTACAGAATGGGCCAAAGAGGCTGGGCAGTTCTTTAAAAGAAATACAGTTAGCAGGGTGCAGAAGTTCAACTGATCCTCCCGAAGTGGACTGAATTACTTTGGGCACCATTAAAAATGTTAATCCCACCCTCGTAATTCCGAACACATCAAGCTCTCCTCGAATGATAATGATAGAAAATGTCATACACAATGTCATGTCACCCTTACTGTAGTTGAGTAGACATATTTGACATTCTCCAATGGAAAGTTCCAGATTGGATGGGAATTGGTCAGAAGGTGGCAGAATAGCTCCTCAGAAATACCTCCAATCAGACATGTGGAAAATCATCTCACACATGTCCACTGCTCTGTCAAATCTTTTTTTTAAAACCTTGCTCAAGGTTTGCTAATATTTTAGTTCTGTAATCACTGTGATAATTAAATATCCTGCTTACATCCATAGGAACCACAACTTTTATCATTTTCAAGGTCTGAATTGTGTTTCCTCCATTTTTTTTTGTTCGGTGAGAACAACTTCAGCTGTTAGTGTCTCTTCCGCCCTCTCGGAAATCTTTTGATTTGATTGATATCCTTTCCAAAGTAAGGCATCTGCAATTGCTTTCAACATTCTAAATATGGTCTTATCAGTAAGTTATATAGGATTAAAATAACCTGTTTTGACTCATTATCAAGGATTCTCAAGATGCATCCTAGAATTCGATTAACCTTGTTGACAACAGCTTCACATTGATCCAATACTTTCAGCGAATGATAAATGATTACATTAAAAATCCTTTTCTCTTTCTACCTTGCTTAATGGAAACTCAGCCATAGTTTACTTATATTTCAGGTTTTCTCTTCCATTCTCCATAACTTACATTATCTACAATAAAATCCATTTAGCAATTGCTTAACCCATGCACTCAATTGATCTGGATGCCTTTGAATGTTATCAATCTCTCCTTTATTGATCACCCAACCACATATCTTGGTGCCATTAGCAGGTTGTTAGACAAGGAAGTATCAGTACTTTGCCTAAAGACTGTCACACGTGCTCACTATTATATAGGTGGGAACTTCAATTCCCAGGTGGGAAAGCAGGGATGAGTAGCAGATTAACACAATCACAATCAGTAAGGAGGTGGTACTCAGTAAGATAATGGGACTAAAGGCAGATAAATCCCCTGGACCTGATGGCTTGCATCCTAGGGTCTTAAGAGAAATAGCAGCAGGGATTGTGGGTGCATTGGTTGTAATTTACCAAAATTCCCTGGATTCTGGGGCGGTCCCAGTAGATTGGAAAACTGCAAATGGAAAACTGCAAATGTAACGTCCCTATTTAAAAAAGGAGGCAGACAAAAAGCAGGAAATTTGCGACTAGTTAGCCTAACATCTGTGGTTGGAAAAATGTTGGAGTCCATTATTAAAGAAGCAGTAGCAGGACATTTGGAAAAGCAAAATTTGGTCAGGCAGAGTCAGCATGGATTTATGAAGGGGAAGAGATGTTTGACAAATTTACTAGAATTCTTTGAGGATGTAACGAACAGGGTGGATAAAGGGAAACCAGTGGATGTGGTGTATTTGGACTTCCAGCAGGCATTTGACAATGTGCCACATAAAAGGTTATTACACAAGATAAAAGTTCACGGGGTTGGAGGTAATATATTAGCATGGATAGCAGATTGGCTAACTAACAGAAAACAGAGAGTCGGGATAAATGGTTGATTCTCTGGTTAGCAATCAATAACTAGTGGGGTGCCGCAGGGATCAGTGTTGGGACCCCAACTATTTATAATATATATTAACGACTTGGAAGAAGGGACTGAGTGTAACGTAGCTAAGTTTGCTGACGATACAAAGATGGAAGGAAAAGCAACGTGTGAGGAGGACACAAAAAATCTGCAAAAGGACATAGACAGGCTAAGTGAGTGGGCAAAAATTTGGCAGATGGAGTATAATGTTGGAAAGTGTGAGGTCATGCACTTTGGCAGAAAAATTCAAAGAGCAAGTTATTATTTAAATGGATAAAGATTGCAAAGTGCTGCAGTACAATGGGACCTGGGGGTACTTGTGCATAAAACACAAAAGGATACAGAAAGTGATCAGGAAGGCAAATGGAATCTTGGCCTTTATTGCAAAGGGGATGGAGCATAAAAGCAGGGAAGTCTTGCTACAGCTATACAGGGTATTAGTGAGACCACACTTGGAATACTGCGTGCAGTTTTGGTTTCCATATTTAATAAAGGATATATTTGCTTTGGAGGCAGTTCAGAGAAGGTTCACTTGGTTGATTCCGGAGATGAGGGGGTTGACTTATGAGGAAAGGTTGAGCCTCTACTCATTGGAATTCAGACGAATGAGAGGTGATCTTATCGAAACATATAAGATTATGAGGGGGCTTGACAAGGTGGATGCAGAAAGGATGGTTCCACTGATGGGGAAGACTCAAACTAGAGAGCATGATCTTAGAATAAAGGGCCGCCAATTTAAAACTGAGATGAGGAGAAATTTCTTCTCTCAGAGGGTTGTAAATCTGTAGAATTCACTGCCTCAGAGAGCTGTGGAAGCTGGGACATTGAATAAATTTAAGACAGAAATAGACAGTTTCTTAAACGATAAGGGAATAAGGGATTATGGGAAGCGAGCAGGGATGTGGACCTGAGTCCATGATCAGATCAGCCATTATCTTATTGAGTGGCGGAGCAGGCTCGAGGGGCCGTATGGCTTACTCCTGCTCCTATTTCTTATGTTCTCATGTATCTGTTTGGAAGCAGCAGTTGGAGGCCCAGCAGAATTTAATGGCCAGGCCTCATTAACATGGCGCTAGCCTTCTTCCCACCCAAATCGGCAGGAAGTCAGTGGGAAGTGGCAGGAAGATGGGTGGTTTAGAGATTGCCTGCTATGCCCAAAGTAACTGTAGGCCGAAGATGTTGGGATTTCCGGGGCAGTCAGCGGTTCAGGAAGTGGGGTGAAGGCAAGGGAGGTCTCCTTGGGCAGTGGAGGCCTATACTTCCTTTTCCACAATGGAAAGCTTTAATCTAGCTGATAGGGTCTCAGTGGTATGATCCGGTTCTTTCTGTAACTTCTTGGTTAGGATGGTGTCAGGGTATTATTGTAATAGGATTCCGATTTGCATAAATGACTCAGGCGAGCACCTCATACAGCTGAAAAATCAGGCATTTTAAATCGCAATGGATCGGAGTAATTTGCCAACTCCATTTTAACTGTCCCCTGCCCAATTTCTGCCAGGCCAGGGGGTGATGGGGTTAAAACTCCCCATAATGTGTGCCTGAACTCAAGCCACAGTGCGGTTTCAGGAGAAACCTTTAAGTGTTCTGTGCCCATAGTACCTAGAGTTCTGTTTACTTTTCTGTCTGCAACATTTAATATTGATATATTTATAAGGCATCAAGAAAAATGATACATTTTAGCTTTGTATGCAGATGTGAAAACATTTTCATTGAACATTAACCCTCCTTCTCCTTAGAGCAGTTTTGTACCTTTGAGAAAAATAATGAAAATTGAGGATTCCCCTCTGTAAAGAACCTTAGTGCACCTACCATCAACGATCTGAGGAAATCCAAAGTAGGAAACATCAGTTCACTGGTTCTCTTCTATTGATTAGATGCAGCCACCATTAATGAGATACATTCTAGTATACCCTCGTGACCTATCCAAAGATAGCAAAGACCTGAAATTCAGCAGTGCAAATCCACCTTGCACATGCTTTTGAAATCCCAGCTAAACCAACTGTAAATAGCTGCCTGATTAGAGAACTTAACAGATTCAACAGGTTCAGCAGAGGAAAGAAGACCTATTAACCATTGCTAGGAAATGTCTTTGTGGAGCATAAAATTAATTAAGTCTAGCTTTTAGTTACTGCAGAGAAGTGATGTATGTAAAGGATATTCTCATGTGGTATGTTGCCTTGCAAGATCATTTACCAAGTTATTAAATAGAGCAAAGCACAATAAACCCCTCTGACATAACAAATTTAAAATAAGAAAACTCCATTACATTATTTAGCATAGCAGATATAGCATCTACATCACCACAAACTGGCTATGTCTGTGGGTGGTCAGCCTTGATTTTAACTCGGGCAGACAAGATGTGAGATGGTCGGGAGTTCCCCAGACTCCTTGGTGTGAGGCTTGGGCCCGAAGATGGTGGGAATGACTCTAAAGTCGATGGCCAGGAACCCAATGCAACAGCCCATGGCATATGGTTAGTGCTGGAAAGGGAGCCTACAAAAAACTGCCCTTGGTGGGAGGGAGGGGAAGGCCAGGGCTGGGGAGGCTAAAGGATTCCTTGCAGAGTTTGGAGCCCAGGAGGTATCGTCACAAAAATTGAAAAAGCATACTTATATTGGCCTCTTCTGGACACTCTGTGGCCTTTCGCTATGTTTTCCATATCAAGTTAAAATGTAGTGTGGCACCGATGACACCATCAGGCTGCGATTTTCATATTTTAATTGGTCCTTGGCCTGCTATGGCGGACGGTCTTCATGCAGTCAGAATTCTGGCAGCTAAAATGGCGGGAGCAAAGGGGAGGGAATGCTCCGGAAATGCAGCAGCTTGTACCCAGCCACTATTTTATCCCTATATCCGCAATGTTCCTGTTGGGAGGGCTGGGTTAAAATCGGGGCTGATGTGTCAGCAAATACTGAATTTAATGCTGTAACAGAAGTTGATCCCCCCCCCCTGCACTCTTCAATGTTGTTCCCTTTTTGACAACAATAAACTTGAAGTTATATGGGGCACTATCACATCTTTACATCGAAAATGGTTTCCACATCAAGTGAACTTTTGAAGTATCGTTATTGTTACATAGGAAACAAGGCAGCCAATTTGTCCACAGCAAAATCGCAAAAGAGACAGAAGATCAGTGAATCGATTTTTATTCGATGAAAATCTTTCTCTAGAGCACTTCAAAGAGTTTCATAACCATTTTACACCAACACAAGGGTCCATTGATGTAAAAAAACCCCAAGAGAAACGTTTTTCTGGGGGTTCCACCTGTCTCCTGCCAGAGTTACAGTGGGAGACTGGCACAACCCCTATAGAATGTCAGGATCAGGGTCTTAGTTTAACATCTCATCTGAAAGATAGCACCTGCATTGTGCAAATTGTTCTTGGGTAACTTTTTGCAATATGATACCACTTACTTTTTGCTCTTGTTAATTTTAAATATAGACATATCAGTCAAATCCCATGTGCAGCATCAGACCGCTGGACAATAGCTTTTCCAAATTGTGCTTACACTGTGAAAAGAGCCAACAAAATATCAACCCAACGTGCAAGAATGCAGTTATTGGGGCTGAAATTGCTTCAGGGCAGTTTATGGCCTGAAATGTGCACTGTGTACGAAGCACATGTCCAACTGGAAGGCCCGAAGATCTCTGAATTTTGAGCCTTTCGGTTGGGACACAGTGCAGTAGGCCTGGCTGGTGCCTTCTCCACTCTGTGCTATCCAATTTGTCAGAGGCGTCCTCAAACAAGCATTAGACCCTTTAGTTACATATGTTAGATGGCATCCGGGGCCCCTGAACAACTATCCACCCCGATTTCGTTAAGTGAGGTCTGATTTCTATCTCATTAATTCTTGTTTACAGGCTGTTGATAGGGTTATTCTATGACTATATTCTTAAATATGTGGGCCATTCCCTACAATTCAGTTCTTCGAATTGGACACTCAAAAAGTAAAGGGGAGAAAGTGGCCTGGTTTGAGCCTCCGATTAGCGCCTGCGGGGGGCAGTAATGGAGCGTTAAGGGGTTACAGACCAGGTCCGGTGATTTCACCGACGCCCGCGAACTTCCCTGGTGGTTTTGCGCTGTCGCTAGCACTTACCGCCTCATTTTCTTGCGCCCCGTAGATTGTGACGGCATTCGGTGTGCAGCGCCCCATTAGCGCCCGGATATGATATTCGTTTCCCCCCTGCAACATAGCCGGCGTCAATAACTCAGCTGCAGAAAGCGTTGTCAGCTCGGCTGGCTGCTTGGGGAGCGATATTTAAAAACAGTGGTAGTCAGGTAGGGAAAAATGTATTACTCTCCCCAGTTTTCTGATTGATTTTTCCCCTGCAATTCCTTAGCCCTCCACTGTCTTAGAGTGCTTGGGGCTGCTGTGCACTTCGCGCAGGCCCTTTGGCCCCACAGAGTCAGCATGAAGATTCATTCAACCCATCATTGGCCTTTTTCCTTTAAGCGGGATAAAGTCTGGAAAGTCAGCAGGGCTGCACTGAACATTACTCAGCGCTCTGCCACTATTGCCCCCTCACACACTTTAGCGCTCTAAGGGAAATGGTAGCGCTTGATTTAGCTAAAGTGGAAGTTCCCAGGAACAGCAAATCTTTTTCGCCCGGCAATACTTTTGCGCTCCTTCAAAAGTTATTACCCCAAATAGGATGCTATGCAATTTCTAGTCCAAAGTGTTCTATGAAGTGTTTAATCATCCACTGATGTCCTCCCATTACATCAGTAATCGTACAGGCTAAATCCCCAGCACATCATACATTCAGCCAGAAAACAAACAATTCTTCATTTTTCTTTTTGTATTTTTGAAATATCAAACTGGAAAAAGAACATCTTGCTTTGCTGCTCTTGGTTTGGGGAAGCTTGGTAAATATTTAATTGCATTGTTACTAATGCATGAATATTGTACTACTTTCTAGGATAAAAGCTCTTTAGGATTCAATGCACATGTAACATAATTGGCATTCACTTAGATTTTCAGACCAGATTCAATGTATTGTGGAATAGAGAATGTAACGAGTAAACCTCTATATCAAAAGCCTATGAGGCTGAAAATCTACAACCCTTACAGCACGCTCCTGACATAATTCCATTGGGAGTGTGCCGGAAGTGCTGGAAATTGGATTTGCTAGGTCTGGGCCTTAAGTTGGGATACCCACAATCCTTGTAAGGAGCTGCAAGAGGGGTTGTGGATACCCAACAGTAGGAATTCCTGTGTTCCCAATCCCTCCGCCAGTGAGGGTAGGATTTAGGAGATCAGGCTACTACGACAACAGGTATTTAGATAGCGCCTTTAATGTAGTGAAACGTCCCAAGGCACTTCACAGAAGTATTGTAAGACAAAGTTTTTTGACATTGAGCCACATAAGGAGAAATTTGGCCAGACGACCAAAAGCATGGTAAAAAAGGTAGGTTTTATGGAGCCTCTGAAAGGAGAAAAGAGGGGTATAGAAGCAGAGAGATTTAGGGAAGGAATTCCAAAGTTTAGGGCCTAAGCAGCTGAGGGCACAGCGATCGATGGTTGAGCGATTATAATCAGGATGCTCATGAGAACAGAATTAGAGGAGTGCGGATATCTCGGGCGGGGGGCGGGGTTTGTGGGGCTGGAGAAGATTACAAATATAGGGAGAAACGAGGCCATGGAGGTATTTGAAAACAAGGATGAGAATTTTAAATTCGAGGTGTTACTTAACCGGGAGCCAATGTAGGTGAGCGAGCACAGGTGTGATGAGTGAACGGTATTTGATGCAAGTTAGGACACCGGCAGCTGAGTTTTGGATGAGTTCAAGTTTACGTAGTATAGAATGTGGGAGGTTAGCCAGGAATGCTTTGGAATAGTCAAGTCTAGAGGTAACAAAGGCATGGATGAGGATTTCAGCAGCAGATGAGCTGAGGCAGGGGCAGAGACAGGCAACGGTAATGGAGGTGGAAATAGCCAGTCTTAGTTCTTCTGCGGTATGTGGTCGGAAGCTCATTTCAGAGCCAAATATGATACTAAGCTTACGAACAGTCTGGTTCAGCCTCAGACAGATGTTAGGGAGAGAGATGGAGTCAATGGTTGGGAACGGAGTTTGTGGAGGGGACCAAAGACAATGAGGCAGAAATTAAGGTGCACCTATGGTTTTTACAGTGGTATTTACCGCTGGGATCTCTAATGCAGTCGGAAGAGCCATTTTCAGGACTTTGACATTTTTTCAAGGTCCCACAGGAAATGACTCGTAATGGGGCGGGCTATAGACTTAAAGCCAGGCTAACTAGCTGAAAATCGGTCGGACAGGAACTCCGCCGCTGTCAATCGGCCGTGGAGTAGTGGTGATGTCACAGCACGTGTGCGTCACCACACTCTCTCCCCTCCACTAAAGGGGAAAGATTCTTTTACTTTAAATCTTCGGCCACTGGGCCACCAGGGAGGATTTCGGCCGGGACAGCGGCCTGGCACCCAAGAGGGTGTGCCAGGCAGTCCGTTGGCGACCAGGCTGAACCTGAGGGAAGTATTTTGCCGGATGATTGGGAAGTCAGCTGGCAAAAATTTTTACATGGCGGTAGCGGCAGTGGGCCCTCCCCTTTAAGGGCTGCCACGCTGCCGGTCCGCACTCACTCTGCAGAGGGTACACCGAGAGAAAAACCTGTCGGGGCATCGCGCGGTGGGGGATCGACGGATGGAGCTGAATATCGGACGGTAAGTATTTTTGTTCAATAAAAATTGGCGGTCCAACCCCTGATGACTTGCTTTCGACGGTCATCAGAATCGGGCGGGATCAGGTCTAAGCCGAAAAATCCCCGACATGAATTTTGGTCGGGTCGGCCAGTTGACCCCAAAGCGGTGGCCATTTGATTTTTAAGAATAGTCGCCGCAAATGGGCATTAACAGGTCTCTTTGAGACCCTAAATTTCAGCCCCTATGGCTTCCGTCTTCCGAATATTTAATTGGAGAAAATTTCTGCTCATCCAGTACTGGATGTCGAACAAGCAGTCTGATAATTTAGAGATTGTGCAGTGGTCGAGAGAAGTGGTGGTGAGGTAGCGATGGATGTCGTAAGCGTACATGTGGAAACTGTATTTTCGGATGACGTCGCCAAGGGCAGCATGTAGATGAGAAATAGGAGGGGGCAAGTTGCACATCTACATGCTGCCTCTTGGCAACATCATCCAAAAAAAGCATTTTTGAAGGTTTCAAGAAATTACTCTACACAAAAGCCCTCCAGTGAGATGATTATACCCTTTGAAGAGACTTATAAACAATAAAAAGTCTTCTGGAGTAAAATCATACTGCAGATACAACTTAATTCATCACTGCAGTAAGGCTCATTTTGAAATAACATACTAATGTATAATTTATTAAGGCAAGTTAAAGTCATCTGGAGTAAATAAGTAGTTCTAAAGAACATCTAAAAACAAATATAATTGAAAACACATAGGAGGATTGTCTACACAAATATTTCCCTTTCATTTTTTTGAAAACCCGCCAGCGACCTTTCCCGCCTCGCTCCCAACCCAGTTGGTGAAATCACGGCCTTCATATGTTAGAACATAAGAAATAGGAGCAGGAGCAGACCGTTTGACCCCTCGAGCCTGCTCTACCATTTAATAAGATCATGGTTGATCTGATCATGGACTCGGCTCCACTTCCCTGCCTGTTCCCCATAACCCTTTATTCCCTTATCGCTCAAAAATCTGTCTATCTCCGCCTTAAATATATTTAATGACCCAGCCTCCACAGCTCTCTGGGACAGAGAATTCTACAGATTTACAACCGCGAGAGAAGAAATTCCTCTTTATCTCAGTTTTAAATGGGCAGGCCCTTATTGTGAGACTATGCCCCCTAGTTTTAGTTTCCCCTATGAGTGGAAATATCCTCTCTGCATACTCATTATCTTATATGTTTCGATAAGATCAGTATGTTATTTTAACTAAACCTATTTAAATAGTAACAAATTCTTTTGATGATATTTAATATGGTTTCTTATTAATGTTTTAAATGCATACTGGGTTACACAAAAATAAATTGGAATTAACAGAAAAGTTTAAAGCCTGTACTAGTTTCAAAATGCTCCCTTTATCTTCAAAACAAAAATGTTTTTCTAACTCCTGGCATTAACATTTCAATTTGGACGATCATCTCTTTTGTCTCTCTAATCTCTCCTGTCTTCCACCCTATCACAGACCTTCCCTTTTGTTCTTTCTTCCCCTCCCCCTTTCAGTGCTTCTTACGAATCTGTTCTTTCCGAACACTCTCCAGTTCTGACGTAGGGGCATCGACCCGAAACGTTAACTCTGTCTTTTCTCCACAGATGCTGCCTGACCCGCTGAGATTTCCAGCATTTTCTGTTTTTATCCAGATTCCAGCATCCGTAGTATTTTGCTTTTGTTTCAGTAGATTGTGCCTATACTCTCTAAAGTTGCAGATGCTGAGAGATTGTTTCCCCTGGCTGGAGAGTCTCGAGATAGGGAGCACAATATCAGGAGAAAGGGATTGGCCTTTTAAAACTGAGATGAGGAGGAATTTCTTCACTCAGAGGATTGGGAATCTTTGGAATTCTCTGCCCCAAAGTTCTGTGGATGCTCAGTCGTTGAGTATGTTCAAGGCTGAGATAGATGGATTTTTGAATTCCAGAAGAACTAAGGGATATTGCGATAGGGCAGGAAAGTGGAGTTGAGGTCGAAAATCGACCATGATCTTATTGAATAGCAGAGCACGCTCGAGGGGCCGTGTGGCTCCTAAATCCGACATTCTTCTGTTGTTAAATCTTTCAACAGGAGATTTAGAAATACATCATTCATATTTTTCACAGTCTCTCAGGATGGTATATATAATATGAATGCATTGGAAGATTTATCAGGACATATATTATAAACTGTAATGGCTGAAAGAGCTGAACTGATTTATTGGGCTTTGTCGCTGCATTAGTCTGCAATAGCCAGTCAGTCACATTTTTCAATGGGATAATATAGAGCATATTCATTTGGCAAACTGATGGAGAAAAAACATATTTTCAGATGTAAGGGGAAGGGTGGGTTTGCTCATGAATCCCAGGCCTAACATGTACCAGTGGTAAGAAATGATGGATAGTTGGTATTATCAGAATAAATCCTTCATTCAGATTCCTCTGTTAAGGCAAGAATATTGAACTAAGGAGGAGTTGCAGGTGTTGGTTTTTTTCTGGAAAGAGTCACTGACAATGCAGCTTGTGCTTAAACTCTTAGGAATTCCTCTCATATTTGCTTTAGATAGCACCTTATGTAAATTCATATATCAATTTGATGCAGATTCAAATGCAAAACTTATCCAATTGAGCTTGGTAGCATGCATCAATAATGAACAACCATTTTCATTGTTTTCATAGTATCGCTAGAGGATTTAAAGTATTACACTTAATGAATACAAACAGAAAACATTCATTTAGGGTAACTTAACTGCAATGTTAGGTATCACGGTAGCCTTTCACCCAGCACTTCATAGCATGCATATTTAACAGAATGCAAATATTGACTTTTGCTAATGAAAGCAGGATCAGATTATTCAAATGTCTGACAGGGCAACACAATCCCAATGTAGGAAAAATTGCTAACCTTCACACCCACAATGATTATTTTCAGCATGTCCATATTTTCAATTTTAGAGAGAGAGGTGAAGGGTTTGAGCCCCACTTTGAACATCACTGAATACTAAATTAACGTCCAGTGGGGGCACTTGCATCTGATATGTCCAAATGCCCCCCACACCCCATTGTAAAGTATAGGCGATGCTCATTAGCCATGGCTGCAGCCATACCAGGAGAAGGTACTCCACAGATAAAAAGTGAGGAAGGCAACAGGAAACCAACGCAGCTACACTTCCTTAGTAAATGTCTCAAGAATTTCTTATGTGAGATGTGAGTTACGACCTGCCCAGGGTAGAACACAGTGGACCAATTTTTCAAAATGTTATATTATAAGTATTATATACATATAATTGGTGGAATGGAAATAATGAGCAAAGTGGGCTTTTTGTATAAGGCATCAGATTTTTTTACAATAGGAATATGAAAAATAACAACGTGCATTTATATAATGCCTTTAACATAGTAAACATTCCGAGGCACTTCACAGGAGTGATTATCAGACAATAATTTGACATTGAGCTACATAAGGAGAAATTAGGGCAAAAGTGTGGTCAATGACGTAGGTTTTAAGAAGTGTCTTAAAGGAGGAGAGAGAGGTAGAGAGACAGAGAAGTTTAGGGAGAGAATTTCAGAGCTTAGGACCTAGGCAGCTGAAGGCATGGGTGCTACTGGTGGAGCAATTAAAATCAGGGATGCACAGAGACCAGAATTGCAAGAGTTCTCGAAAGCTTGTAGGGCTGAGTGCCGAGGCCGTGGAGGGATTGGAAAACAAGGATCAGACTTAGAGCCTATGTAGGTCAGCGAGAGCAGGGACGACGGGTCAATGGGACTTGGTGCAAGTTAGCATATGGGCAGCTGAGTTTTGGAAGAGTTAAAGTTTATGTCGGGTGGAAGATGGGAGGCCAGCCAAGAGAACACTTGAATAATCAAGTCTATAGTTTTTCAAAGCATGGATGAGGGTTTCAGCAGCAGATGAGCTGAGGAAGGGGTGGAGTTGGGCAACATTCAGTGCTGGAGCTAGGTGGTGATGGAGCAGATATGTGGTCGGAAGTGCATCTCAGTGTCAGTTACGACATCAAGGTTGCGAATGGTCTGTTTCAACCTCAGATTATTGCCAGCAAGAGGAATGGAATTTTTGATGGGGACCAAAGATAATGGGCTAGATTTTGGGCTTTTTGGATTTCGGGCCGTTAATCGCGGCGGGGCATTAAAGTTAGCGCCTGAAAATAGTTTGCGCCTTCGACTGCAAGTTTCGATGAAAAAGTAAGTTGGAGGAGCGTTGGTGTCAGATATTGGACAATGACTTTTGTGCGCCTGAGCCGAAACTTACGGTGGTAAAGGAGGTGGCCATTTTGCACACGCACAGTATGTTTTCTTCCAGATTCACAAACTCTAATGCAGGGCACCGTAGCTTCCTGCGCGTATGCACATATAAACCATCCCACTTCAGCCACATCTGCAGAGATGGAGGATCAGGAGGTAATGCAGCGTGCCAGACACTTCAGCAATGAGGCGAGTGAGGGCTTAGTCAATGCAGTGGAGAGGAAGTGGTCCTCACTCCATCTTGCTGGGGGAGCCAGACCACTCCTACCTGTATTTAAGAGTCTATGGAGGAAGATAGCACACGAGGTCTCTGCTGGAGACACTGTGCCCAGAACTGGGACACAACGTCGGAAAAAGTTCAACGACATTTATGTATGTCTCCTTTCCTTCTGACATGAATCTCACACACAATATGAAGTCTTTCAGGCATATGGTCCCTCTCAAAAGTCTTGCTGTCTGTGGGGTGGGTTTCACAATGCATAAGAAAGATGAAGGCTTACTTCTGCACCCACTGCCTTCTAATGATCGATGCACATAAACTCACTAAATTGCATCCTTCCTTGCAATACACTCCCACTGCTGCTACAGATCTTAGAAAGATCACCTATGTTACATTGCTCGAACCTCCTAGCAATCGCTTACGAAGCTAATTCAATATCGAAACAGATTGTACGGAAGCCACTGGAACATTCACAGTGCTATGTTGGCATATGTGCGACAACAAGAGAGTAACCCTTTCTATTTTTCTCTTTGCAGTCGAAGCACTTTACAACAGGAGGGAGCAGTTGCACACAGACCGGGGGCCGCCTCAAATACTGGAACAGAATTATGTCGGGTGTCGGCCCTAATTGGAGTAGCAGGTTGGGCAGTTGCTGGGGACGATGCTGAGCCCCCTTCAGGTAGTGAGGGTATGTAAATGGATAGGGCACCTGAAGAGACTGCAATGAGTCGTTATAATCAAGTGGCGGCGGACCTTCAAATAAACATGTACAATGCCACCTTCCTCATGTCACCATGGCCAGATCTCGATGCGTCTCGGGAAGGCTGGCGCGATTGTAGCTGATCTTCTGCAAGCACAAAAACATCTAGCCATGGCGGTGCTGACAAGGCAGCAGAGACAACCAACATCACTGAGCCGCAGAGCACACCAGTTGCCCGTCTCCACACTCGGCATCTGGCAGCAATGAGAGTTTTGAGGGGTTTGAGTTTTCGGAGGCTCCTGACCCCCTTCGTCTTTTTATGTGGCACCTTATCAAATGCCTTCTGGAAATCCAAATATACTACAACCACCGGTTTCCCTTTATCTACCCTGCTAGTTACATCCTCAAGAAACTCTAATAAATTTTTCAAACATGATCTACCTTTCATAAAAGCATGTTGACTCTGCCTAATGATATTATGATTTTCTAAATGCCCTGTTACCACTTCCATTTTTGTTTTGAAGATAAAGGGAGCATTTTGAAACTAGTACAGGCTTTAAACTTTTCTGTTAATTCCAATTTATTTTTGTGTAACCCAGTATGCATTTAAAACATTAATAAGAAACCATATTAAATATCATCAAAGGAATTTGTTACTATTTAAATAGATTTAGTTAAAATAACATACTGATCTTATCGAAACATATAAGATAATGAGGGGGCTCGACAAGGTGTATGCAGAGAGGATATTTCCACTCATAAGGGAAACTAAAACTAGGGGGCATAGTCTCACAATAAGGGGCCGCCCATTTAAAACTGAGATAAAGAGGAATTTCTTCTCTTGCGGTTGTAAATCTGTAGAATTCTCTGCCCCAGAGAGCTGTGGAGGCTGGGTCATTGAATATATTTAAGGCGGAGATAGATAGATTTTTGAGCGATAAGGGAATAAAGGGTTATGGGGAACAGGCAGGGAAGTGGAGCTGAGTCCATGATCAGATCAACCAAGATCTTATTAAATGGTGGAGCAGGCTCGAGGGGTCAAATGGTCTGCTCCTGCTCCTATTTCTTATGTTCAAACATACGAAGGCCGTGATTTCACCAACTGGGTTGGGAGCGAGGCGGGAAAGGTCGCTGGCGGGTTTTCAAAAAAATGAAAGGGTAATATTTGTGCGAGAGGGCTATCTCGCAGACCAGCTCTCCAGTGGGTGTCGGCAAAGTCGGCAAAGTTGGTCTACTCAATGACAGGCAGACATGGAACTGAACTTGGTGGAAATGTCCAGGGAAACCACAGTTATGCACCGTGAGCTTATGAATGCATTGGGATGGATCCCAGAGAGCATCGACAGGCTGACTGTGTCTGTTGCAGATTTTCAATGCCACTCAGGACTCGTGCGAGCTATCATTGCCCACACACAGAGGCTGGTGACCTCGGGCAGTGACTGATGCGTTCCAGAGTGTGTGGCACACGCCCTTGAGCACATTGCAGCATCGCACGAATCACAGGCACAAGCTACGCTTCAGCTTGGTGATGTGATGCGAGCACTGACTGATGCCATCCATTCTGCGTTCCCCACTGTCCAACGGGGAAGGGACAGTGCCGAGGCAGACCAGCAAGTTGTGGAGACACATCGTCCTCTGAATGCTGAGGCCCAGGCCTGTCGGAGAGTCAGTGGCTCCCAGGAAATGGAAGGATGATAGCATTCCAACTCCTACCACTGACTCGCCAACCATGCACCATACATGGTTGACACAACAGCCACCCGTGACTGGTTCCGCCAATGATGAGGTGCAGTAGTCCATAGCTAGGCCTTCCAGGCCAAGAGTTGGTCCAGGGCATCCTCAGATGGCATCTGCATTGTCTCCCCCCCGCCCCCCCCCAAACACAGCAGCCCTCTAGCAGCCTTGCTGTAGGCACTGAGGCCTCATTGAGGAGGAGCAGAAGGCATGGGAGGCATCTGATGGGAAGGCGGTGGGGGGGAGGGGGGAGTGTAGCTAAGAGTCATTAAGGCCTGGCACAAGCTTCAGCTCATGTAGAAATGCTGACACTGTAAATAGTTGTATCGTAAGAAATGGGGTAGTTTGCATTGATGCTGCAGGAAGCAATATTGTGTTCATTTAGTTTTGGTTTTATCATTGTATCGTTTTGGGTTGTTGGTGGGGGGGGGAAGAAATCATTATTTGTTATTGATGTTTATTAAAATGTTTCATAGAAACACAGAAACATAGAAAATAGGTGCAGGAGTAGACCATTCGACCCTTCGAGCCTGCACCACCATTCAATGAGATCATGGCTGATCATTCACCTCAGTACCCCTTTCCTGTTTTCTCTCCATACCCCTTGATCCCTTTAGCCGTAAGGGCCATATCTAACTCTCTCTTGAATATATCCAACGAACTGGCATCAACAACTCTCTGCGGTAGAGAATTCCACAGGTTAACAACTCTCTGACTGAAGACGTTTCTCCTCATCTCGGTCCTAAATGGCTTTCCCCTTATCCTTAGACTGTGACCCCTGGTTCTGGACTTCCCCAACAATGGGAACATTCTTCCTGCATCTAACCTGTCCAGTCCCGTCAGAATTTTATATGTTTCTATGAGATCCCCTCTCATTCTTCTAAACTCTAATGAATACAGGCCCAGTTGATCCAGTCTCTCCTCATATGTCAGTCCTGCCATCCCGGGAATCAGTCTGGTGAACCTTCGCTGCACTCCCTCAATAGCAAGAACGTCCTTCCTCAGATTAGGAGACCAAAACTGAACACAATATTCCAGGTGCGGCCTCACCAAGGCCCTGTACATCTGCAGTAAGACCTCCCTGCTCCTATACTCAAATTTCCTATGAAGGCCAACATGCCATTTGCCTTCTTCACCACCTGCTGTAAGTACCTGCATGCCAACTTTCAATAACTGATGTACCATGACACCCAGATCTCGTTGCACCTCCCCTTTTCCTAATCTGTCACCATTCAGATAATAGTCTGTCTCTCTGTTTTTACCACCAAAGTGGATAACCTCACATTTATTCACATTATACTGCATCTGCCATGCATTTGCCCATTCACCTAACCTGTCCAAGTCACCCTGCAGCCTCTTAGCATCCTCCTCACAACTCACACCACCACCCAGCTTAGTGTCATCTGCAAACTTGGAGATATTACACTCAATTCCTTCATCTAAATCATTGATATATATTGTAAATAGCTAGGGTCCCAGCACCCAGCCCTGCGGCACCCCACTAGTCACTGCCTGCCATTCTGAAAAGGACCCGTTTATCCCGACTCTCTGCTTCCTGTCTGCCAACCAGTTCTCTATCCACATCAATACATTACCTCCAATACCATGTGCTTCATGCACCGTTACCATTGGTGTCCTTTGTCTCATTGCAGAATTCAGTGTAGATGAAGGTCATGGTGGCACAGAGTCGTGAATCAAAGCTGCAACCCCACCTTCCCCATTCAAGCAAACCAGTCAATGATGAGCTGCCAATGTAAGGCTCTTACTGCGAGTGCATCTCCACACTGCCTCCAATGCGGTTGTGGTGGAACGGCACTGGTTCCTCGACAGGCTCGTCTTCCTCGTCCTCCTCCTCCTGAGGTGGTCCTGCAATCCACATGATGGTCCCTCATGATGGCTAAATTGTGCAGCATGCAACACATCACAATTAATTTGGAGACCTGGGGAGAAGGCTGCCTCCACTGCGGTCCAGGCATCCAAAGTGCTGCTTGAGCATGCCAATTGTCTGTTC
Organism: Pristiophorus japonicus; assembly: GCF_044704955.1. Lineage (NCBI taxonomy): Eukaryota > Metazoa > Chordata > Chondrichthyes > Pristiophoridae > Pristiophorus > Pristiophorus japonicus. The sequence continues at coordinate 300,606,724 of NC_091978.1, forward strand.
GATGATGTTGTGGGTGGTCGCATGGCTGTCATTGTAGTGCTGCTCGGCTTCTGTGGTGGGGTTCCAGAGGGGGATCATGAGCCAAGTGGCCAAGCCGAAACCTTTGTCCCTGATCAGCCAGCTTTGTGACATTCGTGACACACTGCTCTCACGCAAGATAGTGGGCACTCACTGTGAGGATGCGCTGCGTGTGGTCGCAGACTGCGATACGTTTAGGGAGTGGTATCCCTTTCGGTTTCTGAAGACCTCTGCATTGTGTAATGGTGCTCGCAAGGCGACATGTGTGCAGTCAATGGTTCCTTGAACCTTAGGGATGCCTACAATTCTTCCAAAGCCAAAAGCCATCTCATTCTGGCTGTCCCTGCTCATTGGGAACTTTATGAAGTCCATTCTGCAAGCGTACAGTGCCCTTGTAACCTGGCGAATGCAGCAAGGTGTAGTATGCTGAGAGATGCTGCATATGTCCCCTGCTACTGCCTGGAAGGAGCTGGAGCATAGAAGGCCATCGCCACAATCACGTTCACCTGTTGGTGCTGGTTGGCTGTAGGTCTGTCTGTATGAGCTGGCATATATCTGTCAGCACTTCTTTTCAGAAGTGCAGCCTTCTATCGCACTGTGTCTCAGAGATGTGGAGGTATGAGCAATGTTCCTTGTAAACCTGTGGGGGGTAAGGCCTCCTGCCCATACATCTATGACCTCTTTGAATCCATGGCCTAACATTCTTCTAGCTTGAAGTCACCTACCAATAGCTGGCGAACTAGAATTTCCCCCGTTGAAATCTCTCACTGACCTTGTAAGCAAAGTGTCAGGGCATATAAAAGTGCCGTTTGCAACTCGAACATAAGAACATAAGAACATAAGAATTAGGAACAGGCATAGTCCATCTAGCCCCTCGAGCCTGCTCCGCCATTCAAAAAGATCATGGTTGATCTGGCCGTGGACTCAGCTCCACTTACCCGCCCGCTCCCCATAACCCTTAATTCCCTTATTGGTTAAAAATCTATCTATCTGTGATTTGAATACATTCAATGAGCTAGCCTCAACTGCTTCCTTGGGCAGAGAATTCCACAGATTCACAACCCTCTGGGAGAAGAAATTCCTTCTCAACTCGGTTTTAAATTGACTCCCCCATATTTTGAGGCTGTGCCCCCTAGTTCTAGTCTCCCCGACCAGTGGAAACAACCTCTCTGCCTCTATCTTGTCTATCCCTTTCATTATTTTAAATGTTTCGACAAGATCACCCCTCATCCTTCTGAACTCCAACGAGTAAAGACCCAGTCTATTCAATCTATCATCATAAGGTAGCCCCCTCATCTCCGGAATCAGCCTAGTGAATCGTCTCTGTACCCTCTCCAAGGCAAGTATATCCTTCCTTAAGTAAGGTGACCAAAACTGCACGCAGTACTCCAGCTGGGGCCTCACCAATACCCTGACCAGTTGCAGCAGGACCTCCCTGCTTTTGTACTCCATCCCTCTTGCAATGAAGGCCAACATTCCATTCACCTTCCTGATTACCTGCTGCACCTGCATACTAACTTTTTGGGATTCATGCACAAGGACCCCCAGGTCCCTCTGCACCGCAGCATGTTGTAATTTCTCCCCATTCAAATAATATTCCCTTTTACTGTTTTTTTTTCCAAGGTGGATGACCTCACATTTTCCGACATTGTATTCCATCTGCCAAACTTTAGCCCATTCGCTTAACCTATCTAAATCCCTTTGCAGACTCTCTGTGTCCTCTACACAACCTGCTTTCCCACTAATCTTTGTGTCATCTGCAAATTTTATTACACTACACTCTGTCCCCTCTTCCAGGTCATCTATGTATATTGTAAACAGTTGTGGTCCCAGCACCGATCCCTGTGGCATACCAGTAACCACCGATTTCCAACCCGAAAAGGACCCATTTATCCCGACTCTCTGCTTTCTGTTAGCCAGCCAATTCTCTATCCATGCTAATACATTTCCTCTGACTCCGTGTACCTTTATCTTCTGCAGTAACCTTTTGTGTGGCACCTTATCGAATGCCTTTTGGAAATCTAAATACACCACATCCATCGGTACACCTCTATCCACCATGCTCGTTATATCCTCAAAGAATCCCAGTAAATTAGTTAAACATGATTTCCCCTTCATGAATCCATGTTGCGTCTGCTTGATTGCACTATTCCTATCTAGATGTCCCGCTATTTCTTCCTTAATGATAGCTTCAAGCATTTTCCCCACTACAGCCTCATGCAGAGTTCTGCGTGCAACTGCAGCAGTCACTGACAACTGCGATATAAGATCCTCCAGCCTCTGTTTAAATAAGCCGCCAATAGCAACTGCTGCACCCCGGGACTGCCTGGATTTTTGGTCAGTTCCTGGGGTGTGCGTTAAATGAGGCGTGAAGGCCGAAAGTTCCATCCGGGGCGCTAGCGCAGCCTTGCACGACGACTGACGTCATAATCACGCTGAAAACGGAGGGCGAGATGGTAAGTTTTTGCGCCGGCGCAAACCCATAGTCGAATCTTCCGGCCGGATGCTCGGCATCACGCACAAAAACAGCCACACCGGGGCACCAAACGAGGTGCAAATTAGCTGAAAATCGAGCCCAATGGCGTTGGTCTTCCCAATATTTAATTGGAGCAAATTTCTGCTCATCTAGTATTGGATGTTGGGCAAGCAGTGTGAAAAATCAGAGAGTAGAGGGCCCACGAGAGATGGTGGTGTGGTAGAGCTGGGTGTCATTACTGTACATGTGGAATCTGCCTTTGTGTTTAGGGATGATGTTGCCGAGGAGCAGCATGTAGATGAGAAATAGGAGGGGGAGGCCAAGGATAGATCTTTGGGGGAATCCAGAGGTAACGATGCGGGTGCGGGAACATTGCAGGTGATTTTCTAGCTACAACTGGGTTGATGCGAATGGAATCAGGCGATTAACAACCATTATTAACAATTAACAGTTACATTTATTCCTTAAGATGTAGCAAAAAGTAACTGCCTATGTATTTCTGAAACAAGCATACACTGAGTAATACACCTCCCAGTAATGAGCAGCATACAAAGAGGCCATATATTTTTCCACTTCAAGTAATTATTTTTAGTAACATTATTCTGTAACATCTGTGGCTGCTCATTAATATTCATGTATGGCGTAGTTTCAGATTTATTTGCCTTATTCGGCGTGAAATTTGAATGCACTTCCATTCCTACTCAGTTAAGCTAATTACAGTACATATGTAATGATAGTTTTATCGCAGTGGTGAAGAGACACACTACTGTATGATTTTGCTGCAAAATAGATTAATATACATGGATATACTGCCCACAAATTTTATGTGTTGCATTGGCCACTTTATTCAACTGGTGCCAGTATATACTGCGTGCAGTTCTGATCGCCGTATTATAGGAAGGACATGATTGCACTAGAGAGGGTGCAGAGGAGATTTACGAGGATGTTGCCTGGAATGGAGAATCTTAGCTATGAGGGCAGATTGGATCGGCTGGGTTTGTTCTCCTTGGAACAGAGGAGGCTGAGGGGAAACCCCATTGAGGTGTATAAAATTTTGAGGGGCCTGTATACAGTGGATAGCAAGGGCTTATTCCCTTGGTGGAGGGGTCAATTACGAGCGGGCATAGGTTTAAGGTGGTTGGAGGGTTTCGAGGGGATTTGAGGGGAAGCTTCTGCACGCAGAGGGTTGTGGGGGTCTGGAACTCACTGCCTGGTAGGGTGGTGGAGGCAGAAACACTCACCAAATTTAAAAGGTGCTTGGATGTGCACTTGAAGTGCCATAACCTGCAAGGTTACGGACGTAGAGCTGGCAAGTGGGATTAGACTGGCCAGAGTGATCGTCTGGATGAGTCGGAGAGGAATTTTCCCAGATTTTTTTCCCCAATTGGATTTTATCTGTTTTTTTGCCTCTCAGGAGATCATGGCTCCAGGTGAGGTGGAGTGTAAAATGTTGCGATACATGGGGTATCACAGTGGTGTGGGGTGGACTGGTTGGGCCGGATGTGCTTTACCTGTCCGCCATTGTGCATAGGTTTATATGTAACCTTCAGGTCTGCTGATTGAGGGCTGTGTGGCTCTTTGTTGGCCGGCGCGGACACGATGGGCCGAGATGGCCTCCTTCTGCGCTGTAAATTTCTATGTTTCTATGTTTCTTTAATAAGCAGGTAGGCTACCTTAGTACAACCCAATTTTTCCTCTATTTCACCTGATTTTGTACATTGGTTATCATCACTGAAGTGCACAGCTCGAGTCCAGTCCTGCTGAAATGTAAACAGTGAGAGGTGCCTCAGGTACATGTATAACTCATTATATACTGCCGCGCTCTTGGCATTAGAGCAGGTAAAATGCCAGTGTCACAGTGGCGATAAAATCCTTCTGGAATAGCATTTCCATTTGCTGCCACAGATGGGAGGTCAGTGAAGCCCAAAGCAAGGCCAGGTCCTAAAATGGGAACCAGTTGCAAATTTCTGCTGGCATTTAATCCACAATCTGGGGATTTTGGCATTGTCCTCCCGAAAATAGAGAAGGTGCACAACCAGGCGCGCAAAGTCACAAAAATAACTTTGAACTAACTGCTGAAGTGCATCGGTCACGTATTTGCAGTAATATCCGATTCCCATTTCTGACAATTGTTGAAGTTCGTCCATATGATCTTTAAAAATTTGCCATTGCCTATCCACCGTCAACTCTTTAAGTATCATTTGCCAGTCTAATCTAGCCAATTCGTGCCTCATACCATCAAAGTTACCTTTCCTTAAGTTCAGGACCCTAGTTTCTGAATTAACTTTGTCACTCTCCATCTTAATAAAGAATTCTACCATATTATGGTCACTCTTCCCCAAGGGGCCTCGCACAACAAGATTGCTAATTAGTCCCTTCTCATTACACAATACCCAGTCTAGGATGGCCAGCTCTCTAGTTGGTTCCTCGACCTATTGGTCTAGAAAACCATCCCTAATACACTCCAGGAAATCCTCCTCCACCGCATTGCTACCAGTTAGGTTAGTCCAGTCAATATGTAGATTAAAGTCGCCCATGATTACTGCTGTACATTTATTGCACACATCCCTTATTTCTCGTTTGATGCTGTCCCCAACCTCAGTACTACTATTTGGTGGCCTGTACACAACTCCCACTCGCGTTTTCTGCCCTTTGAAGAGGAGAGGGAATAGGCCAGAGTCTGAGGAACAGAAAGTTCTGGACAGGTTGTAAGGCTGGAGGAGGTTACAGAGATCGAGACAGGGAAGGCTATGAAAGGATTTAAACACGAGGATTCGAATTTTAAATTGAAGACGTTGGGGGAACAGAACCAGCAAGGACAAGGGTGATGGGTAAGTGGGACTTGATGTGGAATAGGATATGGATAGCAGAATTTGAGATGAGCTGAAGTTTATGAAGGGTAAAAGATGGGTGGCTGGCCAGAAGAGCAGTGGAATCGCTGAATCTGCAGATGACCAAGACATGGATGAGGGTCCCAGCTGTGGAAAATGGGCTGAGGTACAGGCGGAGGTAAGAAATGTTACGGAGGTGAAAATAGCAGTCTTTGGGATGCAGAGGATTATGGGATCAGAGGCTCAGCTCGGAGTTGAACAGGATGGCAAAGCTGTGAACATTTGGGTTCCACGGAAGGCAGTGACGGTAGTGACGGATGGAATCAGTGGCCGGATTACAGATTTTGTGATGGGACCCAAAGATGATAGCTTTATTCTTCCGAATGTTTAACTGATGAAAATTGTGACTCTTCCAAGGCTGGTTATTGGACAAGCAGTCTGACAAACCAGAGGCAATAGTGGGGTTGAGAGAGGTGGTGGAGAGGTAAAGCTGTGCGTTATCAGTGTACAGTGTGGAAGTTGACCCCATGTCTGCAGATTATGTTGCCATGGGGCAGCATGTAGATGAGGAAGAATATAGGGCCAAGAATGATCCTTGGGGCTCCAGAAGTAATGGTGCAAGGGCTGGAAGAGAAGTCATTGCTGGAGGTGTTTTGGCTACAATTCAATAATTAGGAATAGAACCAAGCAATGTCAGTCCCACTTCAACAGACAGTAAAATCAGACGGTGTAAAACAGACCGCGAACCAAATGCACCCATTACCCACCCAGTAAATTAGATTGAAATTACTCACATACCTCAACCATTCTGTCATCTAAGTCTGAGTGAAGCGTTAACAGAGTGAGGTGGGAACAAGTAGCTGGCTTCTATACAGGAAGCATAGAGTAGGGGTAAAGGATAGCTATTCACAGTGGCAGAAGGTAGATAGTGGTGTTCCATAAGCATCAGTGCTAGGACCACTGTTGTTCACATTTTATATTAATGATTTAGAATTTGGACTCAAAAACACAATTTCTAAATTAGCGGATGACATCAAATTGGGGGGATAGTCAATACTGAGGAGGACTGCAACAAATTACAGGAAGATATTAATAAACTTGCAGAATGGGAATATAATTGGTAAATGAAATTCAACACAGATAAATGTGAAGTATTACATTTTGGTCAGAAGAATAGGAATGTCACTTATTTTTCGGAGGTTGCGAGTCTGGATGGGGAGGTAGAGGGATCTCGGAGTACAAAACACAAACCACTAAAAGTAGCGACACCGGTTAACAAGGCCATAACAAAAGCAAACCAAGCACTCGGGTTTATTTCTACAGGGATAGAATTCAAAAGTAGTGAAGTTACGCAAAACTTGTATCGAACCTTGGTTAGATCACATTTGGAGTACTGTGTATAATTCTGTTTGCCATATTATAAAACTGATATAGAGGCACTGGAGAGGGTGCACAGAAGATATTATAAAACTGATATAGAGGCACTGGAGAGGGTGCACAGAAGATATTATAAAACTGATATAGAGGCACTGGAGAGGGTGCACAGAAGATTTACAAGGACGATACCAGAAATGCAAGGATATACACATCAGAAAATGATAAACAGCTTGGATCTCTTTTCGCTTGAAAAAAGGCTGAGGGGTGACCTAATAGAAGTCTTGAAAATTGTGAAAGGTTTTGATAGAATGGACACAGAGAGAAAGTTTCCACTTGTGGGGAAGAGCAAAACTAGAGGCCATCAATATAAGATAAACAAGAAATCAAACAGGGAATTCAGAAGAAACGTCTTTACCCAGAGAGTGGAGCGAATGTGAAACTCGCTACTACAGGGAGTAGTTGAGGTAAATAGTATAGATGTATTTAAGGGAAGGTTAGATAACCATATGAGGAAGAAGGGAATAGAGGGTTATGCTGATAGAGTTAGATGAGGAAAGACGAGAGGAGGCTTGAGTGGAGCATAAACACTGGCATGGACTGGTTGGGCCGAATGGCCTGTTTCTATGTAACCCTATGTATGTATGTATGGATAGAGTGAAACAGTACTTCCAAAATGGGCATTTGACTAGAGTGGGAATGTAGAGCAAAATAGGAAGGAGAAAGAAGAGTAGCTTAATTGAAATGGTAAATATAAAGAATATAAGCTTAAAATGTAACTTGACTTAACTAAAATTTCTTAACTTTTGAAGATAATCATTTGCTCTGGGCATTCCTGCTCTAATTTGTCCCTCCTTGTTTTCCGAGACTTGTGGATGGTCACCACTGATTCCTGTGCGGAGGGTGAGGATTCTGGATAGGACAATGACACCAAAGACATGAGATAACTCAAGGAGGGGATGGGAGATTAGCAATTCAGTTAGGAACGAAATAGTACAGAAGACTTGATAGTTAAAGGAAATTGGGTGTGAAATTGGGATCGGTGGTGCTCGTTCTTTGGGTGCTACGGGTGCTGTTTGCTGACGAAAATGGCGTCCGATGCTAGGATACAGACCTTTGCCACGAATCACGCCGGACACCATCTTTGTAAAGGTTAAACAAGAGGCGTCCTTTACCCACATCTGAAGCAGGCGTTAGTCGAATTGCATATGCAAAAAAGGGACCTAACGCCTGCTTCTAGTCCCTGCTGCAACTTTGGTTTGCCCTGAGGCAGCAAGTGCCAGTGTTGATTGCCGCCAGGAAAATCAACACTAAACACGATTGTGTTCCGAACACAGATGAGGCTGCACACAGGGAGGTTAAAGTAACTGTGACCTCAGTCTTTATTAAGACACTCCAGAGTGAGGAACAGGCCTTAGGGGCCAGCTTATATACAGTGCTCCCAAGGGATGCTGGGATCCCTTGGGACTTCAGGGGATGCGCTCCCTGATGGCGGAACATGAGAGTGCATGCTTTACAGATACACAACATCACTCCCCCGCAAAGTCAAAGTGAAAACTATTTACAAGGTGAGGCGGTCGGGAGCCTTTCTTTCCCTGGTGGACCGCCTCGGTAAAAATGTCTGTTCTGGTGTGTTGGCTGTGCCCTCGCTGGGCTGGCATGTTGTTGGCCCTGCAGGGCTGCTGGGTGAGCCTGGCCTTGCTGGGCTGTTGGGCGTGATGGGTTGAATTTTCTGGTCCGGGGTGATGTCGTTAATCCTTTGGGTGTGTGTTGTGGTCTCGAAAAAAGTGGTGTCTGCTGTGGGTTGTTCAGGGCAGTCTGTGAACCGCAGCCTCGTTTGGTCCAGGTGCTTTCTGCAAATTTGTCCATTGTCTAGTTTGACTACAAACACCCTGCTCCCTTTTTTAGCTATCACCGTGCCCGCGATCCACTTGTGACCATGTCCATAGTTTAGCACATACACAGGGTCATTCAGATCAATTTCCCGTGACACAGTGGCACGACCATTGTTTACATTTTGTTGCTGCTGCCTGCTCTCTATCTGATCATGCAGGTTGGGGTGAACCAGCGAGAGTCTGGTTTTAAGTGTCCTTTTCATGAGTAGCTCAGCCGAGGGCACCCCTGTGAGCGAGTGGGGTCTCGTGCAGTAGCTGAGTAGTACTTGGGACAGGCGGGTTTGGAGTGAGCCTTCTGTGACTCGTTTAAGGCTCTGTTTGATGGTTTGTACTGCCCGCTCTGCCTGCCCATTGGAGGCTGGTTTAAATGGGGCCGAGGTGACATGTTTGATCCCACTGCGGGTCATGAATTCTTTAAATTCAGCACTGGTGAAACATGGCCCATTGTCACTGGCCAGTATGTCAGGCAGGCCGTGGGTGGCAAACATGGCCCTCAGGCTTTCAATTGCGGCGGTGGCGGTGTTTCCCGACATTATTTCATATTCAATCCATTTTGAAAAAGCATCCACCAACACTAGGAACATTTTACCGAGAAACGGGGCCCGCATAGTCAACATAGATCCTCAACCATGGTCTGGAGGGCCAGGACCACAAACTTAGTGGTGCCTCTATGGGCACGTTGCTCAACTGAGCACACACACTGCATTGCCGTACACAGGACTCTAAGTCAGAGTCGTTACCAGACCACATCACGTGGGATCTGGCTATCTTTTTCATCGTTACCATACCCGGGTGTGTGCTGTGGCGATCCGAGATGAACGTCTCCCTGCCCTTTTTTGGTAGCACTACGCCGTTACCCCACAACAGGCAGTCTGCCTGAATGGACAGCTCGTCCTTTCACCGCTGGAACGGCTTGATTAGCTCTTGCATTTCAACGGGGATGCTGGCCCAGCTCCCATGCAGTACACAGTTTTTTACTAGGGACAACAGAGGACCTTGGCTGGTCCAAGTCCTAATCTGGCGGGCCGTGACAGGTGATTTATCATTTTCAAATACTTCCATGACCCTCAACAAGTCTGCGGGCTGCGCCACCATCAACAAGTTTTCAGGCTGCGCCATTTCCACCCCCGTGGTGGGCAATGGTAGCCGACTGAGAGCATCCACACAGTTCTCGGTGCCTGGCCTGTGGTGGATGGTACAGTTATACGCTGATAGCGTGAGTGCCCACCTTTGTATGCGGATTGAGGCATTAGTATTTATCCCCTTGTTTTCAGCGAACAGGGATATGAGGGGCTTGTGATCGGTTTCCAACTCAAATTTGAGGCCAAACAGGTAGTGATGCATTTTCTTTACCCCGAACACACACGCTAATGCCTCTTTCTCAATCAAGCTGTCGGCCCTCTCGGCCTTAGACAAGCTCCTGGAGGCATAGGCGACAGGTTGCAACTTCCCCGCAACGTTAGCTTGTTGTAATACACACCCGACTCCATATGACGACGCATCACATGCTAGCACAAGTCTTTTACACAGGTTATAGAATACAAGCAGCTTGTTGGAGCATAAAATGTTTCTGGCTTTCTCAAAAGCAATTACTTTGTTTTTTCTCCATACCCAGTTCTCACCTTTACGCAATAACACATGTAGGGGCTCTAAGAGGGTGCCTAACCCTGGTAGGAAGTTACCAAAATAGTTGAGGAGTCCCAGAAACGACCGCAGCTCCGTGACATTCTGTGGCCTGGGTGCGTTCCTGATAGCCTCTGTTTTGGCATCTGTGGGCCGAATGCCGTCCGCCGCGATCTTTCTCCCCAAAAACTCCACTTCTGTTGCCATGAAGATGCGTTTCGACTTCTTCAGTCGCATCCCTACGCGATCCAGTCGCTGGAGGACCTCCTCCAGGATTTGTAGGTGTTCGATGGTGTCCCGACCCATGACCAATATGTCATCCTGAAAAACTACCGTGCGTGGTGCCGACTTGAGTAGGCTCTCCATATTTCTCTGGAAGATCGCTGCAGCCAACCGAATTCCAAACAGGCATCTGTTGTAGATGAACAGTCCCTTGTGCGTGTTGATGCAGGTGAGGCCCTTCGAAGACTCCTCTAGCTCCTGCGTCATGTAGGCCGAAGTCAGGTGAACGTCTTGCCTCCTGCCAGCGTCGCAAATAGGTCGTCTGCCTTAGGTAGCGGGTATTGGTGCTGTAGTGAGAAACGATTAATAGTTACTTTATAATCGCCGCAAATCCTGACTGTGCCATCACTTTTGAGTACTGGAACAATCGGGCTGGCCCACTTGCTGAATTCCACTGGGGAGATGATGCTCTCGCATTGCAGCCTGTCCAGCTCGATTTCCACTCTCTCCCTCATCATGTGAGGTACCACTTGCGCCTTGTGGTGAATGGGTCGTGCCTCTCGCCCGGAAAAGTTTCCAATGCCTGGCTCAAAAACGGAAGGAAATTTGTTGAGAACCTGGGTACATGAGGCCTCATCGACATGTGATAGCGCTCGGATGTCATCCCAGTTCCAGCGGATTTTGTCCAGCCAGCTCCTTCCAAGCAGTGTGGGTCCATCGCCCGGGACAATCCAGAGTGGCAGTTCGTGCACCGTGCCCTTGTAGGTGACCTTGACCATGGCGCTGCCCAGGACAGTGATAAGCTGTTTGGTGTACGTTCTCAGTTTCGTGTGGATGGGGCTCAGGGCTGGTCTGAGTGCCTTGTTGCACCACAGTCTCTCAAACATCGTTTTACTCATGATGGATTGGCTAGCGCCAGTGTCCAGTTCCATGGCTACGGGTAAGCCATTTACATTTAGCATTATAGGTGGACATTTCGTCGAAAATGTGTGCGCCCCGTGTACTTCATTATCTACCTCCTCTCTCTGAGGCTCGAAATTGCTTTGATCCACCATGGACCGATCTTCCTCTGCCACGTGGTGGTTAGCAGGTTTTGCAGAGCTTGCAGCTCATCTGCAAACTCATTGGAGGTTCCCCATTGTTCCACGACTCTTGCAAACATACCCTTTGAAGCAGCATGAATAGGCTGAATGGAAGCCTCCAGAACGCCAACAAGGTGTGAATTGCCTTGCATTCATCCTTTGTTGCGAACTCTGAGTCATCTGGGTCACCTGAGGTCTGCTGGCAGTTGCAGACTCGTGGTTTCTGCCCTATATATTTCTGCTCGCAAACACAGTTCTAGTTAATTTATGAACATTGCTTGCACTTGTGTGCTGAGAGATTTGTTTGGTGTTATCACTGGTGGACATAAACACCTGTGCTATTGCAATGGACTTACTGACGATCGGTGTCTCTACAGTCAAATGTTTTCGTAGGATGGTCTCGTGGCCAATGCCCAGTACAAAAAAGTCTCTGAGCATCTGCTCCAGGTAGCCATCAAAACTCACATTGTCTTGCAAGTCGCCTTAGCTCGGCGACGTAGCTCGCCACTTCCTGACCTTCAGATCACTGGCACGTGTCGAACCGATACCTCGCCATCAACACGATCTCCCTTAGGTTAAGATGCTCCCGAACCAGTGTACACAGCTCCTCATATGACTTCTTCATGAGGCTGTAGGTTGGTGTCCCGCAGACCGTGAGGAGGACCGCTCTCCTTTTTGCAGCGCTTCCTTCTCCGTCCAGCTCGTTGGCTACAAAGTACTGGTCTAGCCGATCGACATAGGCTTCCCAGTCCTCACCCTCCGAGAACTCTCCAGGATGGCCACAGTTTGCTGCATCTTTGCATTGGATTCGTATTCTCGTCGCCAGTTATTGTATTCCTAACACAGATGAGACTGCACACAGGGAGGTTAAAGTAACAGTGACCTCAGTCTTTATTAAGACACTCCAGAGTGAGGAATAGGCCTTAGGGGCCGGCTTATATACAGTGCTCCCAAGGGATGCTGGTATCCCTTGGGACTTCAGGGGATGTGCTCCCTGATGGCAGAACATGGGAGTGCATGCTTTACAGATACACAGCAAACACCACCTAAGAAAACTTAGTTAAGTACTTGCGTTATTCACCGCCTCTCCTGGACCTGAGATCTCTGATCACACTCCTGACTCCAGGCCTCTCCGATCTCCCCCCTGGCTCCGGCCCGACTTCCTAGCACCGCCCCTGCCTCCCCCACGCCAGAAGTACTCTTGACCCCACCAACAGTATCCCCGAGGCCTGCGATATTCCTACCCGACCCCCCAACAATACTCCTGAGGTCTGTGATATTGCTACCCGATTCCCCAACAGTACTCCCGAGGTCTGCGATATTCCTACTCGACCCCCCAACAGTACTCCCGAGGTCTGCGATATTCCTACTCGACCCCCCAACAATACTCCCGAGGTCTGCGATATTCCTACCCGATCCCCCCAACAATACTCCCGAGGTCTGCGATATTCCTACCCGAACCCCCAACAATACTCCTGAGGTCTGTGATATTGCTACCCGATTCCCCATCAGTATCCCCGAGGCCTGCGATATTCCTTCCCGATCTCCCACCGAATCCTGATCATGGACTCCGAGACCCACCCATTGCTCCTCCAGACCTAATCACTTACCTGGAAATTGGAGCACTAACTTGTGTGGGCTCCTACCACAGCACCATTTACATTATGATGAGGTCCGAGACCCAAAATCAAAAGATAAAACTATGCACAGTACTCCAGGGGTGGTCTCATCAAAGCCCTGTACAACAGTAGTAAGAGTTCCTTACTCGAGTACTCCAACCCCCTTGCAAGAAAGGCCAACATGCCATTTGCCTTCCTAATTGCTTGTTGTACCTGCATGCTCATTTTCTGTGTTTCTTGTATGAGGACACTGTCATCTCTCTGAACATCAACATTTAAGTTTCTCACCATTTGAAAAATATTTTGTTTTTCAATTCTTCCTAACGAAGTGAATATTATCTCACATTTCCCCACATTATACTCCATCTGCCACCTTATTGCCCACTCACTTAACCTGTCTATATCCCTTTCAACATAACAAAAAAACAGATTATCTGGTCATTATCACATTGCTGCTTGTGGCAGCAGGTTTGTGTGCAAATTGGCTGCTGCGTTTCTTACATTACAACAGTGACTATACTCCAAAAGTACTTCATTGGCTATAAAGTGCTTTGAGATGTCCGGTGGTCGTGAAAGGAGCTATATAATCCAAGTCCTTCTGTCTTTCTTTGCAGGGTCTTTGTGTCCTCCTCACAGCTTAATTACGCACCTAGCTTTGTATCGTCAGCAAGCTTGGATACGTTGCACTCTGTCCCTTCATCTAAGTCATTATTTTCGATTGTAAATAGCTGAGGCCCAGCACTGATCCGTGCGACACTCCACTAGTTACAGCTTGCCAACCGGAAAATGACCTGTTAATCCCTACTCTCTGCTTTCTGTCCGTTAACCAATCCTCTATCCATGCTAATATATTACTCCCAATCACATGAGCCTTCATCTTGCAGACCAACTGTAATATATTTGCTTCATGGGTCCTTTGCTTAAGAATTCAAAGCAACACATTGCTATTAAGAACTGGTTGGTTTATTAACAAAGGTTTAATCAAACTATAGTTTACCAGTTCATCTATTAAGCTCACAACTGCATATCTCATCATGGATAACTTAGACTCCATTGACTGGGGTTTTATTGAGTCTTGTGAACATCACATGACTGGCTTGGCCACTCACAATGCAACAGCTCTACAACTATTTTGTTGTATCTGTAAAACAATCAATCATTAAATCAAGTGCCCCGTGATTAAAGGGGGAAGGCAGTAAAACCGACAAACTTAAACAAATTAAACTTTAGACGTTACGTGGTTCAAATTAAAATTTGGTTGCCGGGGGTAACGATGCACTCCAGTCCCTCCGGCGCCCATCTCTCGCGGAAGGCCGCGAGCGTACCAGTGGACACCGTGTGCTCCATCTCCAGGGACACCCTGGCTCGGATGTAACTGCGGAAGAGAGGCAGGCAGTCGGGCTGAATGACCCCCTCGACCGCCCACTGCCTGGACCGGTTGATGGCCATCTTGGCCATGCCCAGGAGCAGTCCAACAAGGAGGCCTACGGACCTGGCCGCTCCCCTCCGCACAGGGTGCCCAAAGATCAGGAGTGTGGGACTGAAGTGCAACCGGAATTTAAGGAGCAGCCCCTTCAAATATTGGAACAGGGGCTGCAACCTCGCACACTCAACATAAATATGGAATACGTACTCTTCCAAACCGCAGAAATTACAGGCGGCCTGGGAGTCTTGAACTGACTTAAAAATCAATTGCACGGGACTGCTCCATGCAACACCCTCCTGGCCAAGTCCCCAATAAATAAGAGAGAGGACTCCCGCGTAGAGAGCACTCCACTGGGGACCCCAACCTCCTCCGGATGGCAACATGGTGCGCCGTGGCGTGTCCGGTCAGCAGACGAGGATGGCAGCGTGGAGAGTGTGCTAGAGCAGCCCGTACAGGAATTTCTTCTGCTCAGAACTGAAAGGCACGGAGGGGATATCCCTGAGGAAGCTCAAGTTGTGAGGCGCCCTGAGGGAGATTTCGGGGCTTGGCGCCGATGAAGAATTCCATCCGGACGGGGATCAGTTCAGACGGGATCGCCCCACGTGCTTGAGCATCCTCGACACACCTAACGGAGTCAGGGCCCAGTGGTGTTTTTAGCGACTCGATGGCATCGGCCGCGCCCAGGATGTCGGCCCAGGATAGTTGCCGTGCCAGCTCCTCTGGCGCCATCCAGCCCACTCAGTCACCATCGAGCAGGTCCTGACCCTGGTCATCTTGCGAAATACAGCCCTCTCGTCTGCCTGTCACTTAAAACTGCGGTCGTGGAGATACGGATTCCTGAGCAGTGGCTCCCGAAGGACAGCCATTACTCCAGACGGGGGAGAACTGGGCTTGGTGCGACGCTGTTCCAGACCCGGATGAGTTCCTGATAAAAGACGGGCAGCCCCCGCATGGCGGTTCTGACGCCCCCCCGCCCCCCCCAGGTTCACAAATAATAGCTGCATGTCATAATTGAGGGAGTACTGCTGGCGGAAGAAATACATCGCCAGCGCACACCATCTAGGAGGGGGCTCGACGTACAGGTATCTCTGCAGGGTCTGAAGACAGAAAGTCACATGCTGGGTGCTGATGCACACCAACACCTGACCGCCCTCCCTAAGCGGGAGACACAAGACCGCAGCAAAGACCCAGTGCTTCCTGTTGTTCCAGAAGAAGTCGACCAACTTCTTCTGTATCTTGGCGACAAATGCAGGGGGAGGGGTCAAAGTGACCAGCCGGTACCACAGCATAGCGGCCACCAGCTGGTTTATGACTAGCGCTCGACCCCTGTAGGTCAGCACTCGGAGCAGTCCTGTCCAGCGCCCTAGGCGAGCGACGACTTTGGCCTCCAGCTCTTGCCAGTTCGCCGGCCAGGCTTCCTCATCAGGGCTAAGGTAGACTCCCAGATAGAGGAAATGGGTTGTACTTCAGGCAAAAGGCCTGAACTCCTCCAGCACTGACCCACCAGGAGTCCGGAACATTTCTCCCAGTTGATCCTGGCGGAGGATGCAGCCGAGTAAATCTCCTGGCACTCACGCATCCTCCACAGGTCAACGGGATCCTCGACCATGAGGAGTACGTCATCGGCGTATGCCCGGCCCTTGCAGAGCCAGTCTCGTCAACCTCTTCCACAAGAGACGCAGGAAAGGCTCCACGCATATGGCATATAACTGGCCGAACATGGGGCATTCCTGGCACACCCCTCTCCCAAAGCGAAGGAAGAGCCATCAAAGACCCGTTAACCTTAATCAGACACTCCGCGGCGGCGTACAAAAGTTGGATTCAGGCGATGAACTTCGTCCCAAACCCGAAAGCATGCAGAATTCCGAAAAGATACTCGTGATCCACCCTGTCGAATGCCTTCTCCTGAAAGGGGGAAATGAAGGAGAGCGACAGACCAGCCTTCTAGGAATGGTGGACCAGGTCCGGGACCAGATGGATGTTGTCGTGAGCATACTCACAGGTGCATACATTACACAAATCTTTTTAATGGCACCTTACTGAATGCCTTTTGGAAATCCAAATGTATTACATCCACTGGTTCCCCTTTATCTACCCTGCTGGTTACATCCTCAAAAGTTTCTAATAAATTTGTTAAATACAATTTACTTTTCATAAAACCATTTCGACTCTGCGTAATGATAGTATGATTTTCTAAGTGTCCTGTTACTACTTCCTTAATAATAGATTCCAACACTTTGCCAATGAATGATGTCAGGTTAACTGGCCTGTCGTTCCCTGTTTTCTCTCTCATTTCTTGAATTGTGAGGTTACATTTGCTACCTTCTAATCTGCTGGGAGCATTCTAGCATCCAGAGAATTTTGAAAAATCACTTGCATTTACTATCTCTGCAGCCACCTCTTTTAGAACCTCGGATGTAGGCAGTGAGGCCCACGGTTTTGTTGGCTTTTAGTCCCATTAGTTTTTCAAGTACTTTTTTTCTACTGATATTAATTGCTTTAAGTTCCTAATTCTTATTGGCTCACTATTTTTGGTATGCTTTTTGTGTCTTCTACTGTGAAGAGAGAAACAAAATATGTGTTTAATGTCTCTGCCATTTCCTTATTCCCCATTATAATTTCACCCATCTCAGCCTCTTAGGGACTAACACTTACTTTTGCTAATCTCTTCCTTTTTACATACTTGTAGAAGCTCTTACAATCTGCTTTTATATTTCTTGCTAGTTTATTCTCATTCTATTTTCTCCCTTTTTAATCAATTTTGTGGCCATCCTTTGCTGATTTCTAATCTCTCCCAATCCTCAGGCCTTTTTTACTTCTCAATGGAATATATAGCCATGGAGAATTTGGGAATATTTCTTTAAATGCTTGCCACTGCTTATACCTTTCAATCTAATTTCCCAATCTACCTTCGCTAACTCGCCCCTCATACTTATGCAATTGCTTTTATTTAAATTTAAGACTCTCATTTCGAACTGAAGTATTTCATATTATGTTCACTCTTCCCCAGAGGATCCTTTACTATGAGATTACTAATTAACCCTGTCTCATTACACAATACAAGATCTAAAATAGTTTGTTCCCTGGTTGGTCCCACGAAGTATTGTTTCAGAAAACTGTCTTCCATGTATTCCATGAACTCGTCCTCTAGACTATCTTTGCCAATTTGATTTGCCCAGTCTATATGAAGATGAAAGTCCCCCACAATTATTGTATTACCTTTGTTATAAGCTCTTATTATTTGTTGATTAGTACCCTGTCCAATGGTATAGCTACTTTTAGAGGTCTATAAACTACTCCCACCAATGCTTTCTGCCCCTTGTTATTTCTTATCTCTACCCATACTGATTCTACTTCCTGATCTTCCGAGCCAAGCTCCTTTCTCACTTCTGTCATTAGGTCTTTCTTTATTATCGGGGTTACCCCCTTCCTTTTCCTTTCTGCCTGTCTTTTCTAAGCGTCAAGTACCCTGGAATATTTAGTTCCCAAACTTGGTCACCTATTCGATCAAAGCCATTTATCTCTATTTGTGCCACTACTTCATCTATCTCGTTATGAATGCTTTGTGCATTCAGATAAAGAGCCTTTAATTTTAACGTTGTATCATTATTCCTTGCTTTCACCTTATTCGCTGATGCACTTTTACCATTAAACTCTCTCTCCCTTCCTGTCACACTATGTTTATCTTTACCCACATCGCTACACTGCTCCATTGACTTGACTTTTCTCTTTAGATGTCTAAATTTTCCTTCACGTCACCCCCTCCCCCTTTCTGGTTTAAAGCCCTATTTACAGCCCGTTACTCGATTCGCCAGGATAATGGTCACGGCCCAGTTTAAGTAGAGACCATCCCAATGGAACCACTCCCTATTTCCACAGTATTGGTGCCAGCGCCCATGAAGCGAAACCCCTTCCTCCGACACTACTCTTTGAGCCATGCATTTAATTCTGCTTGTCCCAATCTGCGCATGGCTCAGGTAATAATCCAGAGATAATTATCTTTGAGGTTCTGCTTTTTAATTTGGACAATAGTTCCTCAAACTCTCTGAGCAGATCCTCATTCCTGGTTCTACCCCTGTCCTTGGTTCCTATGTGTATCACGACAACTGGATCCTCCCTCTCCCATTCCAAATTCTTATCCAGCCGCGAGGAGATATCCTTAACCCTGGCACCAGACAGGCAGCACAGCCTTCAGAACTCCCGGTCGTGATTGCGGAGAACAGTATCTATCCCCCTGACTATACTACCCCCTACCACCACAACATTCCTTTTCACTCTCCCCACTTGAATTGCCTCCTATAACACAGTGCCATGGTCAGTTTGCTCATCCATCCTGCAGATTTTGCTCTCATCCACACAGGCAGCAAGAACCGCGAATCTGCTGGATAAAGGCAAAAGCCGAGGCTCCTTCAGCAGGGCACCTAGGGTCCTGCCTGACTTCTAGTCACACCCTCCTATCCCTGATCATTAACCAGATCTGTAACACAACCTAACCCTAAGGGGTGTGACTGCCTCCTGGATCAAAGTGTTCAGATAACTCTCCCACTCCAGTTGTAGCACACCACCTGCACTGCCATCCCTTTATAACCTTGTTTTCTTTACTTAATTAATTAAAATGTATGTATTTAATTAGCTTTGTTCATAGCTTAGTTTTTAAACTAATTACTAGATCATTCGAGGTATATGAAATTAAATATTTACCTATCGCACAAAGCTCTCCAAACTCCCAACTTTAACACTCTGTTTCGGAGCACTCCATTTAAGGCCACTAAGTGCAAACCATCCAGATTTGAAGAATTTGCAGGTTTTTTTTATATTTACACCTTAAAAATTGTCTTTACACTTACAGTTGCTAACTAATGAAATTGTTGGTCCTTAGTTCACCGAAGGTGTGTATAATTGAACCATTTGAAAGGAGAATTCATTCCCAATTTGACAGGAACTGGAAGGATGACACCAACAAGCTTGACACCAACATACAAAGGAGAAAAAACTAGTCTCTGTCAATCCAGCATGAGGACATAAGTGGATGGGCTGAATGGCTTTTTCTAATTCATATTTAAAGTCTTATATCCTAAATGAACAGTAACTTGAGAGTCAATTTTCCTAGGCCCTTTTGCACTGGCAATAGAAACATAGAAACATAGAAAATAGGTGCAAGAGTAGGCCATTCGGCCCTTCTAGCCTGCACCGCCATTCAATGAGTTCATGGCTGAACATGCAACTTCAGTACCCCATTCCTGCTTTCTCACCATACCCCTTGATTCCCCTAGTAGTAAGGACTTCATCTAACTCCTTTTTGAATATACTTAGTGAATTGGCCTCAACAACTTTCTGTGGTAGAGAATTCCACAGGTTCACTACTCTCTGGGTGAAGAAATTCCTCCTCATCTCGGTCCTAAATGGCTTCCCCCTTATCCTTAGACTGTGTCCCCTGGTTCTGGACTTCCCCAACATTGGGAACATTCTTCCTGCATCTAACCTGTCTAACCCCGTCAGAATTTTAAACGTTTCTATGAGGTCCCCTCTCATTCTTCTGAACTCCAGTGAATACAAGCCCAGTTGATCCAGTCTTTCTTGATAGGTCAGTCCCGCCATCCCGGGAATCAGTCTGGTGAACCTTCGCTGCACTCCCTCAATAGCAAGAATGTCCTTCCTCAGGTTAGGAGACCAAAACTGTACACAATACTCCAGGTGTGGCCTCACCAAGGCCCTGTACAATTGTAGCAACACATCCCTGCCCCTGTACTCAAATCCCCTCGCTATGAAGGCCAACATGCCATTTGCTTTCTTAACCGCCTGCTGTACCTGCATGCCAACCTTCAATGACTGATGTACCATGACACCCAGGTCTCTTTGCACCTCCCCTTTTCCTAATCTGTCACCATTCAAATAATAGTCTGTCTCTCTGTTTTTACCACCAAAGTGGATAACCTCACATTTATCCACATTATACTTCATCTGCCATGCATTTGCCCACTCACCTAACCTATCCAAGTCGCTCTGTAGCCTCATAGCATCCTCCTCGCAGCTCACACTGCCACCCAACTTAGTGTCATCCGCAAATTTGGAGATACTACATTTAATCCCCTCATCTAAATCATTAATGTACAGTGTAAACAGCTGGGGCCCCAGCACAGAACCTTGCGGTACCCCACTAGTCACTGCCTGCCATTCTGAAAAGTCCCCATTTACTTCTACTCTTTGCTTCCTGTCTGACAACCAGTTCTCAATCCATGTCAGCACACTACCCCCAATCCCATGTGCTTTAACTTTGCACATTAATCTCTTGTGTGGGACCTTGTCGAAAGCCTTCTGAAAGTCCAAATATACCACATCAACTGGTTCTCCCTTGTCCACTCTACTGGAAACATCCTCAAAAAATTCCAGAAGATTTGTCAAGCATGATTTCCCTTTCACAAATCCATGCTGACTTGGACCTATCATATTACCTCTTTCCAAATGCACTGCTATGACATCCTTAATAATTGATTCTATCATTTTACCCACTACCGATGTCAGGCTGACCGGTCTATAATTCCCTGTTTTCTCTCTCCCTCCTTTTTTTAAAAAGTGGGGTTACATTGGCTACCCTCCACTCCATAAGAACTGATCCAGAGTCAATGGAATGTTGGAAAATGACTGTCAATGCATCCACTATTTCCAAGGCCACCTCCTTAAGTACTCTGGGATGCAGTCCATCAGGCCCTGGGGATTTATCGGCCTTCAATCCCATCAATTTCCCCAACACAATTTCCCGACTAATAAGGATTTCCCTCAGTTCCTCCTCCTTACTAGACCCTCCGAACCCTTTTATATCCGGAAGGTTGTTTGTCTCCTCCTCAGTGAATACCGAACCAAAGTACTTGTTCAATTGGTCCGCCATTTCTTTGTTCCCCGTTATGACTTCCCCTGATTCTGACTGCAGGGGACCTACGTTTGTCTTTACTAACCTTTTTCTCTTTACATATCTATAGAAACTTTTGCAATCCGTCTTAATGTTCCCTGCAAGCTTCTTCTCGTACTCCATTTTCCCTGCGCTAATCAAACCCTTTGTCCTCCTCTGCTGAGTTCTAAATTGCTCCCAGTCCCCGGGTTCACTGCTATTTCTGGCCAATTTGTATGCCACTTCCTTGGCTTTAATGCTATCCCTGATTTCCCTTGATAGCCACGGTTGAGCCACCTTCCCTTTCTTATTTTTACGCCAGACAGGAAAGTACAATTGTTGCAGTTCATCCATGCGGTCTCTAAATGTCTGCCATTGCCCATCCACAGTCAACCCCTTTAGTATCATTCGCCAATCTATCCTAGCCAATTCACGCCTCATACCTTCAAAGTTACCCTTCTTTAAGTTCTGGACCATGGTCTCTGAATTAACTGTTTCATTCTCCATCCTAATGCAGAATTCCACCATATTATGGTCACTCTTCCCCAAGGGGCCTCGCACAACGAGATTGCTAATTAATCCTCTCTCATTATCCAACACCCAGTCTAAGATGGCCTCCCCCCTAGTTGGTTCCTCGACATATTGGTCTAAAAAAACATCCCTTATGCACTCCAGGAAATCCTCCTCCACCGTATTGCTTCCAGTTTGGTTAACTCAATCTATGTGCATATTAAAGTCACCCATTATAACTGCTGCACCTTTATTGCATGCACCCCTAATTTCATGTTTGATGCCCTCCCCAACATCACTACTACTGTTTGGAGGTCTGTACACAACTCCCACTAACGTTTTTTGCCCTTTGGTATTCTGCAGCTCTACCCATATAGATTCCACATCATCCAAGCTAATGTCCTTCCGAACTATTGCCTTAATTTGCTCCTTAACCAGCAATGCTACCCCACCTCCTTTTCCTTTTATTCTATCTTTCCTGAATGTTGAATACCCCTGGATGTTGAGTTCCCAGCCCTGATCATCCTGGAGCCACGTCTCCGTAATCCCAATCACATCATATTTGTTAACATCTATTTGCACAGTTAATTCATCCACCTTATTGCGGATACTCCTTGCATTAAGAGGATACTCCTTGCATTAAGACACAAAGCCTTCAGGCTTGTTTTTTTAACACCCGTTGTCCTTTTAGAATTTTGCTGTACAGTGGCCCTTTTTGTTCTTTGCCTTGGGTTTCTCTGCCCTCCACTTTTCCTCATCTCCTTTCTGTCTTTTGCTTTTGCCTCCTTTTTGTTTCCCTCTGTCTCCCTGCATTGGTTCCCATCCCCCTGCCATATTAGTTTAAATCCTCCCCAACAGCACTAAATTAGAATCACTAAGATTTCTTGTTCAAAGTCATTTGAATGGCCTGGGAGCTGCCTTGTCCCCTGGCATAGGCCAAGACCAGCAAATCAGAGTTGAAAAAGAGAGTGGCCTGTACCAGTGCCTCTTAGGCCTCAGTGATTGGGACTTTCTGTCCACTGATGGAAAAGGACAACAAATGTTCCATTTGAAGTCGAGCCTTCTTGGAGCATTGGGTGGGGCTAAAAATGAAAATTGTGCATTAACCTAAAATTCTTCTGCCTTTCCTTAGATCATTGTGGACTTCCAGTTGGTGAGAGATCGAGGCAGAACATGGCACCACCTTTTCTGGCACCCAAATGAGGCAGGAGGCAAGAACCTCCTCTCTCTCTCATGCTTCATTTAAGTGGTCTGCCACCCAGAAATTCTGGGGCAGAGACGCAGCCATCCAGATCCCTTTTTCCTGACCTTTTGCACCCAGGGAAAAATCAGTTCCTCAGGCGCACGGCCAGGAAAATCAACCTTATGATCTTTATGTGCCCATGTGTAGCATAGTTAACTCATGGGAGAATGTCCACAGGAATTCTATTGATCTGCCATAATGTTAGTTGATGATCAGTGCAAACCCCATTTATACCTTTTCACCAGGGTTACTGATGATCTTCCTCCGCTGTTACTGTGGCAAATCAGGAGAACCCCCTCAGATATTTCAGGCACTCATCTTTAATCTTTATATTGGTTAATTATAAGATTTAGAATTTGCTAACTAAGTTCCATAAGACTATATTTAGGAAAAATACACTTAGATCATTGAGATGCTTATTGCATGTGCTCGCCACTGAACTAACCGAAAGCTTTCTAGAAAGAGGCAAAAGCCTCGATATTAATTGGGAGGCGGGAAGGCTGTGGGGGAGCCCGGCAGTGGGCAATGAATCCTGCAAGGCTGGGGATGTGGAGACGCTCATTTACATGAAACAATGCAGAGTACCGCCCAACACCAGACCAGAATGACTACCTAGCTCATGGAAGGGATCGTGGTTGGGGGTGGAGAGGGGTGGAGAGGGGTGGGAATGGGGCGGGTCCCACAAGGAAGTTTGAAATATAATTTTAAAACTTACCTTTTGGTCCTCTTCTGGCTCAGGGTCCAGTTCCCGACAGGTTTGCCTGACAGGGGAGTCGGCACAGCCACCCCTTCCCCACCCCCATTCAGGCCTCAGGATGAAATTGCAGATCGTGTCATGGTGGCATCATTGGGCCTGAACTGCATATGTAAATCAGGACCCGCATCCTTCCTGCATGTGTCCCATTCATCAGTTCAAAAGAGCAGGTTATTATCTGGACACGGTGGGAGGAAATGGGATCTGTTGGGGTAAGTGACTCGCCTTATTTTAATTATCCCACCCCGTCTGATTTACACCAGTTAAATTCGGGGCCAAAGTTCTTGGTTAACTATTAAAAAAATAATAATGTTAGGATTTCAATTTGTAAGTGCTTACCTTATTAATTCTATAATGGATAGTTGCACTGGGTTTAAAGTGATTTCCTAAACTAGTGTTTTTGCCAGAATATCCTGTAATATTTGTTGCACTGTGATGGCCGCAGCAGGAACAGGTATAAACCTTATGATTAAAGTAGAGTGCCTACTGGGTCTGTTTAAATGTATATGTCCAAAATTGCTTCAATAGATTCTCTCCTTTTAAAACATTATAAATACCTGTATTATGCAAAGGAAGCTTTTCAATAAAAAAAAATCTCCTTTGGTGATTAATTACTCCAATGCCCTGGCTTTTTTAAACTAAGCTTTTATTACTATCCCTGGGCACTTCAGTTTATGGGGAAATGAGTATAATTATAGTACAAGCTGCAGTGTTAGGTCCCCTCTGAATTCAGTAATTCTCAGGGATGAATTATCTCATACATCCATGATTAATATTTCTTTAATATTGAGCATATCCTAAGTATACATGTATAGATTTGGAGCAAATAAAATTACAGTAAAGGTGATTTTAACCGTTAGCAGGTTTCTGGTGGGAAACCATTGGTTTTAGTAAGTTTCACACCCACAGCAATTTATGACCAGAGTGATTTAACAACGATGCCTCATTAACATACCAATGGTCAACATTCCACCCAGAATAGGAGGCAAATGAGTGGGAAGCAGCTGCCAGCCTGTGGAAAATCGGATGGCAATTGGTTGCCCATCGGCACGCATAGAATCATAGAATCACAGAATGGTTACAGCACAGAAGGAGGCCATTCGATGCATCAAACCCATGCCGGCTCTCTGCAAGAGCACTTCAGCTAGTCCCATTTCCCCGCCCTTTCCCGTAGCCGTGCAAATTGTTATCCTTCAAGTATTTATCCAATTCCCGTTTGAAAGCCACAATTGAATCTACCTCCAACACCCTTTCAAGCAGTGAATTCCAGATCCTAACCACTCCCTGCACAAAAGAGTTTTACCTCATGTCGCCTTTGGTTCTTCTGCCAATCACCTTAGATCTGTGTCCTCTGGTTTTCAGCCCATCTTCGGAACAAGTTAATATACGAACAGAAGAAATAGGAGCTTGCTCCGCCATTCAATAAGATCATGGCTGATCTGATCTTGGGCTCAGCTCCACTTCCCTGCCCGCTCTTCATAATCCTTCACTCCCTTATCGGTCAAAGTCTGTCCATCTCCACCTTAAATATATTCAATGACTAAGCCTCCACAGCTCTCTGGGGCAGAGAATTACACAGATTTATGACCCTCTGAGAGAAGAAATTCCTCCTCATCTCAGTTCTAAATGGGCAACCCCTTATTCTGAAACTATGCCCACTAGTTCTAGATTCCCTCATGAGGGGAAACATCCTCTCTGCATCTCATCATCATCATAGGCAGTCCCTTGGAATCGAGGAAGACTTGTTTCCACTCTCAGCATGAGTTCTTAGGTGGCTGTACAATCCAATATAAGAATCGCATTCTGTCACAGGTGGGACAGACAGTGGTTGAAGGAAAGGGTGGGCGGGGAGTCTGGTTTGCCGCATGCTCTTTCCGCTGCCTGCGTTTGATTTCTGCATGCTCTCGGCGACGAGACTTGAGGAGCTCAGCGCCCTCCCGGATGCACTTCCTCCACTTAGGGCGGTCTTTGGCCAGGGACTCCCAGGTGTCAGTAGGGATGTCGCAATTTATCAGGGAGGCTTTGAGGGTGTTCTTGTAACGATTCTGCTGCCCACCTTTGGCTGGTTTGCCGTGGATGAGTTCCGAGTAGAGCGATTGCTTTGGCATGCAAACTATGTGACCTGCCCAGCAGAACTGATCAAGTGTGTTCAGTGCTTCAATCCTGGGGATGTTGGCCTGGATGAGGACGATAACGTGGTGCGTCTGTCCTCCCAGGGGATTTGTAGGATCTTGCGGAGATATCGTTGGTGGTATTTCTCCAGCGACTTGAGGTGTCCACTGTACATGGTCCACATCTCTGAGCCATACAGGAGGGTGGGTATTACTACGGCCCTGTAGACCATGAGCTTGGTGACAGCCTCTGCATTTAACTTGTCGAGCACCCTCAGTATCTTATATATTTCAATAAGATCACCTCTCATTCTTCTAAACTCCAATGAGTATAGGCCCAACCTGCTCAACCTTTCTTTATAAGTCAACCCCTTCCTCTCAGGAATCAACCTAGTGAACCTTCTCTGAACTGCTTCCAATGCAAGTATATCCCTCTATAAGGAGACCAAAACTGTATGCAGTACTCTAGGTGTGGCCTCACCAATACCCTGTACAGTAGCAGGACTTCCCTGCTTTTATACTCCATCCCCTTGCTATACCTGCATACTACCTTTTTGTGTTTCATGCACAAGGACCCCCAGATCGCTCTGTACTGCAGCATTTTGCAACTACTCTCCATTTAAATAATAATTTGCTTTTTTATTTTTCCTGCCAAAGTGAATAACCTCACACTTTCCCACATTATACTCCATCTGCCAAATGTTTGCCCACTCACTTAGCCTGTCTATATTCCTTTGCAGACAAAGGAATATTTCTGACAAAATGCCAACACTATGTTCCATCAGAGGGACAAGTACAAGGCATCATGGAAACAACCTTGCTCCGAGCACTGTCATCTGCTCGACTAAGTCATTGTACAAACAAGGGACCGCAAGAACGTGCGCATCACCCGTGCCATGACAGGAGCCGATGACTGCTGGACAGACCACTGCCTAATCCGTTCCCTCATTAACATCAACATAGCCCCAAAACAGCGACGACAACAGAAACAATGCCTCAGTAAAATCAACGCTGGGGCACTCAAAGATCCAGTTAAGAAAGCTCTATACAGCCAGCGCCTCACTGCCAACTTGGCGACCCTCGATGACCCCAAGACGCAGAGTGCCCACAGAGCCTGGTCTGCCCTCAAGGCCTCCATAACCAGTGCCTGAGAAGAGAAGCTCGGTCACTCAACTAGGAAACACCAGGACTGGTTTGACGAGAACGACCAGTAGATCCAGGAGCTAATAAGTCGCAAGAGCAAGGCAGTTCTGAACTTAAAGCAGCAAGCCAATTCTGGAGCAGCAAGGCCGCTCTATAGGCGGCTGAAGGCCGAGGTCCAACAAAAAAACCTAAAGAATAGATGTTGGGTGGAGGAAACACAGGAGATCCAGCAGTTGGTCGACAACCACAACATGCGAGGATTCTTCAGCACAGTCAAGACCACCCACAGCTCAAGCACTCAAGGCCCTACCCCACGGCTGGCCAAAAAGAAGAGGAACTCATTAAGGACACCGAGGTAGTCAGTGCCCGCTGGAAAGAACACTTTCAAGATCTCCTTAACCGAGACTCTGTCTTCGGCGCGAGTGCCCTTGACTTGCGAATCCCACAGCATGCTACCTGCCACCATTTCAGTAAATCCCCAGCCCTGCACGAGATAGAAAAGGCCAACCATCAGCTCTAGAATAACTAGGAAACAGGAGCAGATGGAATCCCCGCCGAGGCACTGCGGTGAAGCACTATTTGTATGAATGCATGACCTCATCTTTCATATCTGGAAGGAGGAGAGCATGCCAGGAGATCTCAGAGTAATAGTGACCATCTTCAGAAAAGGGGACAAGTCCGACTGCGGTAACTACAGAGGAATCTCGCTGCTGTCGGCCACTGGGAAAGTCATCGCAAGAATCCTCTGTAACCGTCTTTTCCCTGTGGCTCAAGAGCTCGTCCCAGAGTCGCAAATGTGGATTCCATCCACTAAAGGTTTTAACGGACATGATCTTCCCTGCGCGCCAACTACAAGAGAAATGCAGGGAACTGCAACAACCCATGTACATGGCCTTCTTTGACCTCACTGTCATTCATGAGGGGCTACGGTTTCCATTTCGGCTGCCCCCAAACTTTTGTCAAAATCCTCTGCCTGCTCCACGATGACATGCAAGCCGTGATCCTGATCAACGGATCCACCACAGACCCAATCCACGGCCGGACTGGGGTCAAGCAGGGCTGCGTCATCACACCAACGCTTTTCTCGATCTTCCTTGCTGCAATGCTTCATCTCACTCTCAACAAGCTCCCCGCTGGAGTGGACCTAAACTATAGAACCAATGGGAACCTGTTCAACCTTCGCCGTCTCCAGGCTAGATCCAAGGTCATCCCATCCTCGTCATCCCCGTCATCCAACTGCAGTATGCGGACGACGCTTGTGTCTGCGCACACTCAGAGGTTGAACTCCAAGTCATTGTCAACATCTTCCCCGAGGCATACGACAGCATGGGCCTTACACTAAATATCCATAAGACAAAGGTCCTCCATCAATCTGACCCCGCCACACAGCACTACCCACCGGTCAGCAAAATCCACGGTGCGGCCTTGGACAATGTGAATCATTTTCCATACCTTAGGAGCCTACTATCAGCAAGGGTAGACATCAATGACGAGGTCCAACACTGCCTCCATTGTGCCAGCGGAGCCTTCAGTCGCCTGAGGAAGCGAGTGTTTGAAGACCAGGACCACAAATCCTACACCAAGCTTATGGTATACAGGGCAGTAGTGATACCCGCCCTCCCATATGGCTCAGAGATGTGGACTAAATATAGCACGTACATCTCAAAGCTATGGAGAAATACCACCAACTCGATCCTGCAAATCCACTGGGAGGATAGATGCACCAATGTCAGTGTTCTCACTCAGGACAACATCCCCAGCATCGAAGCACTGACCATGCGCGACCAGCTCTGTTGGGCGGGCAACATAGTCCGCATGCCCGATACGAGACTCCCAAAGCAAACGCTCTATTCGGAGCTCCGACACGGCAAGTGAGCCCCAGGTGGGCAGAGGAAATCTTTCAGGGACAACCTCAAAGCATCCTTGATAAAGTGCAACATCCCCATTGACACCTGGGAATCCCTGACCCAATACCACCAAAATTGGAGGAAGAGCATCCGGGAAGGCGCTGATCACCTCGAGTCTTGTCGTCAAGAGCAATCAGAAATCAAGCGCAGACAGCGGAAGCAGCATGTGGCAAACTAGGCTCCCCACCTCCCCTTTCCTTCAACAGAGACTGTAATTCCCGCATTGGACTGTACAGCCACCCGAGAACTCACTTTTAGAGTGGAAGCAAGTCTTCCTCGATTTCGAGGGACTGCCTATGATGATGATGATTCATTTGCAGAATTTTTGTGTCCTCCTGACAACTTGCTTTCCCACCCATATTTGTATCATCAGCAAACTTGACTACATTACACTCAGTCCCTTCATCCAAGTTATTAATACAGATTGTAAATAGCAGAGCCACCCCACTAGTTACCGTTTGCCAACCGGAAAATGAAACATTCATCCCGACACTCTGTTTTCTGTTAGTTAGCCAATCCGCTATCCATGCTAATATATTAACCCCAACCCCGTGAACCTTTATCTTGTGCAGTAACCTTTTATGTGGCACCTTACCAAATGCCTTCTGGAAATCGAAATACACCACATCCACTGGTTCCCCCTTTATCCACCCTACTCGTTACATCCTCAAAGAACTCCAGCAAATTTGTCGAACATGATTTTTCTTTCATAAAACCATGCTGACTCTGCTTGACTAAATCATGATGTTAGGCTAACTGGTCTATAGTTTCCTGCTTTCTGTCTGCGTCCTTTTTTAAATAGGGGAAAGTGTGCAGTTTTCCAATCCGCTGGGACCACCCCAGAATCAGAGAATTTTGATAGATTACAACCAAGGCATCCACTATCTCTGCAACCACTTCTTTTAAAATGCGAGAATGCAAGCCATCAGGTCCAGGGGACTTGTCCACCTTTAGTCCCATTATTTTCCAAGTACTTTTTCTTTAGTGATAGTGATTGTTTTAAGTTCCTCTCTCCCTATAGCCCCTTGATTATCCATTACTGGGATGTTTTTAGTGTCTTCTACCATGAAGACCGATACAAAATATTTGTTTAAAGTCTCTGTCATCAGTGCAGTAGTGAGAAATGATATTGGCTCAGATGATCAAGATGTAGAATCAGTTTGAGTAAAGATAAGAAATAATAAAGGGAAAAAGTCACTAGTGGGCATAGTCTATAGGCTCCCTAACAGTAACTACACTGTTGGATGGAGTATAAATCAAGAAATAATGGAGGCTTGTAAGAAAATTACTCCAGGCATCCACTATCTCTGCAGCCACTTCTTTTAAAATGCTAGAATGCAAGCCATCAGGTTCAGGGGACTTGTCCACCTTTAGTTCCATTGTCTTCCGAGTACTTTTTCTTTAGTAATAGTGATTGTATTAAGTTCCTCCCTCCCTATAGCCCCTTGATTATCCATTACTGGGATGTTTTTAGTGTATTCTACCGTGAAGACCGATACAAAATATTTGCTCCAAGTCTCTGTCATATCCCTGCTCCCCATTATTAATTCCCCAGTCTCATCCTCTAAGGGACCAACGTTTACTTTAGCTATTCTCTTCCTTTTTATATACCTGTAGAAACTCTTACTATCTGCTTTTATATTTCTTGCTAGTTTATTCTCATAATCTATCTTCCATCTCTATTTTTTTTTTTAGTCGTCCTTTGTTTAAAACTCTAAAAATTTACCAATTCTTCGCAACATTGCATGCCTTTATTTTCAATTTAATACCATCCTTTACTTCCTTAGTTAGCCACGGATGGTTCTCCCTTCTCGTATATTCATTCCTTCTCAATGGAATATATTTTTATTAAGAGTTGTGAAATGTCTGCCACTGCTTATCAACCGTCTTACACTTTAATCTATTTTCCCAGTCCACTGTAGCCAACTCTGACTTCATACCTTTGTGATGTCCTTTATTCAGGACACTGGTTTGAGATCCAACTTTCTCGACCTCCAATTGAATTTGAAATTCAACCATGCTACGATCACTCTTTCCTAGAGGATCCTTTACAATGAGATAATTTATTTATCCTGTCTCATTATACAGTACCAGATCTAAGATAGCCTGTTCCCTCGTTGGTTCCGCAACATACTGTTCAAGGAAAGCATCCCGGATACACTCTATCAACTCTTCCTCAAGGCTACCTTGGCCAATTTGATTTGTCCAATCAATATGAAGATGAAAATCGCCTATGATTACTGCAGTACCTTTTTTACAAGCCTCCATTATTTCTTGATTTATACTCCATCCAACAGTGTAGCTACTGTTAGGGAGCCTATAGACTACGCCCACCACTGACTTTTTCCCTTTATTATTTCTTATCTTTACCCAAACTGATTCTACATCTTGATCTTCTGAGCCAATATCATTTCTCACTACTGCACTGATTTCATCCTTTATTAACACAGCTACCCCACCTCTTTCTCCTTTCTGTCTATCCTTCCGAATTGTCAAATATGCCTGAATATTCAGTTCCCAACCTTGGTCACCTTGCAACCATGTCTCTGTAATGGCTGTCCAGTCATAGCCCTCTATAACTATTTGTGCCGTCAACTCATCTATCATGTTGCTATGTGCATTCAGATAAAGAGCTTTTAATTTCATCTTTTTACCATTTTTCCCTGCTTTTACCCCACTTTCTGATACTCTTATTTTTATACATTCTGTCCCTTCCTGTCGCACTCTGGTTATCATTTCCCCCAGTGCTACCCTGCTCATTTGCCTTCTCCTTGCTCTTTGACTTTTTACATTTCTGCTCACCTGAACTCCCCTCCCCACTATTTAGTTTCTCTCTCTATCTAGACCCATGATTTTGAACATCTCTATCAAGTCTCCTCTCAAGCTTATCTGCTCTAAAGAGAACAACCCCAGCTTCTCCAGTCTATCCACGTAGCTGAAGTCCCTCATCCCTGGAACCATTCTTGTAAATCTTTTCTGCACCCTCTCTAAAGCCTTCACATCCTTCCTAAAGTCCATTGCTCAGAATTGGACTCAATACTCCAGTTGTGGCCGAACCAGTGTTTTATAAAGATTCATCATAACTTCCTTGCTTTTGCACTCTAAGCCTCTATGGAATTCTCTGCCCCAGAGAGCTGTGGAGGCTGGGTCACTGATTATATTTAAGGCGGAGATAGACAGATTTTTGAGCAATAAGGGAAAAAAGAGTTATGGGGAGCGGGCAGGGAAGTAGAGCTGTGTCCATGATCAGATCAGCCATGACCTTATTGAATGGCGGAGCAGGCACAAGGGGCCAAATGGCCTACTCCTGCTCCTATTTCTTATGTTCTTATGAAGCCCAAGATCCTGTATGCTCTTTTAAACTCTTTCTCAACCTGCTCTGTCACCTTCAACAATTTGTGCACATGTGCCCCCAGGTCTCTCTGGTCATGCACCCCCGTTAGAATTGTACCCTTATATTGCCTCTCCTCGCTCTTCCTAACTCAGGTTAACTGTGGGGAAGAGGGCTCCTCAAAGTCTTGTGACAGGGTGGGAGGATATGGCAGAGGACAGGCCTAACTCTCCTTGTAGAGCCCAGAGAAGAGCTCCTGCTCCTTCTGGGCCAACAAAGGAAAGTTAAAAAAACTTACCTGGAGAAAGAGTTCAGCTTGCCGATGCTCTTGTCGCTGGCCTTCACCTTCCCCATTCTGGCTGAATTTAAAATGCTGTCAAGGTCCAATGTCATCGTCGGACTCCGATTAGCATATGTGAATTAGGATCCCGCTAGCTTTGGGCAGGCTGTTTAGCCGCCTGTTCAGAAACAGCCATTAAAATCAGAATTGGTTGTATCAAGCCGTCTTTTCGGTGGGTAAGTGACCTAGCACATTTTAACTGCCCACCCGCCCAGTATTTTGCAGCTCATATCTGACAACATAAAACTGGTATTAGTTACAAAAGTTTTCATACTTAAATATGTGTATGAAAACATCCTTAAAGTAAATCCCTACAAGTACAGTTAAGCAAAATTTTCAATAGCCAATTAAAGTTCAATATGAAAGACATCATTGGTTGCCCATAGGTTCAACAAGGAGCGGGAGATCGAGGCCCAGATATTAGGGTGTCAGTCGGGAGGAGCCAGCTGCAGCAGGGAGAAAAAGTAAACAGAATCAAAATCTAAGTGTGACATCACAACCAAGCAGGTAAGTGATTGGCTGGTGGATTGGTGAGTATTTTTCTTATCTTTAAGAAACCTTTGGCATTGTTGTAAGTTAGGAACTGCAAGCAAATATATAATTATCTTTATTATCTGAGGAGAACCAGTTAATTAAATTGGCTGTTTGCTGAGTAGCAGCTGGGTGTGTTTTGCTAAGGTTTAGAGTTTAGTTCTACTCGATAGTTGCGAGTGTACAGGGATAGCAGGGCAGCTCAGTCCCGTGGATTGCACATCCTGTGGCATGTGGGAAATCCTGGATGCCTCACGCAGCCGGGACAACCACATGTGCAGGAGGTGTCGCCAGCTGGAGCTTGAGCGGCGGCTGGAGTCACTGCGGTGCATCCACGAGACTGAGAGCTACGTGGATAGCACATTTCTTGAGGCGGTCACCCCGCAGATTAAGAGTGTGCAGGGAGATAGGGTTTGGGTGACCACTGGACAGAAGAGTAGGACTAGACAGGTAGTGCAGGAGTCCCTGAGTCCATCTCGCTTTGTTCTGAGTACCAGTGGTGGCTCTGGGCAGTGCAGCCAGAGACAAGTCCACGACACCACGGGTAGCTCACCTGCACAGAGGGGGAGGAAGAAGAATGGAAGAACTATAGTGGTAGGGGATTCAGTAGTCAGGGGAGCAGACAGGCATTTCTACAGCCGCCGACGTGACTCTAGAATGGTATGTTGCCTCCCTGGTGCCAGGGTCAAGGATGTCACTGAGCGGCTGCAGGGCATTCTGGGGGGAAGAGGGTGAACCAGCTTGAGGTCGTGGCCCACATCAGTGCCAATGACATAGCTAGGAAGAGAGATGAGGTCCTGCAGGCAGAGTTTAGTGAGCTAGGAGAGAGATTAAAAAGCAGGACGTCAAAGGTAGTAATCTCCGGATTACTCCTAGTGCCACGAGCTAGTGAGTACAGAAATAGGAGGATAGAGAAGATGAATACGTGGCTGGAGAGATGGTGCAAGATGGAGGGCTTTAGTTTCCTGAGGCATTGGGACCGCTTCTGGGGGAGGTGGGACCTGTACAAGCCGGACGGGTTGCACCTCAACAGAGCCGGGACCAATATCCTCGCGGGGGGTTTTGCTGGTGCTGTTGGGGAGGGTTTAAACTAGCTTGGCAGGGGGATGGGAACCTGAAAATAGATTCAGTACGGAGGGGAGTAAAGCTGGAATTAGAAAGCAAAAATAAAGAAAATGAGTTTGAAGGTGAGAGGAAACAAACAGGAAAAAAAGGGTAAAAAAAAACTTAAAGGCACTTTGTTTAAATGCACGTAGCATTTGTAACAAAATAGATGAGTTGACGGCACAAATTGAGACAAATGGGTATGATCTGATAGCCATTACAGAGAAGTGGTTGCAAGGTGCCCAGGACTGGGAATTAAATATTCAGGGGTATTTGACAATTCAGAAGGACAGATAGAAAGGAAAAGGAGGCGGGGTAGCTCTATTGATGAAGGATGGAATCACTGCAATAGTGAGAAACCATATTGGCTCAAATGATCAGGATGTTGACATAGTTTGGGTGGAGATAAGGAATAATAAGGGGAAAAAGTCACTGGTGGGCGTAGTCTATAGGCCCCCTAACAGTAGCAACTCTGTTGGTCGGAGCATAAACAAGGAAATAGTGGGGGCTTGTAAAAAGGGAGCAGCAATAATCATGGGTGAATTTAATTTCCTTATTGATTGGACAAATCAAATAGGTCAAGGTAGCCTTGAGGCCAAGAGTTCATAAGGGACGGTTCCTTGAGCAGTATATAACGGAACCAACCAGGGGGCAGGCTATCTTAGATCTGGTCCTGTGTAATGAGACAGGATTAATAAACAATCTCCTAGTAAAGGATCCCCTGGGGATGAGTAATCATAACATGGCTGAATTTCAAATTCAGATGGAGGGTGAGAAAGTTGGATCTCTAACCAGCATATTAAGCTTAAATGAAGGTACGAGGGCAGAGTTGGCTAAAGTGGACTGGGAAAATAGATTAAACTGTAGTACAGTTGATGAATAGCGGTGTACATTTAAGGAGATATTTCACAACTCAAGAAAAATATATTCCAGTGAGGAGGAAAGGGTGTTACAGAAAAGCTAGCCACCTGTGGCTAACTAAAGAAATAAAGGACGGTATCCAATTAAAAACAAGGGCATACAAAGTGGCCAAAACTAGTGGGAGGACAGAAGATTGGGAAGCTTTTAAAAGCCAGCAAAGAACGACTAAAAAAATGATTAAGAAAGGGAAGATAGACTATGAAAGTAAACTAGCACAAAATATAAAAACAGATAGCAAGAGTTTCTATAGGTATATAAAAAGGAAAAGAGTGGCAATAATAAATGTTGGTCCCTTGGAGGACAAGACCGGGGAATTAGTAATGGGGAACATGGAGATGGCAGAAACTCTGAAAAATTGTTTTGTATCAGTATTTACGGTAGAGGACACTAACAATATTCCAACAGTTGATAGTCTAGGGGCTATAGGGGGGGAGGAACTTAACACAATCAGAATCACTCAGGAGGTGGTACTCAGTAAGATAATGGGACTAAAGGCAGATAAATCCCCTGGAGCTGATAGCTTGCATCCTAGGGTCTTAAGAGAAGAAGCGGCAGGGATTGTGGATACATTGGTTGTAATTTACCAAAATTCCCTGGATTCTGGGGAGGTCCCAGCAGATTGGAAAACTGCAAATGTAACACCCCTATTTAAAAAAGGAGGCAGACAAAAAGCAGGAAACTATAAACCAGTTAGCCTAACATCTGTGGTTGGGAAAATGTTGTAGTCCATTATTAAAGAAACAGTAGCAGGACATTTGGCAAAGCAGGTCAGGCAGAGTCAGCATGGATTTATGAAGGGGAAGTCATGTTTGACAAATTTGCTGGAATTCTTTGTGGATGTAACGAATAGGGTGGATAAAGGGGAACCAGTGGATGTGGTGTATTTGGACTTCCAGAAGGCATTTGACAAGGTGCCACATAAAAGGTTACTGCACAAGATAAAAGTTCACGGGGTTGGGGGTAATATATTAGCATGGATAGAGGATTGGCTAACTAACACAAAACAGAGAGTCGGGATAAATGGTTCATTCTCTGGTTGGCAATCAGTAACCAGTGGGGTGCCGCAGGGATCAGTGCTGGGACCCCAACTATTTACAATCTATATTAACGACTTGGAAGAAGGGACCGAGTGTAACGTAGCCAAGTTTGCTGATGATACAAAGATGGGAGGAAAAGCAACGTGTGAGGAGGACACAAAAAATTTGCAAAAAGACATAGACAGGCTAAATGAGTGGGCAAAAATTTGGCAGATGGAGTATAATGTTGGAAAGTGTGAGGTCATGCACTTTGGCAGAAAAAAATCAAAGAGCAAATTATTATTTAAATGGAGAAAGATTGCAAAGTGCTGTAGTACAGCTGGACTTGGGGGTAGTTGTGCATGATACACGAAAGGATAGTATGCAGGTACAGCAAGTGATCAGGAAGGCCAATGGTATCTTGGCCTTTATTGTAAAGGGGATGGAGTATAAAAGCAGGGAAGTCTTACTACAGCTATACAGGGTATTGGTGAGGCCACACCTGGAATACTGCGTGCAGTTTTGGTTTCCATATTTACGAAAGGATATACTTAGTGCTCCAGGCATCTAAAGCGCTGCTTAAGCACACCAATGGTTTTCTGGACCATAGTGGGTGTGGCTCTGTGGCTCTCATTGTATCGCTTCTCGGCTTTGGTGTGGGTGTCACGCAGCGGGGTCATCAGCCAGGTGGCGAGGCTATATCGTTTGTCACCAAACATCCAGCATTGACCTTGTGGCTAACTGGTAAACATGTCAGATACCACGCTCTCACGCAGTATGTGAGCCTCATCGATGCTGCCCAGAAATAAGGCATTCAATGTTATAATTATCTGGTTGTGGTCGACAACGAGTTGGACCTTCAGGGAGTGAAACCTTTTCGGTTGCGAAAAACCTCTGCGTCCTGAGAAGGTGCCTGCATGGCGATGTGCTTACAGTCAATAGTCAAGGTGCTCTGCGCCTTGGAGAAGTTAGCAATTCGGTAGAATCCTAGAGCCCTGTCAGTCTGAGCCTCCGTGGTCATAGGGAAGCTGATAAAGTCTATCCTACGTGCGTATAGGGCTTCAGTAACCTGTCTAATGCAGCAATGTGTGGCATGCTGAGATATAGCGCAAATGTCGCCAGCGGAGGCCTGAAACAAACCCAATGCGTAGAACGACAGCACCGCAGTGAACCTTAACCTCGACGGACAGTGCAGTGCTGAAGGTGCTGGCAGGCTGCAGATCCCTCCTGATGAGTTGGCATATCTCACTGATAACCACTTTGTGGCAGCGCCGTCTCCGAAGGCAGATGTTCTCGGATAAGTCGAGGTAAGACCACTTCTCCCTGTAAGTGCGGGGGGTGTATGGTCTAGTCCTCCTCATCAGTCTGGCACATCTTAGAGTGGGCACATAATGCTGTGGATTAGACGTTGTGCCATTTGCACTCTGCAGCATCTGCGTTATCATCAAGGCAGGCTGAGAAATGGCTGGCCCCATTCCAATAACTATAAGTATAATGCCGACTGTTCACAAGCATTAAATTTCCCCACTAAGACCACTAAGACAAAATAAAATCCAATCGTCCATTGTATGCTAAGATGTCTGTTTAGATGGTCACATCACCTTAAAAGAACTCCAGAGTACATCCAAATTCCCGCTGAAGTTGAAGCAGCCTTTTCAATGAAGCAATCTGTGATTTACAAAATGGCGTCCACACTGCTGTGATTAGTTCAGATCAGTTCAACTTTTTCACAGCGGTTTTTTCGGCCAGCGAGATTGTGGGCGATATGTGCGCGAGGTGCTGAAAGTCACGCTGGGCGACATACTGGGCATTAGTTTTGGCAAATGTGATGTTTACGACAAAAAAAAGTGGGCGGTCAGTATTATTGAATCTCGGCGTAAATTACATGCTGAAAGTAACAATATTATGGGCATTGGGTTTGCCCATACTGATGATTCCAAAAAAAGTGGGCGGGCGGTATTATTTTTTTATCGGTGTTACGTACATGCTGAAAGTAACACTCGGCGATAAGTGACCGAGAAATGGGTGTCAGTTTCCATATCGTGGCTAAATGGGCGATTTTTGGGCGTTCACACCCATTTTTTACGCTGAAATGAGGTGTAAGTGGGCGGTATGTGAAGAGGGGAATTACAAATCTTTAAAATAGTAAAACATTGTGCCATTTTGAAACTGAGCTAACTTATGTTAAAATGGAACCTACAGACTGTGGGAACATTCCACAAGAAAGCAAAACTTTCCAGTTCATTGACCAAAGATCTTGGAAGGCAAGAATACAGAGAGATAACATAGAAACTGAACTGAATAACAAGATAAGAATAGGATAGAAATGAACAACAGTAACCATCCGGAATTACCATTTAAGGAATGTAGAGGCCAGATTGGCCAGCGCTGTACTAATCAATTATGTATTAATCAATCATCTCGTATTAATTGTAACTTGCGTAATTACGTAATGACGTAATCTGAAATTGTATAAAGGACAATGTTTCCAGTCATTTCATTGAGGGTTCCTTTACGGAATAGCTCCCTTGCTGGCTTGTATTAATAAAATTGCATTTACTTTAAGGCTAACGGACTCCGAGTGGTGGTTTGAAGTTAACTATTACAACTTGGCGCTGCGAGCAGGGTCTGCTGGACAGGCAAATTCGACTCAAAAGCCGAACCAACCTAAAACCTAGGGAGTTGAGAAATTCTCCTCCCAAGAGGCCCGGCCAGAGATTCAACGAATCTGAAGCAGAGTCTGTGCAGCCGGTAAATCCAGTTGAAGGGCGCGTCAGGGCACTGTAAGTAAATACGTGTGTCGGGAGGATAATTACTTATACGAGATATCGGGGAATCCCCGATGAGGGCGGGCTAGCTATCCAGCTAGCTACGAAGCTCCGCATAAGTAAAGGCGGAAAAAGCTCCACATAAGTAAAGGCGGAAAAACGGGAACTGGGGAAAATTCCCCGGTGTAAGAAATGGTAAAGGAAACTGCCAAGGCCCTTGGAAGGGTGAGGTACAAACTACCAGAAGAGTTTCTGAGAGATAAATATGAAAAGGTTAAGAGAAAAATGATTAAGGAAGGGTAAGATGAAGGAAAAAAAGATTTCCTGGAAACTCAACTGGTGGTAGCAAAGAAAGGGAAACAAAGGGAAGGAGGCCCAGCAGGCAGTAACGGGGATAGTCCAGCAGTTGGAGGCCCCTGGAATAATCAGGGAAACCATGTCCACTACCAACAGCACTGTATGGCCAGTGGTAAAACCAGACGGCTCATATCAATTAACAATCGACTACACAGCCCTCAATAGGTGCATACCCCCAGCAGCACCCGATTGTGGCCAGTCCATCCACAATTCTCAATGGCTTGGACCCAGGGTAGTGTATATTTACCATCCTGGATATAGCTAACGGGTTCTGGAGCCTTCCTTTGGCCCAGGAGTCTAAGGACAAGTTTGCATTTACTGTTGCAAATCAGCAATACACTTGGACACGCCTCCCCCAGGGGTTCCATAATAGCCCGGCCATATTTCACCAGGCGATGGCCCGGGCTATCGAGAAGATAGATGTAGAGGCAGAAAGAAGCATAGTGTTACAATATGTTGACGATCTTTTGATCACCTCAACTACATTGTTGTCAGGGCACTTGAGGGCCTGAGTTAAGGAAGCGGGCAGGGTTTAAGGCATCACCCACAAAGGCCCAGGTCGCCCAGACTAGAGTGCGGTACCTTGTACATTCGATCAGTCAGGGCAAGAAAACCATGACAGAGGAAAGACGGATGGCTATTAGGGACATGCCTAAGCCCCAGAATGTCAGGGGTGTGAGGAAGGTATTAGGGCTCTTTAATTATAGTCGGAATTTTATACCTCAATACACAACAATAGTGGAATCCATACAGAAATTAATTAAAGGAACAGGGGGACCCTACAGAAGATAGATTGGGGACCGGAACAGGAAAAGGCGTACGGAGAACTAAAAAGAGCTCTGATGTAGGCCCTCGCCCTAGGATTGCCAGATCCCAATAAACCTTTCCACCTATATTGTGATCAGGATGATGGAAGCTATGCAATATAGTCGTGGTAATGCAAGAACATGGGGGCCGG
This sequence comes from Pristiophorus japonicus, assembly GCF_044704955.1. Lineage (NCBI taxonomy): Eukaryota > Metazoa > Chordata > Chondrichthyes > Pristiophoridae > Pristiophorus > Pristiophorus japonicus. The sequence continues at coordinate 300,647,170 of NC_091978.1, forward strand.
AAGTGATCTATAGCCTACTACTCGACGAAGAAAGACCCAGTGGTTTGTGGGATGCCCCGACGTGTGGCTGCCCTGGACTGTGCGACTTGGGCGGTCAAAGTAAATGAACCGATAGTGATGATGGGACAGACCATTTTGCACACACAACATACCCTGGTAGAATTACTAAATACTGGAAAGCTGCGGTCAATCTCGGACAGCCGAAAGGCTAAATGGGAGGCCGTGTTGCTGCCCAAAGACAAGTCAGTAATAATAAAAAAGCATAATGGAGTTAACCCCGCTACCGGGGTGCTGACAGAAGGGGAGGATCATAGTTGTAGGGAACAAGTAGAGGAGGAAATGGATAGCGGGGTAAAGGAAGAAACATTGGACAACCCAGATGAGACTTTATATGTGGACAGATCCAGGAAATACATTGATGGAGAACCCCATACTAGGTAGGCAGTTGTAACACAGGAGGGAGAGACAATAATGGCAGGAGCGCTCCCAGGAGACAAGTTAGCTCAGGTGGCAGAACTGGTGGCCCTTATAAAGGCTCTCGAGTCAGCTAAAGGAAAGCGAGTAAACATATATACAGATAGTCAATACGCTTTCGGGGTGGTTCACGACTATATGGCAGCCTGGTCACGACGAGGGTATATGACATCTACAGCGAGGTGGTAAAACATGAAAGGCAAGTAGAAAGGCTAGTGAAAGCAGCAAAGGAACCATGGGAAGCAACGGTAATCAAGGTAAAAGCACACACAAAACTAACTAGTAAGGGCCACACGCACCCCCAAGACTACCCACCTTGGGAGATCGATTTGCAGACCTAGCAGCCAAACCAGCGGCAGCTGAACGGAAGCCAGAGCCAGCATTTAAGGCTGAAATTCAACCAGCAATGACGAACAGGGTTCAGACAGACATAATATAGCACAGGTCCACCAGAGTGTCGATTAGGAAGAAAGACGAGAATGGAGTAAGCACAGGGCCCACCAAAATGGGTATGGGGTCCCCAGGAGCAAGTTGTGGCACCACAATGTTGTAGGCAACAACTACTAACATTATATCATGGGATAACACATACCGGGAGAAGTAATATGTTGTACCTGCTCTCGCAGTACTGGCGGTGGCCAGGCATGGGGAAGGATATAGCTAAATTTTGCCAAAGGTGCATTATTTGTGCCCAACATTATGTAGGCAGGGGATACAAGGTACAAATGGGATACATTTCAAGGGCAAAATAAAGAAAGAAACATGTGCCCTGTTGGGAATCAAACAGAGGTACCACATACCATATCATCCCCAAAGTTCGGGAATGGTGGAAAGAATGAATAGGACCTTAAAAACCGCCCTGTCTAAAGCAATCTAGGAGACAGACAAGGGATGGACTGGGGTGTTATCAGCAATTCTAATGCGGCTCAGAGCCACCCCAGGGCGAACCACGGGACTAACACCTTGTGAGCTGTTGACTGGACAGGCTATGAGACAACCAGAGGACTTAGCCGGAGGGACTGGTGAAGCAGGGCCAATTCAGGATAGGCTAAGGCGGTTCTTGGTCCAGCTAAACCAAGAGGTGCAGACTATGAATAAAGAAGTTAAAAGCAGACAGCAGATATGAGATCTAGAAATTCAGAATGAGGGAATGAGACCTGAGACATGACTTAAAATAGGAGAACAGGTCATGACAAAGGTAACAGGGATGTGAAAGGGAATGGAGCCCCGATGGATGGGTCATACGTGGTACTAATGATGAGTGATACAGGAGCCCAGTGGGATTAGATGGAAGCACTGGACACAGGTAAAACCATATAACACTAAACAACCCCCGTCTGTTTTTACCCATAGTGATGGTGCACCCGGCAAGCAGGCCAGAAAAAAACGGGATGAACCTGTGGATAGTGCTGGTGGTGACTGGGTTGGTGGCCGCCCTAGCCCTCTCAGTGCCTCCACAGCTAGAAGGAAAAGGATGTAGACATTATATGATGTGGAAGTCCCAACGAAAAGTAACCCAGGGAAACTATACATGCCCCGCGGGAATTGAATGTCGTGTTTTTAACTTAACGTTTGACTGTAGACGGTGGACCTATTTGGCACCAGTCTCTGGCAATTTTGTACTGATCATCCATAAAAATGAGAATGTAACGTTCAACTTTACATGGGAGGCCGACGGTCCCGGGATAATGTGTAAGCAAGGTTGCAACAATACTCCCCAGAATATAACCAAATTACGGAAAGAAGCCTGGAATACTAATAACACAGAGTATATCAATAGTACAGAGTGGAGACAGGCAACTTTGGGAGACGGAGACTGGGTGATATGTATGAATAATTCACAGCTTGGTGGGAGAGGTCCATGGTTGATCATGATAAGTGTAAAATATCCCCGTCCGAATCAGGAACGGATGCCACACTTACAAAGGCCGCATGATACGTGTCTGAGCACACTGATGGCCCCTTCAATAATAAATTTAATAAATATACAGTATGACCGAAAGATGGTACCCAGTTATTGTAAGAACCCGATCTTGCCCTAAAGATAACAAAAGCTCGTAATCGGTGAAACATACTAGATACTGTCATGTATGTATGCTTAGGGTTACTGACCACCAGGGAGCGTCACTGTCGGAGGTCATTGGCCTGTACGCACATGTGTGCAGGCCAGGTATATACAGGAAACCACTATGTAATGTGGGCACTTTGGGCCCGAATAAAGTTGAGCCAGGTTTACACCTGAGTGAGTTTATAGTATTCAGTCTATCGAGTTATTACATACATAACATTTGGCGACGAGGTAACTCAAGAACCTTCGCATGCAAAATGAGCACCATTGGAATTCAAGAGAGATTCATGGAGGGAGAGGACTGGTCGGATTTTATCGATCGCCTGGACCAGTACTTCGTGACCAACAAAATGGAGGAAGCTACGGATGCAGTTAGGCGCAGGGCGGTTTTCCTCACTGTTTGCGGTCCGAAAATCTATGGCCTCAAAGAATCTCCTCTTGCCTGCATATCCAATGGACAAGAACTATGACAAATTGTGTGCTCTGGTATGCGACCATCTCAAACCAAAAGAAGGCATCATCATCTCACGCTATCGATTCGACAAGATTATTCGTTCTGAAGGTGTCTGAATTCGTCGCAGACCTAAGACACGTCTTGCCGACCTAAAGTTCGTCATGCTGGGCCATGTAAGTTCGAAGACGCGTTGGGAAACATGCTGCGAGATTTCTTCATAATAAGAATCAACCACGAGGTGATCCTCCGGAAGTTATTGACTGCGGAGACGTTGGATTTGAGCAAGGTCATCGTGATTGCCCAGGCATGCATGACAACAGATGATAATTTAAGGCAGATATCATCGAAGAGTCGGAGCTCCACGGCAAGTACTGTAAACAAGATTGTGTCATCGTATGGCAGAGCTGCTTATGGCAGGGCCTACTCGATTGCGTATGCGAAATCTGTAGTTGCTCAAAGTCCGCCAACGATTACGAATCCGATTTCATCCTGTTGGCGTTGTGGGGGCAATCATCAGTGTCATTTTAAACAATACATCTGTAAAGGCTGTTCGAAAGTGGGGCATCTTCAGCAAATGTGTCCACAACTGAGCAAGCGTGCTGCGATTCACCACATGGATGATGATGAGCAGTTCAGGGGGACCTGGATATGCAACCTGAGATACCCAAGGAGGAAGTGCATTCATTCCTGACAAAGAGCCAACCGATAATGGTTAATATGAAACTAAATGGCGCGCCGGTATCAATGAAATTGGACACGGGTGCGAGTCAGTCGATAATGAGCCAAAGGACATTTGACAAGCTGTGGGACACTAAGGCTGTGAAACCTAAGCTGAGTCCAGTCAATGCCAAGTTGCGTACTTACACCAAAGAACTCATACCGGTGATTGGCAGCGCAGTATTCAAGGTGTCGTATGATGGTGTAGTTCATGATCTACCGTTATGGATCGTTCCAGGAAATGGTGCAATGCTGTTCGGCAGGAATTGGCTCGAAAAAGTCAAATGGAATTGGAACGATATCAAAGCGTTGTCATCGGTGGATGACACTTTGTGTGCTCAAGTGCTGAGCAAGTTTCCCTCGCTGTTTGAACCGGGCATTGGCAATTTCACGGGAGCCAAGGTGCAGATTCACCTGGACTCAGGTGCAAGACCCGTCCATTACAAAGCTCGGGCTGTTCTGTAAATGATGAGGGAGAAGGTCGAAATTGAGCTGGACAGACTCCAATGTGAAGGGGTCATATCACCAGTCAAATTTAGCGAATGGGCCACTCCCATTATTCCTGTGTTGAAGAGTGATGGCACTGTCAGGATTTGTGGAGACGACAAGGTTCCGATCAACCGATTTTTGAAACAGGATCAATACCCATTACCGAAGGCTGATGACCTGTTTGCAACACTAGCCGGTGGAAAATCATTCACTAAACTGGATCTGACATTGGCCTATATGACACAGGAGCTCGTCGACACGCCGAAGAAACATACATGCATCAACACTCATGAAGGACTGTTTATCTACAACAGGTGTCCTTTTGGAATTCGCTTGGCTGCAGCCATATTTCAGAGGAACATGGAGAGTCTACTGAAGTCCGTCCCTAGAACTGTCATGTTTCAAGATGACATTCTGGTCACAGACCGTGACACTGCCGAACACCTGAACAACCTTGAAGGAGGTTCTACATCGTCTGGACAAAGTGGGACTCAGGCTGAAATGTTCGAAGTGCATCTTCATAGCACCGGAAGTCGAATTTCTGGGGAGGAAGATTGCTGCTGATGGCATCAGGCCTACGGACTCGAAAACCAAGGCCATCAAAAATGCACCCAGGCCTCAGAATGTGACGGAGCTGCATTCGTTCCTTGGTCTACTCAACTACTTCGGTAATTTCTTACCTAGATTGAGCACTTTATTAGAGCCACTGCACATGCTGCTCAGAAGCGACAACTGGGTTTGGGGTGTGTGTCTCAAGATAGAGCTTTCGAGAAAGCTACAAATCTGCTTTGCTCTAACAAGTTGCTGGTACATTATGATCCATGTAAGCATCTAGTATTGGCCTGTGACGTTTCATCATATGGGGTTGGCTGTGTGCTCCAACAAGCTAATGAGTCGGGTAAACTACAACCTGTTGCGTATGCTTCGAAAAGTTTGTCAAAGGCGGAAAGAGCCTATAGCATGGTAGAAAAAGCTTTAGTCTGCGTGTATGGGGTTAAAAAGATGCATCAGTATCTGTTTGGTCTTCGTTTCAAACTCAAAACGGATCACAAGCCATTCATTTAATTGTTTTTGGAAAACAAAGGTATCAATACCAATGCATCGTCGCGCTTCCAGAGGTGGGCGCTGACATTATCTGCCTATGATTATGTCATTCGCCAGAGACCTGGCACCAAGAATTGTGCCAGTGCACTGAGCCGTCTGCCTTTGCCCACACCGGAGGCCACAACCTGCAGAGCTACTGTTAGTTATGGATGCTTTTGAGAGTGAAGGAACCCCTGTTAGGACCTGGACCAGACAGGACCCAATTTTATAGGTTGTAAAATGTTGGGTCCTTAGTGGTGATTGGTCTGCTGTACCTATGGAAATGTGTGATGAGACCAAACATTACAACTGTCGCAAAGATGAACTATCCATTCAGTCAGATTGTTTACTGTGGAGTAATTGTGTTGTTATGCCTAAGAAAAGCAGAGAGAAATTTGTACGTGATCTACACAGCACTCATTCCGGTATTGTCATGATGAAAGACATCGCCAGGTCTCATGTATGGTGGCTGGGAATTGATTCTGATCTGGAATCGTGTGCATCAGTGCAATACTTGCATGCAGCTAAGCAAAGGACCAGCAGAATCTGCTGAGTCTGTGGTCGTGGTCATCCAAACCATGGTCGAGGATCCACATCGACTTTGCGGGTCCTTTCCTGGGTAAGATGTTTTTTGCTGTGGTGGATGCATATTCCAAGTGGATAGAGTGTATAATCATGTCATCCAGTACATCCACAGCTACCATTGAGAGCCTTTGAGTTATGTTTGCTACTCATGGTCTGCCTGACATCGTTGTGAGCGACAACAGATCTTGCTTCACAAGTCTGGAATTTCAAGAGTTAAGAAACTCAATGGTATTAAAAATGTCAGGTTAGCACCATTCAAACCTGTTTCTAATGGTCAAGCAGAGTGTGCTGTCCAAACAATCATGCAGAGTATGAAATGTGTAACTCAGGGTTCACTGCAGACTTGCCTGTCATGCATATTGCTTAGTTACAGGACAAGACCCCACATGCTTACCAGGGTCTCCCCTGCTGAACTATTGATGGAGAGGTCTCAAGACCAAGCTCTCTCTCGTCTATCCTGACTTGAACAATCGTGTTGAAAACAGATGTCAAAATCAGCAGTGTTATCATGATCATGCTGCTGTGTCACGTGACATCTCAGTTAACGATCCTGTCTATGTGCTAAATTATGGTCAAGGTCCCAAGTGGGTCGCCGGTACTGTTACGGCCAAGGAGGGTAACAGAGTGTTTATTTTCATGCTCAAGAATGGGCAAACATGCAGGAAACATGTTGATCAGCTAAAGCTGCGCCACATGGTTGAACTGGAACAAGTTGAGGAAGATACGATCAGTGACTAACCAACTAACCTATATTCATTCATCAAAGGACTCAGCCGTCATCAATGAATCTGGACTTTCAATCTCTGACATGGTCATTGCCACTCCCATCAGATTGGCTACGGAGCCCCCAGTCATAACTGATTCAGAACGTTCGCCCAGAACTGGAGTTGAACTGAGACGATCAATTCGTGAGCGGAAAGCCCCGAAACGCCTTAACTTGTAAAAAGACTGATACTAAGATCATGAAGGGGGATGTTTTCATGTATGTATGCTTGGGGTTACTAGCCACCAGGGGGCGCCACTGTTGGAGGTCATTGGGCTGTAGGCACGGGTGTGCGGGCCAGGTATATAAAGGAAGCCACCATGTAATTTGGGCACTTTGGGCCCGAATAAAGTTGAGTCAGGTTTGAACCTGAGTTTACAGTATTCAGTCTTTCGAGTTATTAAATACATAACAGATACAGTACTAGGAGGGTTAGGAACAGGACTAAGAGCATTAAACTCAATGGATATCGAGACGCTGCAGAATAAAATTCAGAAAGTGGGACAATTGACTAAAGATGACATAAGGCTGTCAGATGTGTGGCAGGAACCCTTACAGGAAAAATGATATGGCTGTGGGCAAACAAAACTAGCTGGGAACAGCAACAGGTATCGACCAAGTTATCGCGGAAGTCCTGATTAAGGAAGGACAATGGGCTGAATTAGAAAGGATAGCATTCTCTGGGAATGTCCCATGATGGGCTAAACTGTTTCCGTTGACCAACGAAATCTAACTCTCAAGCCAGATATGAAGCATACGTGATATGATGGAGGGATGTAACATGACGATGTTGTTGGTGATATGGTGTGAGTTTGTAACCCTACCACAGCTATTCGGTAAAAACTTATGGAAGCCACGGTTTTATGGAAAATGGATAGACCTGAAGAATAAAATGCACGAAGGGATGGACTATGTAAAGTGGCCATTCGGGCAAAGTATGCTTGCTACATACACCAGTGGTGGAACCATGCAGCATGGAAGGCACAGCAGGGCTTGTGAATGGCAGCTGCAACCCTTAAATGATACCATAATACATGAAATCGGACAAAATTATATATGTGTAACCAGTACCCACACGGTATGCTTGAACGTGGACCGATTGGAACCCCCGGTAAATGAGTGTCAGAAGGAAATATATATCATCTTCGACGTTAAAACGACTAAGTCCTACCATTTAGGACAATGGAAGAATATTGCGCCACATAAAAGCACCAGAGGACTATCAGTACTACCCCCGGTAGTGGACTTGAGAAAGTTAAGGGCCTTTTTGAAAAAACATATTCAGGTGACCAAGTGCCTTGGAGAAGAAAGGGAATGGTCGTAATGAGTTACACAAAACAAGAACTTACAGAAACACAGAAAATAGTGTGCAGGAGTAGGCCATTCGGCCCTTCGAGTCTGCACCGCCATTCAATAAGATCATGGCTGATCATTCCCTCAGTACCCCTTTCCTGCTTTCTCTCCATACCTCTTGACCCGCTTAGCCGTAAGGGCCATATCTAATTCCCTCTTGAATATATCCAAGTGACGGAGGAACTAAGTGACCTCACAGTTCACCACTGGTGGGACATTTTTAAGGGCTGGTCACCGAAGGCCTACTCGGTTCTCAAATTAATGTATCACCCGATTGTGATAATAATGATAGTGGTGGGGATATGTATTGTGATCCAACTATATTTGATGTGTAAGATCCGAGGGATATACAACCGCGTGGTTCTAGCTGATCGGCAAACAGCCTTGTTAACTATGTAACGTAGGTGTAATAGGGAGGTGAATGACTTTGGAACGTGTTAGGGAAACAACTAAGACCCCCGAGCTTATGCTCTGTATGTACAAAAACAAATATATAGAGCTTGCAAATAATCCCAGGGAAGTGGTCAGGGGTAGCATGTAAGGACTCCATTAATAGACGGAACTACGAGCGATCTGGGAACATAAAAACTGACTGCAAAAGCTTCTATAGATATGTGAAGAGAAAAAGATGAGTGAAGACAAACGTAGGTCCCTTGCAGTCAGAATCAGGTGAATTTATGATGGGGAACAAAGAAATGGCAGACCAATTGAACAAATACTTTGGTTCTGTCTTCACGAGGGAAGACACAAATAACCTTCCGGAAATACTAGGGGATCAAGGGTCTAGTGAGAAGGAGGAACTGAAGGAAATCCTTATTAGTCAGGAAATTGTGTTAGGGAAATTGATGGGATTGAAGGCTGATCAATCCCCAGGGCCTGATAGTCTGCATCCCAGAGTACTTAAGGAAATGGCCCTAGAAATAGTGGATGCATTGGTGATCATTTTCTAGCAATCTATCGACTCTGGATCAGTTCCTATGGATTGGAGGGTTGCTAATGTATCACTTTTTAAGAAAGGAGGGAGAGAGAAAACGGGTAATTATAGACCGGTTAGCCTGACATCAGTAGTGGGGAAAATGTTGGAATCAATTATTGAGGATGAAATAGCAGCACATTTGGAAAGCAGTGACAGGATCGGTCCAAGTCAGCATGGATTTACGAAAGGGAAATCATGCTTGACAAATCTTCTAGAATTTTTTGAAGATGTAACTAGTAGAGTGGACAGGGGAGAACCAGTGGATGTGGTGTATTTGGACATTCAAAAGGCTTTTGACAAGAGATTGATGTGCAAAATTAAAGTACATGGTATTGGGGATAATGTACCGATGGATAGAGAACTGGTTGGCAGACAGGAAGCATAGAGTCGGGATAAACGGGTCCTTTTCAGAATGGCAGGCAGTGACTAGTGGGGTGCCGCAGGGCTCAGTGCTGGGACCCCAGCTATTTACAATATACATCAATGATTTAGATGAAGGAATTGAGTGTAATATCTCCAAGTTTGCAGATGACACTAAGCTGGATGGTGGTGTGAGCTGTGAGGAGAATGCTAAGAGGCTGCAGGGTGAGTTGGACAGGTTAGGTGAGTGGGCAAATGCATGACAGCTGCAGTATAATGTGGATAAATGTGAGGTTGTCCACTTTGGTGGCAAAAATACAAAGGCAGAATATTATCTGAATGGTGGCAGATTAGAAAAAGGGGAGGTGCAACGAGACCTCGGTGTCATGGTACATCAGTCATTGAAAGTTGGCATGCAGGTACAGCAGGCAATGAAGGCGGCAAATGGCATGTTGGCCTTAATAGCTAGGGGATTTGAGTATAGGAGCAGGGAGGTCATACTGCAATTGTACAGGGCCTTGGTGAGGCCTCACCTGGAATATTGTGTTCAGTTTTGGTCTCCTAATCTGAGGAAGGACGTTCTGGCTATTGAGGGAGTGCAGCGAAGGTTCACCAATCTGATTCCCGGAATGGCAGGACTGACATATGAGGAGAGACTGGATCGACTGGGCCTGTATTCACTGGAGTTCAAAAGGATGAGAGAGGATCTCATAGAAACATATAAAATTCTGACGGGACTGGACAGGTTAGATGCAGGAAGAATGTTCCCGATGTTGGGGAAGTCCAGAACCAGGGGACACAGTCTAAGGATAAGAGGTAAGCCATTTAGGAGCGCGATAAGTAGAAACTTCTTCACTCAGAGTTGTTAACCTGTGGATTTCTCTACCACAGAGAGTTGTTGATTCCAGTTTGTTGGATATATTCAAGAGGGAGTTAGATGTGGCCCTTATGGCTAAAGGGATCAAGGGGTATGGAGAGAAAGCAGGAAAGGGGTACTGAGGGAATGATCAGCCATGATCTTATTGAATGGTGGAGCAGGTTCGAATGGTCGAATGGCCTACTCCTGCATCTATTTTCTATGTTTCTATGATCCAAAGGAAATGGATTTGATCACCATCCCCGACAGATGGCTCAGAACATAATCAGCTGACCACATAATCAGGGACCAACAGGAGGGACTGAAGAGGGGAATTACATATCTTTAAAATAGCAAAACATTGTGCCATTTTGAAACTGAGCTCACTTATTTTAAAATGGAACCTACAGACTGTGGGAACATTCCACAAGAAAGCAATTTTTTCCAGTTCATAGACCAAAGACCTTAGGAGGCAAGAATACAGACAGATAACATAGAAATTGAACTGAATAACAAGACAAGGATAAGATTGAAATGAATGACAGTAACCATCCAGAATTACCATTTAAAGCATGTAGAAGCCAGATTGGCCAGCACTGTACTAATCAATTGTGTATTAATCAATCATCATGTATTAATTGTAACTTGCGTAATTACGCAATGACTTAATCTGAAATTGTATAAAGGACAATGTCTCCAGTCATTTCGTTGAGCATTCCTTTATGGAATAGCTCCCCTGCCAGCTTGGATTTATAAAACTGCATTTACTTTAAGGCTAACGGACTCCGAGTGGTGGTTTGAAGTTAACCCTTACAGTATGCATGCAAAAATAATGGAAACTCTGGCCGTACATGTTATCAATATTTGCTTTCTTACAATGCTACTAGGGGAAATTGTGTGCTGGACCTAATTCTTAGCAGTGACCAGATGTGGTATCAAATAACCATGTGACAAAATACCTGGGCAACTGTGACCTTAATGTTATTCGATTCAACATGATCAGCCGAACTCTAATGAAAATTTAACATTCGTGCCAAATTATGAGGATAAAATTTACAAAAATGGCTAACAGCTTGAGTATAGTTGACTGTGGGATCCTATTAGGCAGAGATAATTGCAGTATTGATGATAAATGGAGTAATTTAAAACAAATCTTTTACAAATGTTCCTAGTGTAAAAAGACGGGTACATACTAAAACAAAACACCAGAAATCGCTAGGTGGTGATGCTAATAGACAAATTAAACTAAATTGGAAGTATTTTACCAGGTACAAGGTGAATAACTCTCGAGAGTAGGGTCAGACATTGGATTATGCTGAGGGCAACAATGTCTGCAATCAGATTGGCTAAAACGAAAATGGGGAAGTGGTGAGTGATAGGTGTGGGAGTAATAGCAAGGTCTTTTTCAGCCACGGTAGGAATCAGAGGATCATTGAAGACTATGGTCCATTCAGAGATTTTTCAGGGTGTTATGTCCTTGAATGCTCGGATAATGACTCCACGAGGCAATGTGTTGTACTTGAACTGTAGTGACCTTAGTCCTTTATTGATAACTCCAGAGTGAGAATCACTCATGGTGGCCTGCCTTTTATACTAGGTCAGGCACACCTGTACAGGTTACCTACAAGTCTCCCACTGCTGTGTCCTCTGGTGGCACACCTTGTGATAGTACTAACAGTAGCCATGTAGGATACATGACATCACTCTCTCCCAAGCCTTTAGTGCAAATCGGCTCTGCATTGACTGGCTTACCATTGGGTGAGTGGTTGATGTTTTGTTGGCAGTCGAGTGCTGGTGGTTGCTGTTTGTGTGTGTCCCTGACCACTCCATTTCCGTGACCACCCACCCCCCCCCCTACCCCCAACACATATAGATTATGCCGGAGGCTCATTGCATTCATATACATTCAAGTCCAGAAAAACAAGTTTGCATGACATTTTTGGTTCAGTTGTGAGACAAGTACATTAGATTGGGGAGATACATTATCGATACCTACTGGGGATCGGTAACCGGTGCGCAAGGACAAGCTAGTTCCAGAACTGCTGGATGGTGTCCAGGCAGTCTGGTGGCGACGCGGTGTCCAGTGCAGGCAGTGGAAACATGGTTGGCTCAAGTTGCCTGCTCTTGGGGCTGTTGCCATTGCTTCTAGCGTCGGGCAGGTTCACAGATGCCTGTGACCTCCCTGTCCTCTCCTTGCGCCCCGGGTTGCTGCTGCTCCCTGAGGAGCTGTCATCTAGCAGTGCACAGGGAACTGCTGACTCGCTAGTCTGGGCGTTGTTTGGTTTGGAATCCTGGCTGGTCCTGGTCCCCTTTGGGTGGACTGTTGTGGGTGACCCTTCGTTCCCGGGTATGGCCTTGGTGGCGATGGGGTCTGGGGGCTGAGCCTTAGCAGTTTGCTCTTTCAGGCTCGTGGTGGTTGGTGCCATCGGGTGCCTGAGAGGTGGAACCGATTAGGGGCAGGGTATCTGCAGCTCCTGTGTATTGGCTACTTGTGGCCACACTCCATGGTGTATAACTCTGGTGCCAGGGACCTGTGTGCTCCCGATGGGTGTTTGGCTGCTGCATTGGCTGTATGCAGTTAAAATCCTACATCGCGCAACGTTTCATTACTTATTGTGAATACCCTGTAGCTCCTTCACGTGACTTTTCCTTGCTTGTTGCATGCACACAATTCTGATCATCAATTACGCATTTTACATGATCGCAATCGCGCGACTTTTCCTTGCTTATTGCACGTACACAACTCTGATCATCAGTTATACATTTTATCTCTAACTCACAGTTGCTATTACATTGCTTGAGTGTGTGGAACTGTCCCTTTAAGTGTGGTGGGTTGCAGGCCTCCTTTGAGAGAACCTTGCTTTCTTTACCCCAATCCTCTTCTCCATTTGGTGCCACGTGTTGCTGCATCAGCGCTGCACCGTGTGGTCTGGCCGCCGCCATCTTTTTCTTCAGTGCATCACCTCATGGTTCGGGTGCCATCTTTCCTCCATGCACGATGTCGACTGCGGTGATCCTCTTCTCCCCGGGTTCTGCCTCCGAAGTTCGGAAGTCGCTTCCGGATTCGATTTTCTTTTTCCGGAGTCCTGTCACTGGAGCCTGGGAGGTGTGTTTGGGTCGTCTCAGCTGGATCATCTCCACGCAGTCGTGCTGGGCGGTCTGTGCCTTGGGTGCTGTGCTAGTCTGCTCTCTGGTGCCGGATCCAACCTCAGGTGAGGACTTGCTTTGCCTCTGAGCGCGGAGGACGTCGATAGCTGGAGGGGTGAAGTCTTCCCACTTCCAATGGATCTTCTCCATCCACCTTCTTCCGAGTAGCGTTGGTCCATCACCTGCAACAATCCACAGAGGTAACTTATGCACCGCGCCATCATGGAGTATCTTAACATCCGCACTACCAACAACTGGGATAAGTTCATCAGTGTAGGAGTGCAGCTTTGCCTGAACCGGGACCAACTTGGCTTCTTGTTTCATTACTGACTCGCTCCCCCCCGTATCCACTTCCATGAAGAGTGGAACGCCATCTATCTCGGCTTCCATCCGCAACGGGGAACACTCGGTGGTGCAGGTAAACATGCTATATACCTCATGGTGGGGCTGAGCTGCCTCTCTGCCTATCGTTTCGTAATCCGCGCTGGATTCACGGCCATCTGCAGACTCTTCATCGACACAGTGAGTCATATTTCTCTTACACATTCGCTGGAGGTGGCCTTTTGTGCTGCAGTCTTTGCATACATAGTCTTTAAAACGGCACTGGTGAGCCCTGTGATTCCCTCCACAACACCAGCATGGTGCTATTCGATTAGCCCCCTCGGCGGACTCTGAGTTAAGGGACTCGGGGGCCTGTTCTCTCTCCCCTGAGAAGGTTCGCGTTCTACAATCCAGCCTCTAAAAGGCGCCACTCTGTGCACAGTACCTGCCGGGTTTGAGTCCTGAGGGTGAGTCATCTGCCTAGAGCCGCAGGTCGAGATCATGAATGCTTGGTTCACAGAGATGGCCTTCTGCAGTGTGACTGTGGTATCCACCGACAGTAGCTTATGAAGAAGGCCCTCGTGACCGATTCCAATGACAAAAATGTCCCGCAGCGCTTCGGTGAGATGGTTGCCGAACTCGCATGGTGCCGCCAGCCTCCTGAGGTCTGCGGTGTACTTAGCGATTTCCTGTCAGTGGGTGTAGAACCAGTGTCTGGCTGGTGACGAGCTTATTGAGTGCTGTTGGAGCTGCACTCAAGCAGGCAAGTGGAGAATATTCCATCACACTCCTGACTTGTGCCTTGTAGATGGTGGAAAGAATTTGGGAGTCAGGAGGTGAGACGCTCGCCGCAGAATACCCAGCCTCCGATCTGCTCTTGTAGCCACATTATTTATGTCCAGTTAAGTTGCTGGTCAATGGTGACATCCAGGATGTTAATATTGCGGGATTCGGCGATGGTAATAAGAACATAAGAACATAAGAAATAGGAACAGGAATAGGCCATACGGCCCCTCGAGCCTGCTCCGCCATTCAATAAGATCATGGCTGATCTGATCATGGACTCAGCTCCACTTCCCCGCCCGTTCCACATAACCCACGTGTGGCACGAATGTTACTTGCGACTTATCAGCCCAAGCCTGAATGTTGTCCAGGTCTTACTGCATGCGGGCATGGATGGCTGCATTATCTGATGTGCTGCGAATGGCACTGAACACTGTGCAGTCATCAGTGAACATCCCCACTTCTAACCTTATGATGGAGGGAAGGTCATTGATGAAGCAGCTGAAGATGGTTGGGCCTACAATACTGCCCTGAGGAACTCCTGCAGCGATGTTCTGGGGCTGAGATGATTGAATTCCAACCACCACAACCATCTTCATTTGTGCTAGACATAACTCCAGCCAGTGGAGAGTTTTCCCCCGATACCCATTGACTACAGTTTTATTAGGGCTCCTTGATCCCACACTTGGTCCAATGCTGCCTTGATGTCAAGAGCAGTCACTCTCGCCTCACCTCTGAAATTCAGCTCTTTTGTCCATGTTAGGACCAAGGCTGTAATGAGGTCTGGAACCAAGTGGCCCTGGTGGAATCCAAACTGGGCAGGTTATTGGTGAGTAAGTGCTGCTTGATAGCACTGTCGACGACACCTTCCATCACTTTGCTGATGATTGAGAGTAGACAGATGGGGCGGTAATTGGCCAGAATGGATTTGTCCTACCTTTTGTGGATAGGACATAGCTGGTCAGTTTTGCACATTGTCAGGTAGAAGCCAGTGCTGCGAACTGGAACAGCTTGCCTAGAGGCGCGGCTAGTTCTGGAGCACAATTTTTCAGCACGACAGCCAGGAAGTTTGTCGGGGTCCATTACCTTTGCTGTATGCAGTGCATTGGCTGAAGATTGTTTTCTGTAATGTTAGGGGCCTCAGGAAAAGGCCGAGATGGATCATCTGCTCGGCACTTTTGGCTGAAGATGGTTCCAAATGCTTCAGCCTTGTATTTTGCAGCTGCGTGCTGGGCCCCACCATCGTTGAAGATGGGGATATTCATGCGGCCTACTCCTCCCGTTAGTTGTTTAATTGTTCACCATCATTCACGACTGGAGGTGGCAGGACTGCAGAGCTTTGATCTGATCCGTTGATTGTGGGATTGCTTAGCTCTGCCTAAAGGTATCTACCGTATGGTTCACAAAGAAATATTGGCTAAATTATATGAACCACTGGCTCATATATTGAACAACTCATTGAAGTCTGGGATAGTTCCTATGGATTGAAGTGTGGCCCACGTGATGCCAATATTTAAGAAAGGTAGAGTCAGAACCAGGAAACTATAAACCAGTTAATTTGACTTCAGTAATCAGCAAGTTGCTGGAACAAATGATTGGAAATGTATTGCATGATCATCTTGAAAGAGCATAGGCCTATTAGGGAACCATTGCATGGCTGCTGGAAAGGGAAAAGTGCCGAGCGGATGATCCATCTCGGCCTTTTCCTGAGGTCCCTACCATTACAGATAGTAAAAGCTTTTACCGATATATAAAATGGAAAAGAGTGGCAAAAGTAAATGTTGGTCCCTTAGAAGATGAGAAGGGGGATTTAATAATGGGAAATGTGGAAATGGCTGAGACCTTAAACAATTATTTTGCTTCGGTCTTCACAGTGGAAGACACAAAAACCATGCCAAAAATTGCTGGTCACGGGAATGTGGGAAGGGAAGACCTTGAGACAATCACTATCACTAGGGGGCTAGTGCTTGACAGGCTAATGGGACTCAAGGTAGACAAGTCCCCTGGTCCTGATGAAATGCATCCTAGGGTATTAAAAGAGATGGCAGAAGTTATAGCAGATGCATTCGTTATAATCTACCAAAATTCTCTGGACTCTGGGGAGGTACCAGCGGATTGGAAAGCAGCTAATGTAACGCCTCTGTTTAAAAAAGGGGGCAGACAAAAGGCAAGTAACTATAGGCCGGTTAGTTTAACATCTGTAGTGGGGAAAATGCTTGAAGCTATCATTAAGGAAGAAATAGCAGGACATCTAGATAGGAATAGTGCAATCAAGCAGACGCAACATGGATTCATGAAGGGGAAATCATGTTTAACTAATTTACTGGAATTCTTTGAGGATATAACGAGCATGGTGGATAGAGGTGCACTGATGGATGGGGTGTATTTAGATTTCCAAAAGGCATTCGATAAGGTGCCACACAAAAGGTTACTGCAGAAGATAAAGGTACGCGGAGTCAGAGGAAATGTATTAGCATGGATAGAGAATGGGTCCTTTTCGGGTTGGAAATCGGTGGTTAGTGGTGTGCCACAGGGATCAGTGCTGGGACCACAACTATTTACAATATACATAGATGACCTGGAAGAGGGGACAGAGTGTAGTGTAACAAAATTTGCAGATGACACAAAGATTAGTGGGAAAGCGGGTTGTGTGGAGCACACAGAGAGGCTGCAAAGAGATTTAGATAGGTTAAGCGAATGGGCTAAGGTTTGGCAGATGGAATACAATGTCGGAAAATGTGAGGTCATCCACCTTGGAAAAAAAAACAGTAAAAGGGTATATTATTTGAATGGGGAGAAATTACAACATGCTGCGGTGCAGAGGGACCTGGGGATCCTTGTGCATGAATCCCAAAAAGTTAGTTTGCAGGTGCAGCAGGTAATCAGGAAGGCAAATGGAATGTTGGCCTTCATTGCGAGAGGGATGGAGTACAAAAGCAGGGAGGTCCTGCAGCAACTGTATAGGGTATTGGTGAGACCGCACCTGGAGTACTGCGTGCAGTTTTGGTCACCTTACTTAAGGAAGGATATACTAGCTTTGGAGGGGGTACAGAGACGATTCACTGGGCTGATTCCGGAGATGAGAGATTGAGTAGACTGGGTCTTATGATGATAGATTGAGTAGACTGGGTCTTTACTCGTTGGAGTTCAGAAGGATGAGGGGTGATCTTATAGAAACATTTAAAATAATGAAAGGGATAGACAAGATAGAGACAGAGAGGTTGTTTCCACTGGTCGGGGAGACTAGAACTAGGGGGCACAGCCTCAAACTAAGGGAGAGCCAATTTAAAACCGAGTTGAGAAGGAATTTCTTCTCCCAGAGGGTTGTGAATCTGTGGAATTCTCTGCCCAAGGAAGCAGTTTAGGCTAGCTCATTGAATGTATTCAAATCACAGATAGATAGATTTTTAACCAATAAGGGAATTAAGGGTTACGGGGAGCGGGCGGGTAAGTGGAGCTGAGTCCACGGCCAGATCAGCCATGATTTTGTTGAATGGCGGAGCAGGCTCGAGGGGCTAGATGGCCTACTCCTGTTCCTAATTCTTATGTTCTTATGTAAGGGAGGACCTGTCTCAGCAACTTGACTGAAATTTTTGAGGATGTTTCAACGTTGGTGGACGATGGAAGCCGAGTAGGTATTGTCACCAGGAATTTCCTTGGGGGTTCTCCAGATCGGCCACGATAACTTCAGCAGAGAATCATTGATAACCCTGTTTAAATGCAATATCCAGGATTTCAACCAATCTTTCTTTGAAGTTATGGTGGCCGATTTGGAAAATCTTCAGGGAATGTGTATCTAGATTTTCAAAAAGTCTTTGAAAAAGTACAATACAAAAAGCTACTAAGGAATCTACACCTTGTGGGATTGCAGGCAGATATTGGACTGGAGAGAACATTGTTCGCATTCATGTGGATAGAAGGTAGTTATTAATGGCAGAAGCCCTGAATGAGGGCTAATCACTATTGGAGTCCTTAAGGGATCAGTTTAATGATCTGGATGAAAATATAGGGGGAATGGTATACAAGTTTATGGGTGAGATGAAGAAAGAAAGAAAAATGTGCATTTAAATGAACCTTTCATGAACACCAGATGGCCCAAAATGCTTTACAGCCAATGAATTATTTTATAAGAACATAAGAACTTAAGAAATCGGAGCAGGAGTAGGCCATACAGCCCCTCGAGCCTGCTCCGCCATTTAATAAGATCATGGCTGATCTGATCATGGACTCAGCTCCACTTCCCCGCCCGCTCCCCATAACCCCTGCCGCTACTTCTCTTAAGACCCTAGGATGCAAGCCATTAGGTCCAGGTGATTTAGCTGCCTTTAGCCCCATTATCTTACTGAGTACCACCTCCTTAGTGATAGTGATTGTGATTGTGTTAAGTACCTCCCCCAATATAGCCCCTAGACTATCCACTGTCGTAATATTGTTAGTGTCCTCTACCATAAAGACGGATACAAAATATTTGTTCAGAGTTTCTGCCATCTCCATGTTCCCCATTGCTAATTCCCTGGTCTCGTCCTCTAAGGGACCAACATTTACTTTATCCACTCTTTTCCTTTTTATATACCTATAAAAACTCTTGCTATCTGTTTTTATATTTTGCGCTAGTTTACTTTCATAGTCTATCTTCCCTTTCTTAATCATTTTTTTAGTCGTTCTTTGCTGGCTTTTAAAAGCTTCCCAATCTTCTGGCCTCCCACTAGTTTTGGCCACTTTGTATGCCCTTGTTTTTAATTGGATACCGTCCTTTATTTCTTTAGTTAGCCACGGATGTCTATCCTTTCTCTTGCATCCTTTCCTCCTCACTGGAATATATTTTTCTGGAGAGTTGTGAAATATCTCCTTAAATGTACACCACTGTTCATCAACCGTCCTACACTTTAATCTATTTTCCCAGTCCACTTTACCCAACTCTGCCCTCATACCTTCACAGTCTCCTTTATTTAAGCTTAGTACCCTCCATCTGAATTTGAAATTCAATCATGCTGTGATCATTCATTCCGAGGAGATCCTTTACTAGGAGATTGTTTATTAATCCTGTCTCATTACACAGGACCAGATCTAAGATAGCCTGCCCACTGGTTGGTTCCGTTACATACTGCTCAAGGAACCTGTCCCTTAAGCACTCTGTGAACTCCTCCTCGAGGCTAACTTGACCTATTTGATTTGTCCAATCAATATGGAGGTGAAAATCATCCATGATTATTGCTGTTCCCTTTTTACAAGCCCCCACTATTTCCTGGTTTATGCTCCGACCAACAGAGTTGCTACTGTTAGGGAGCCTATAGACTACGCCCACCAGTGACTTTTTCCCCATATTATTCCTTATCTCCACCTAAACTATTTCAACATCCTGATCACTTGAGCCAATATGGGTTCTCACTATTGCAGTGATTCCATTCTTTATCAATAGAACTACCTCACCTCCTTTTCCTTTCTATCTGTCCTTCGGATTGTCAAATACCCCTGAATATTTAATTCCCAGTCCTAGTCACCTTGCAACCATGTCTCTGTAATGGCTACCAGATCATACCCATTTTTCTCAATTTGTGCCGTTAACTCATCTATTTTGTTACAAATGCTACGTGCATTCAGACAAAGTGCCTTTAAGTTTGTTTTTTTATCCTATTTTCCTACTTGTTTCCTCTCTCCTTCGAACTCACTTTCTTTATTTTTGCTTTCTAATTCCAGCTTTACTCCCCTCCCTACTGAATCTATTTTCAGGTTCCCATCCCCCTGCAAAGCTAGTTTAAACCCTCCCCAACAGCACTAGCAACCCCCCCGCCCCCCGCGAGGATATTGGCCCCCGGCTCTGTTGAGGTGCAACCCGTCCGGCTTATACAGATCCCACCTCCCCCAGAAGCGGTCCCAATGCCTCAGCCCTCCCGCCTGCATCATCTCTCCAGCCACGTATTCATCTGCTCTAACCTCATCTTATATATGAAGTATAGTGACTATTGTAATGTAGAAAACACAGCAGTGAATTTGTGCACAGTAAGCTCTCACAAACAGCAACGGGATAATGACCAGTTAATTGGTTTTATTTATGTTGTTTGAGTGATAAATATTGGCCAGAACACCAGGGATAACTCCCCTGCTTTTCTTCGAAATAGTGCCACGGGATCTTTAACCATCCACCTGAGGGGACAGATGGGGCCTCGGTTTATCTCATCCAAAAGATGGCACCTCTTGACAGTGCAGCACTCCCTCAGTACTGCACTGGGGTGTCAGCCTAGATTTTTGTGCTCAAGTCTCTGGAGTGGGAATTGAACCCACAACATTCTGACTCAGAGGTAAGGGTGCTACAAACTGAGCCATGGCTGAGAAAGCTGAAAAGTCCTGCAGTCAGGACTTTAAATGAAATAATTAATCTGTAGGTGAATTTACACACAATGGGTGAATGTGCCTGCTTCTGGTAGCTGTTTTTCAACAAAAAAAAGTGCAACATGGTACATTTGGGCACAGACAATTGCAAGCACTGTGCACTGTGCAGGGTTAGCTGCTCAAGGCTGCACAGTGGAAGAAAGATTTGGTTGTTGTTCATGAATCATTGAAGGATGATTACTTGTGTCATGATGCTGTTGCAAAGGTGAATAGGGTGTTAAGATGCATAATTATGACAATTAAATATAAAACTATGTAGGGCTTGAAAACCCAGAGTAAGGCCCAGGAAATCGAACTCTGTGATTGAATATATAACATTTTACTTTTGTATCTGTGATTAACTGTTTTATTTTTAAAAGATCTGGATCATTTCCACATGGAATTTCAGGACGAAATAAGTTTTCAAACATAATAGGCTTGAAATCACGACCACTCCAGGTGCGTACGAGGTGTGCGCAAGTTCTGGGTTTAGGCTTGACGGATCCTCCGCAACCCCGGGAGAAGAGCCTCGTGGACGAAGAGTTGGGCTATTTGCCCAAATGTCCTTCAAATCCTTATGTCTGGTAAGGCCAGCTTTTACCAGCGTCAGCGTGTTAAAAGATAGAAAAATAAACTAATCACTTTTAAACTTATCAATTTTTATATTAAATACCCAGTTTATTTTTACCCCTGTTAAAACATATTTTAAAAAAGTCAAAAAAATGAATTTTTGTATAAAATATTAAATGAAATGCTTTCTTATTTATTTAATGTTTCTGTTTGTTTTGGGGGTAACCCCATTCATAGTTATGGCAGCTCCGTACAAACGGTACTCACCATAACTATGAATGGGGATACTCCATTTTGATAGGTTGGTCTGGCCCACGTGATCCCAGTGCTGCGCCTACGCTGATGGGATACATGGGCTGCTGCACAGGCCTGCGCATCAAGGCCCATGACCAGAAGTTTTCGTACCTCCGGGATCACCAGGTACTTTCGTTAAAAAGTTTGCAGTCAGAGACATTAGCCCGCGGGAAGCCTCCGACCACAATTTCTGGGCCAATATTATGTACAGTGGTTTGTGCCAGATAGTTAAAATATCCAGGTAGGCAAATGGAGAAATCAGCCAAGATAGCAAACTTATATGACAAACTCCGTTGGCGGGGGTCCTAAAATTCTAGGCCTCCTTTTGTGTTTCACAGTATGGGCCAAATGAAGTTCTCTGTTTGCAGAATGTGGGATAATTGGACATTAGAGAAAGAATATTAATTCCAGCAACTATAAGTATTAAAACAAGCATTACTGCTGGAGTTCTTCATGGCAGTGTCCTAGGCCCAACCATATTCAGCTGCTTCATCAATGAACTTCCCTCCATCATAAGGTCAGAAGTAGGGATATTCGCTGATGATTGCAGAGTGTTCAGTTCCATTCATAACTCCTCAGACAACAATGCAGTCCATGCCCGCATGCAGCAAGACCTGGACAATCTTCTGGTTTGGGCTGTTAAGTGGCAAGTAACATGTGCACCACACAAGTGCCAGGCAATGACCAACTCCAACAAGCGAGAGTCTAACCACCGCCCTTGACATTCAATGGCATTACCATCGTTGAATCTCCAACCATCAACATCCAGGGGTCACCATTGAGCAGAAACTTAACTGGACCAGTCACAAATATTATAGCAACAAGAGCATGTCAGAAGCTGGGTATTCTGCGGCGAGTGACTCACCTCCTGACTCCCCAAAGCCTTTCCACCAGCTACAAGGCACAAGTCAGGAGTGTGGTCGAATATGCTCCACCTGCCTGGATGAGTGCAGCTCCAACATGACTCAAGAAGCTCGACACCCCATCCAGGACAAAGCAACCCGCTTGATTGGCAACCCATCCACAAACATTCACTCCCTCCACTATCGATGCACCGTGGCTATAGTGTGTACCATCTACAAGATGCACTGGAGCAACTTGCTAAGGCTTCTTTTATAGTACCTGCAGCCTCCACCACCTAGAAGAACAAGGACAGCAGGCGCATAGGAACACCACCACCTCCAAGTTCCTCTCTTTCCTGACTTGGAAATATATCGCCGTTCCTTCATCGTCACTAGATCAAAATCCTGGAACTCCCTCCGTAGCAGCACTGTGGGACTACCTTCACCACATAGACTGCAGTGGTTCAAGAAGGTGGCTCACCACCATCTTCTCAAGGGCAATTAGAGATGGACAATAAATCTTGGCCTTTCCAGCGATGCCCACATCCCATGAATAAATTAAAAAAGTAAATACCCAGCTGCTATAAGCATAGCACCAGTTTAAATATGTCGGACTTGCTCTAGCTCACCGAAGTCAAACTGTTGGCACAGCAATCACCTGAGACAGACAGCAGATTAAGAGTAATCACATCGGACAGCTAGGTCCATCCTTTATGATGATGTGCTACCCTGTTTTCTTATTTTGACCTACAGAAATAAAACAGATGCTTTTAAAGCAGTTTTACAGTAATTGTACATGGCAGGCATCTTACCAAGCTTTAATTTGTATTCTCACTTTAATATTAGTCCTTCATTATTATGCAAACACTAACAGGAATCGACATCTCAGTTAACTTTCTGGTCTACATATCAATTGTACGGTAGCCATGACAATGGCTCTGCAAAGAAAGAATGAACTTGCATTTATATAGTGCCTTATAAATTACATTTTTAGTGAAATAGCATAAATTCATATGAACATCTCAATTTCTTTTATCATAGAAACATAGAAAATAGGTGCAGGAGTAGGCCATTCGGCCCTTCGAGCTTGCACCACCATTCAATAAGATCATGGCTGATCATTCCTTCAGTACCTCTTTCCTGCTTTCTCTACATACCCCTTTATCCCCTTAACCGCAAGGGCCATATCTAACTCCCTCTTGAATATATCCAATGAACTGGCAGCAACAACTCTCTGCGGCAGGGAATTCCACAGGTTAACAACTCTTTGAGTGAAGAAGTTTCTCCTCATCTCAGTCCTAAATGGTCTACCCCTTATCCTAAGATATGTCCCCTGGTTCTGGACTTCCCCAACATCGGGAACATTCTTCCCGCATCTAACCTGTCAAGTTCCATCAGAATCTTTTATGTTTCTATGAGATCCCCTCTCATCCTTCTAAACTCTGGTGAATAAAGGCCCAGTTGATCCAGTCTCTCCTCATATGTCAGTCCAGCCATCCCTGGAATCAGTCTGGTGAACCTTCGCTGCACTCCCTCAATAGCAAGAACATCCTTCTTCAGATTAGGAGACCAAAACTGAACACAATATTCCAGGTGAGGCCTCACTAAGGCCCTGTACAACTGCAGTAAGACCTCCCTGCTCTTATACTCAAATCCCCTAGCTATGAAGGCCAACATAGCATTTGCCTTCTTCACTGCCTGCTGTAGCTGCATGCCCACTTTCAGTGACTGATGTACCATGACACCCAGGTCTCGTTGCACCTCCCCTTTTCCTAATCTGCCGCCATTCAGATAATATTCTGCCTTTGTGTTTTTGCCCCCAAAATGTATAACCTCACATTTATCCATATTATACTGCATCTGCCATGCATTTGCCCACTCACCTAACCTGTCCAAGTCACCCTGCAGCCTTTTTGTGTCCTCCTCACAGCTCACACCGCCACCCAGTTTAGTGTCATCCGCAAACTTGAATGGAATTTACAAGAATAACAGTTGAATGTTACATAGAAATTCAAAATTGCAAGATGGTGGCTTTGTGGGTAAAGGTGGCAGTTGGTACAGTAATAAACCATTGGGAGTTTATGTTGTTTTAGTACCACTGGTTAACAGTTTATGTCAATTTCATGGGCTCAAAAATCCACATTTGCAGTAATGAGTTAGGAGTGCAATGACAACCTAACACAATTACAAGATTTATAATTCTCAGCAGGATACATTTCCACCATTATTCTCCCTGTTTTTCGAACCCCTAGTGCAGTTGGGAGATGCTAGTTAGTAATTCCATCCCTTCACTGGTGTACATTTGGAAATTAGTTGGTTGTTTTAAGCAGTCAGAGTTCCAAGGATGTCATCATCATCATCATCATAGGCATCCCTCGAAATCGAGGAAGACTTGCTTCTACTCTAAAAGTGAGTTCTCAGGTAACTGAACAGTCCAATACAGGAATTACAGTCTCTGTCACAGGTGGGACAGACAGTCGTTGGAGGAAAGGATGGGTGGGGAGTCTGGTTTGCCGCACGCTCCTTCCGCTGCCTGCGCTTGTTTCCTGCATACTATCGGCGACGAGAATCGAGGTGCTCAGCGCCCTCCCGGATGCTCTTCCTCCACTTAGGCCAGTCTTTGGCCAGAGATTCCCAGGTGTTGATGGGGATGTTGCACTTTATCAAGAAAGCTTTGAGGCTGTCCTTAAACAGTTTCTTCTGCCCACCTGGGAACGCTTGCCGTGTAGGAGTTCCGAGCGCTTGCTTTGGGAGTCTTGTGTCAGGCATGCAGACGATGTGGCCCTCCAACAGAGCTGGTCAAGTGTGGACAGTGTTTTGATGCTTGGGATGTTGGCCTGATCGAGAACACGGATATTGGTGCATCTATCCTCCCAGGGGATTTGCAGGATCTTGCGGAGACATTGTTGGTGGTATTTCTCCAGCGATTTGAGGTGGCTACTGTATATGGTCCATGTCTCTGATCCATACAGGAGGGCGGGTATCACTACAGCCCTGTAGACCATAACCTTGGTGCCAGATTTGATGGCCTGGTCTTCGAACACTCCCTTCCTCAGGCAACCTTCCATTGGCTAGCATTTTCATCAGGATAAGTTACATGTGGATAAATGAAGTGCACCCTTCTCAGCAGTTCACCTGATCACCAGAAGTGAACCATTTAAAGATATTTTCAACACTGAATACTTTTGCTAACAACTCATATTTGCCTGCATCTTTTGAGGAAATGATTTCCTGTTGTGCGAATTTACAGAGCTGTATTTCAAACTAACAGAATGAAGCATATAATAGAGAGCATGAGTTGCCCTATGTGGATTCCACTGTTTGCTATTCTAAAAGAGGAGGAGGAGAAAGAAGAGAATAAATGGAAACAAAAGGAGACTGAGGCAGCGTCAAAGGAGGATGAGACCAACCTGCTATTACCGCTCACAATGTATGTATAGGACCCCAGATGTTATGAGGGACTGAGTGAGGAGCTCTGTCTTCAGCAACCACATCACTAAGGAACCCCTGAACAAGCTACATCCCCATCTGTATGATGACCCGCAGCTCAGATTATGTGACTGAACAGCTATGATCATTGCTGGCAAAGTAAGCACAACTCTCAACTCTTATGCCACAGGTGCCTTCCAAGTTGCAACCAGATGTTTATACAACAGAAGCCAGGGTGCAGCGTACTCCTGTATACACCAAGTCACCAACATTACCTTCAACAGGGCCAAGGAATTCATCCGTTTTGTAATGACTTCTAGGCAGCAGCATGACACGGATGTTCAGTTCTATCACATTGCTGGTTTCACCAAAGTTCAGGGGTCAATCAATGGCAGCCATGTTACACTGCGGTCTCTATTGTGGATTCCTGAATGGAAAGGCATTCTGCTTCCTCAATATTCAAATTATCTGTGACCAACTACAACAAATCCTGTATGTCAATGCTAAATTTTCAAGGAGCTGTCATGATGTGTATGCTACAAGGAATTCCATCCTCACAGCTCTATTTCGGGAAGCCGATGGGAGTATCGAGACGGCTTCTGAGAGACATGGTGTAATCCTTGCTTCCATGGTTCATGACCCCACTTCAAGTGACAAACTCAACCGTGGAGTCCTGAAGGCTAGGTTTCTCTGCCTTGATAGGTCGTGGGGCAGGGGGCTCAGCTCTGCTGTTTGCTCTTCACAAGGTCTCATGCATCTTGATTGCTTGTTGTATCCTTCACAACATTTCAATTGAGGAAGGACTGTCTGTGGAATGGCAGTTGTAGATGGGGCTAGATACTGAGGATGCCGATGAACCTGGGGGTTCGTGTCAGGAGAATCAGTACTTAGATGGCTCTTTGATGTTTGCTGCCAGGAATTTTCGTCGGAAAATCATTAGTAATATCTTCTACTCATATTCAAGTAGAAGTTTTTATATGATTCTGTGACTACAATTCCGATTCCTTTCTGCTAATTCTAGTCATTACAATCACAATCTGTCTTTCTGTCCCTCGTTAACAAAAATGACACATCACCCCTCTCGGACCTCACAAATCCTAATATCATCAAGCTTTAATGCTAAATCGACCTGAAACACATTCTAATTTTACAGTATTGATCAAAACTACTACTTATCACCATGTTTTATCTGGGTGGCTAGACGTACTTTTAAAATACCTATCCTGGTGCTGCGTCTGGGTACCATCTGCAGCCCAGTGTCATGAGATTTGTCTGGCTGCTGCACGGGTACAAGTGTCTCTTTAGAATGAGGTAGTCTTCATGTCATAAGCTCTAAGTCCTGGGAAGGACCTGCTTTGGGCTGCATTTCTTGTGCAACTATGTGGGCAGCCCGTCCCCACCTTCTACATGTTCTTGGAGTAGGTCTCCGAGGACCTAAGCCGGAGAACAGGCATGTGCTGCTTTTTTGAGAAACAACATCATGTCAAATCGCCTGCCAACTGTTATGTATGCAACTGTGTAACTGTATAATACTTGCCACCAGAGGGCGCAAATGTTGGAGTCCTAAGGGTCACCTGCTCACCTCGTGCAAGGCTAAAATAAAAGGTTGGCTGCCATGTTGTTTAGGCACTCTGGAGTTGTAATAAAGTAGACTAAGGTCACTTTAGTTTTAGCTCACAGTACTCAGCCTCGTGGAGTTCTATACTTAATCTGTTACTCGTCGCCAATTGTTATGAACTTCCATGGCTGCCATTTGAATATTAGAGAGATTCGCAGAGGGTGATGATTGGGAAGCCTTCGTCGAGCGTCTCGACCAGTACTTCGTGGCCAACGAGCTGAATGGAGTCATTAACATGGCCAAGCGCAGGACAGTCCTCCTCACCGTTTGTGGGTCTACAATATACGGCCTCATCAAGAATCTGCTCACACCGACAAAACCAACGGAGAAGGAATATACAGAGTTGTGTACGCTAGTTCGGGACCACCTCAAGCCGAAAGAGAGTATCCTCATGGCCAGGTATCATTTATACACGCACCATCGCTCCGGGGGCCAGGACGTGGCAAGTTATGTCGCCGACCTGAGACGCCTCGCGGGACCTTGTGACTTCGGAGCTGCGTTGGGGGAAATGCTGCGGGACTTTTTTGTGCTTGGCATCAGCCACGAGGTCATTCTTCGAAAGCTGCTGGCTGCCGAAACCCTAGACCTGAGCAGGGCCATCACGATCGCCTAGGCATACATGGCCACGGACAATAACACCAAACAGATATCTTCTCAGCATCGAAGCTCACCAGCAAGTATTGTGCATAAAATGACGTCGCTAGCAGGCAGAACTGCATATGGCAGGGCCCAAACGTCTGTGGCTGCAAGACCTATGATGAATCAGGGTCCGCCACCGGGTGTGAACGTGAATCCATTTGCACTGTGTTGGCGCTGCGGGGGTAATCATTGAGCCCATCAATGTCGATTTAAGCACTACGTGTGTAAAGGCTGCGAAACAATGGGGCACCTCCAGCGAATGTGCAAATGTGCTGCGACACACCACATGGCAAAGGCGGATTGATCCGGTGCGGATCACGCAGCACAGGCAACTCAACCCGAGGAAGAAGTAGATAGGGTACATACCTTCACCACCAAGAGCCCTCCTATAATGCTGAAAGTCAAATTAAATGGAATTCCAGTATCTATGGAGTTGGACACGGGTGCGAGTCAGTCAATAATGAGCCAAAAGACTTTCAAGAAACTGTGGGGCAACAAGGCACAAAGGCCCAAACTGAGCCCAATTAACACAAAGCTGCGCACTTACACCAAAGAGCTCATACCAGTCATTGGAAGTGCGGCAGTGAAGGTATCGTACGATGGAGCTGTGCATGACTGATCATTGGGGATTGTTCCAGGCAATGGCCCAATGCTGATCGGCAGAAGCTGGCTAGAAAAGATTAGATGGAAATGGAACGACATCAAAGCACTATCTTCAGTGGATGACGCCTCGTGTGCTCAAGTGCTGAGCAAGTTTCCCTCACTATTTGAACGAGGCATCGGCAACTTACAGGCGCCAAGTTACAGATCCATCGAGGCCCGAATGCACGGCCCGTTCATCACAAGGCTCGGGCGGTTCCGTATATGATGAGGGAGAAAGTCGAAATCGAACTGGACAGACTCCAATGAGAGGGAATCATATCGCCAGTTGAGTTCAATGAATGGGCCACTCCAATTGTTCCGGTGTTGAAAAGCAATGGCAGTCAGAATCTGCAGAGACTACAAGGTAATGATCAACCGAGTCTCGTTACAGGACCAGTACCTGCTACCCAAGGCGGATGACCTGTTCGCATTGTTAGCTGGGGGTGGGTGGAGTCGTTCACCAAGTTGGACATAACCTCCGTCTACATGACACAGGAGCTGGCTGAATCTACGAAAAGACTGACGTGCATCAACACACACAAAGGACTGTGCCTCAATGCGAGGAGTATTCAGAATAAGGTGGACAAATTAACTGCGCAGATAGCAGTTAACGGATATGATGTAATTGGCATCACGGAGACATGGCTCCAGGGTGACCAAGGCTGAGAACTCAACATCCAGAGGTATTCAACATTTATTAAGGATAGACAGAGAGGAAAAGGAGGTGGGGTGGCGTTGCTGGTTAAAGAGGAAATTAATGCAATAGTAAGGAGCGACATTAGCCTGGATGATGTGGAACAGGTATGGGTGGAGCTACGTAATACCAAAGGGCAGAAAATGCTCGTGGGAGTTGTGTACAGACCACTAAACAGTAGCAGTGAGGTTGGGGACAGCATCAAACAAGAAATAAGGGATGTGTGCAATAAAGGTACAGCAGTTATCATGGACGACTTTAATCTACTTATTGATTGGGCAAACCAAACTGGTAGCAATGCAGTGGAGGAGGATTTCTTGGAGGGATGGTTTTCTAGACCAGTATGTCGAGGAACCAACTAGAGAGCTGGCCATCCTAGACTGGGTGATGTGTAATGAGAAGGGACTAATTAACAATCTTGTTGTGTGAGGCCCCTTGGGGAAGAGTGGCCACAACATGGTAGAATTCTTTATTAAGATGGAGAGTGACACAGTTCATTCAGAGACTAGGGTCCTGAACTTAAGGAAAGGTAACTTCGACGGTATGAGGCATTAATTGGCTAGAATAGACTGGCAAATAATACTTAAAGGGTTGACGGTGGATAAGCAATGGCAAACATTTACAGATCACATGGATGAACTTCAACAATTGTATATCCCTGTCTGGAGTAAAAATAAAACGGGGAAGGTGGCTCAACCGTGGCTAACAAGGGAAATTATGGATAGTGTTAAATCCAAGGAAGAGGCATATAAATTGGCTAGAAAAAGCAACAAACCTGAGGACTGGGAGAAATTTAGAATTCAACAGAGGAGGACGAAGGGTTTAATTAAGAGGGGGAAAATAGAGTACGAGAGGAAGCTTGTAGAGAACATAAAAACTGACTGCAAAAGTTTCTTTAAATATGTGAAGAAAAAAAGATTAGTGAAGACAAATGTAGGTCCCTTGCAATCGGATTCAGGTTAATTTATAATGGGGAACAAAGAAATGGCAGACCAATTGAACAAATTCTTTGGTTCTGTCTTCACGAAGGAAGACACAAATAACCTTCCGGATGTACTAGGGGACAGTGGGTCTAGCGAGAAGGAGGAACTGAAGGATATCCTTATTAGGCAGGAAATTGTGTTTGGGAAATTGATGGGATTGAAGGCTGATAAATCCCCGGGGCCTGATAGTCTGCATCCCAGAGTACTGAAAGAAGTGGCCCTAGAAATAGTGGATGCAATGGTGATCATTTTCCAACAGTCTATCGACTCTGGATCAGTTCGTATGGACTGGAAGGTAGCTAATGTAACACCACTTTTTAAAAATGAGGGAGAGAGAAAACGGGTAATTATAGACCGATTAGCCTGACATCAGTAGTGGGGAAAATGTTGGAATCAATCATTAAGGATGAAATAGCAGCGCATTTGGAAAGCAGTGACAGGATCGGACCAAGTCAGCATGGATTTATGAAAGGGAAATCATGCTTGACGAATCTTCTGGAATTTTTTGAGGATGTAACTAGCAGAGTGGACAAGGGAAAACCAGTGGATGTGGTGTATTTGGACTTTCAAAAGGCTTTTGACAAGGTCCCGCACAAGAGATTGGTGTGCAAAATCAAAGTACATGGTATTAGGGGTAATGTACTGACGTGGATAGAGAACTGGTTGGCAGACAGGAAGCAGAGAGTCGGGATAAACTGGTCCTTTTCAGAATGGCAGGCAGTGACGAGTGGAGTGCCGCAGGGCTCAGTGCTGGGACCCCAGCTATTTTACAATATACATTAACGATTTAGATGAAGGAATTGAGTAACATCTCCAAGTTTGCAGGTGACACTAAACTGGGTGGCGGTATGAGCTGTGAGGAGGACCCTCAGAGGCTGTAGGGTGACTTGGTTAGGTGAGTGGGCAAATGCATGGCAGATGCAGTATAATGTGGATAAATGTGAGGTTATCCATTTTGGGGGCAAAAACACGAAGACAGAATATTATCTGAATGGTGGCAGATTAGGAAAGGGGGAGGTGCAACGAGACCTAGGTGTCATTGTCCATCAGTCATTGAAAGTTGGCATGCATATAGCAGCAGGCAGTGAAGAAGGCAAATGGTATGTTGGCCTTCATAGCTAGGGGATTTGAGTATAGGAGCAGGGAGGTCTTACTGCAGTTGTACAGGGCCTTAATGAGGCCTCACCTGGAATATTGTGTCAGTTTTGGTCTCCTAATCTGAGGAAGGACGTTCTTGATATTGAGGGAGTGCAGCGAAGGTTCAGCAGACTGATTCCCGGGATGGCAGGACTGACATATGAGGAGAGACTGGATCAACTGGGCCTGTATTCACTGGAGTTTAGAAGGATGAGAGGGGATCTCATAGAAACATATAAGATTCTGACGGGATTGGACAGGTTAAATGCGGGAAGAATGTTCCCGATGTTGGGGAAGTCCAGAACCAGGGGATATCGTCTTAGGATTAGGGGTAGGCCATTTAGGACTGAGATGAGGAGAAACTTATTCACTCGGAGAGTTGTTAACCTGTGGAACTCCCTGCCGCAGAGAGTTGTTGCTGCCGGTTCTTTGGATATATTCAAGAGGGAGTTAGATATGGCCCTTACAGCTAAAGAGATCAAGGGGTATGGCGAGAAAGCAGGAAAGGGGTACTGAGGGAATGATCAGCCATGATCTTATTGAATGGCGGTGCAGGCTCGAAGGGCCGAATGGCCTACTCCTGCACCTATTTTCTATGTTTCTATATACCACAGATGCCCTTTGGGATTCGCTCGGCTGCTGCCATTTTCCAGAGAAACATGGAGAGTCTGCGTAATCTGTTCAACGCACAGTTGTGTTTCAAGACGACATCCTGATCACCGGTTGTGACACCATCGAACACCTGCACAACTGGAAGAGGTTCTGAGTCGCCTAGACAGAGTAGGACTCAGGCAGAAATGCTCCAAGTGTGTTTTCCTGGCGCCAGAAGTCGAATTTTTGGGGCGAAATATTGCTGCAGACGGCATCAGACCCTCAGACTCAAAGACAGAGGACATGAAGAATGCACCCTGACCACAGAATGTGACGGAGCTGCGAACGTTCCTGGGACTCCTCAACTATTTCGGTAACTTTTTACCCAGGTTGAGCACTTTGCTGGTGTCGTTGCACATGTTGCTCCATAAAGGGACGACTGGGTTTGGGGTAAATTTCAAGACAAAGCCTTTGAAAAGGTCAGAAACTAACTCTGCTCAAATAAGTTACTTATACATTATGACCCATTTAAACGTTTAGTGCTAGCTTGTGACACCTCTTCGTACAGGGTCGGCTGTGTGTTACAACAAGCCAATATATTGAGCAAACTTCAACCGGTTGTATTCACGTCTAGAAGTCTGTCTAAGGATGAAAGAGCCTATAGTGTGGTCGAGAAAGAGGCATTAGCATGTGTATTTGGGGTTAAGAGAATTCAGACGATCAACCAGGGAGCGAAGGACCCTGGATCGCCTCAACTTGTAAATAACTTGTGCCGAAGACTTTGGGGGGCGGGGGGGGAGTGATGTTATGTATGCAACTGTGTAACTATATTATACTTGCCACTGGAGGGCGCGACTGTTGGAGACCATAAGGGTCACCTGCACACCTCATGCAAGGCCAGTATAAAAGGTTGGCTGCCATGTTGTTTAGGCACTCTGGAGTTGCAATAAAGTAGACTAAGGTCATATTAGTTTTAGCCCACAGTAGTCAGCCTCTTGGGAGTTCTTCTATACTGAACACCAACTATCCAAGCTCACCTGACAAGAAAGGCCTCAGGCAAGGCACCCTTGAAACTGTATCCCAACCAGAGTCAGCACTCTCAGGAAATGAGGGCAAAAACTGTGGGGAATATTTTAAATAATGCAGTACAGGTGCAGCGCCTATAATCCGGAACCCTTGGGACCGAGGCCATTCCGGATTCTGGGCTTCTTCGGACTTTCGATTGGATTTCTGACATCACAACTCCGGAAAGACCCGAGCCCAGGTTCCCACCATGGAGGTTGTCGAGCGGGCCAGCCCTGCCAAGCACGTTGTCGTTGGGTGGGCTGGCCCCGCCGAGGAAGTTGTTGGGCAGGTTCCTGCCGAGGATGTTTTTGGGCCAGCCCCGCCGAGGTGTTCAGGTGGCCCCCAGCAAGGGAGTGTTCGGGCGGGACAGCGAGAAGGCCCCAAGGTAAGGGCAATGGCGGCGGTGAGTGGGGCGAGGCGAGTGGCGGCGAGGTAAGGGCAGCGGCGGCGAGGCGAGGCCCGAGGTTGGGCAGTGGCGGGGCCCCAAGGTCGGCTGGGTCGTTGGGTCCGGATTCCAGAACATTTTTACGGATTCCGGACGACTCTGCCACCGATCAGTCAGGAGTCCGAATTCGGGAACATTCCGGATTCCGGAACTCCGGATTCTCGGTGCAGCACCTCTATACTAATTAGAAAATATAGATAGAATTGTTAAAAATGGAATAGTAAACAAAGTTCAACCAGTCACAACATGGTGGATAAAAAAAACTAACCACCCCATTACATCACTTGCACAAGCATTATGCAGCCATGTCACTGATACTGAACCCTTGTTCTGGCTGGCTGCCTATCAGTGGCATGGCAGATTCATTGGTTCCCACCAGAACCAGAGTTAGAGAGCCATTCAACCACAGTGCACTGTGAAGGAAAACCTATCATTCCTTTTAGGAAGTGAGTGTGAACGGTGAAGGGAGTTCAAAGTTGACAAAGTGAAAATGGGAAGTTCTCTTACCATGGTTGCTCAAAAAACTGCACGTGTCCTCTGTTCTGGGAGTGAAAGAGTTGGGGAGAATTTTGACTTTGATAGATAGTAATCACTAAAAGTTGCAACGGAGGTCAATAAGGCCATAACAAAAGTAAACCAAGCACGAGGATTTATTTCTAGAGGGATAGAATTGAAAAATAGAGAAGTTATGCGAAACGTTTATTGAACCTTGGTTAGACCACACTTGGAGTATGTATGTAGTTCTGGTTGCGATATTATAAAAAGAATATAGAGGCACTGGAGAGTTTGCAAAAAAGATTTACAAGGACAATACCAGAACTGCGAGGTAATACCTATCAGGAAAGGATGAATTTGCCCTGCTCCCTGATTGGGTGCGGTAACCTGCTTGTGCTGGGACTTCCTGTTTTGGTGCAGAAGTCCCGCCCCTGATGATAAATCAGGCTTCACATCCTTTAGGGGCGGGTCTTGAGGCATTGCTGGGGCAAGTACTCCTGCGATATGCGGATGTCCCGTGTAACACTGACGTGCTTCAACATCCCTCCCATTTGCTTAAAGGGGAGGTCCACTGCGCACTCTGCAAGGCCTCTGATGGCATCCACTAGGGCACCAGGGCAGTGTGGGACTGGGCCTAAAAGGGAGTATCGGGCTGGGGTTCAGTTTCTCGAGCCGACCTGAGAGTCGGCAAAACTATTAAGATGGCGGCGTGGGGCACTGGCAACCTCCACTTTAACTTCTGCCTCGTGAGTGGATGTCAGATAGCTGGCGTTGAAAATCCCCTCGCACCAGCCTCGCGGGGCAATTCCCCCTTGGGGTGGAAAGGGGTCACCACGCACGCCGATGATGTCATTGCCGGCTGTGCGGCAGCCTGGGTCACCACACATAGGGCACAGCGCTGCCGTGGTAGCACCTTCACAAACACCTGGGCAATTTTCCGGGAGCTGGTAACACCCGCCAGGCGAAAATTGTCTTCTGCCCCGTTAGTGCCTCCCAGAGGCACTAATGGGCCTCTGAAAAAGAGGAATTTTTCCCCCAGGGTAAAAGAGACAGCTGAGGGGTGACCTAATAGAGGTCTTTAAGATATGGATATGAAACATTTTGATAGAATAGACAGAGAGAGAGTGTTTCGACTTGTGGGGGAAAAACAAAACTAGAGGCCATCAATATAAGATAGTCACCAAGAAATCAAATAGGGAATTAAGAAGAAACTTCTTTCCCCAAAGAGTAGTGAGAATATGGAACTCGCTACCATAGAGAGTGGTTGAGGCGAATACTTTAGTTGCATTTCATCATAGAAACAAACATAGAAGGAGGCCATTTCGGCCCTTCGTGTTCGCGCCAGCTGACAAAGAGCCGCACTATGGAATAGTTGTGTTTGGAGAAGACAATGCATGGATCAGGGTCTCAATTGCAGCTGGGCTAGGATGGGGGTAGAGGTTATAGAAGTGCATGTAGGAACTATGTATTGGGAGGATCTGGGTCAGAAGCTCAACATTGTGTTGAATAGGACACTGAGGTTGCAAGCAGTCTTACTCATGCTAGGGCAGTGGCCAAAAGCGGGTTGGAAATGGGGGCAAAGGTACAGAACTTGTGGTAGGGGCTGAAGACAATGATTTTGGTCTTCCCGATGTTTAGCTAGATCAAATTGTGATTGATCCAATACTGGATTTCAGACAAGCAATCTGGCAACACTGAGGCAGTGGTGGGTTTGAGACAAGTGATGTCGGGGTGGAGCTGGGCGTCCTCAGTGCACAGGTGGAAACGAACCGCATGTCTTTGGATGAAGTTGCCAAGGGGTAACCTGTAGATGAGGAAGCATATGGGGCCAAGAATTGGCCCATGGTAGACTCCAGAGGTATTGGTGCAGGGTTAAGAAGAGATGCCATTGCTCAGTCTAAGATCAGACAGCTAAGAATGAAGCTATGTGAGGACAACCCCACTGAGCTGAACAATGGAGGAGATGTGTTAGATGAGGGTGGTGTGGTTGTTGGAGGCCAATCATCTCAGTCCCAGGACATCGCTGCAGGAGTTGCTCATGGCAGGAAGGGACAATGCATTATGGGCACCATACAGAGGATACCATTTGTGATTGTAGTCAGTGCTGTGGCAGCGTTGAAACCTGATTAGAGCACTTCAACATAGAGTTACTGGAGAGAAGCACACAGATTTGGGAGGCAACAGCATGTTCAAGTAATTCTCTACCTCTCTTTCCTCCTTTAAGAAGCACCTTGAAACCTTCCTCTTTGACAAAGCTTTTGGTCATCTGCCTTAACATCTCCTTATGTGGCTCGGTGTCAATTTGTGTTTGATAATATTCCTGAGAAGCACTTTGGGACATTTTACTATGTTAAAGACGCTATATAAATACAAGTTGTTGTTGTTTGGGAAGCAAAGGGTGACTTAATTGCAAGGAGTATAGGGAATAAGGCAGATGAGTTGAGAGCACAGATCGACACTTGGGAGTATGATATTATATTACTGAGACATGGCTGAAAGAAGGGCAGGTATGGGAGCTCAACATTCCTGGTTACCGGGTTTTCAGACGGGATAGAGAGGGGGTAAAAAAGGAGGGGTGTTCACAGTATTGATTAAATAAACAATTACAGCTGTGAGGAGTGAGGATATGTTGGAAGGATCATCAAATGAGGCCATATGGGTTGAATTGAAGAACAAAAAAGGGGCAATCACACTGCTGGGAGAGTACTGTAGACCCCCAGTCAAAGGGAGAGAGAAGAGCAAATATGAAGGTAAATTTCTGAGCAGTGCAAAAACTATAGGGCAGTAATAGTAGGGGTTTTCAACTGCTCTAATATTAACTGCAATTAAAATTAGTGTGAAAGGTATAGAAGTTGCAGAATTCCTAAAATGAATTCACGATAACTTTTTTAGCCAGTGTGTAGCAAGCCCATCAAAGGAGGGGCCGGTTAGAAATTTACAGCACAGAAGGAGGCCATTTCGGCCCATCGCGTCCACGCTGGTCGACAAAGAGCCACATGGCCCTCGGTCAGCAGCCCTGAAGGTTACATATAAACCTATGAACAATGACAAAGGCAAAGAGCACCCAGCCCAACCAGTCCGCCTCACACAACTGCGACACCCCAATACTCCACCCCAACCGGAGCCATGTGATCTACTGGGAGAAGCAAAAACCAGATAAAAACCCGGGCCAATTTTGGGAGAAAAAATCTGGAAAAATTCCTCTCCGACCCATCTAGGCGATCGAAACTAGTCCAGGAGATCACCCTGGCCGTATTCGATTCCCTGCAGTACTTACCATTATATCTGTACTGTCCAACAAAAGGTCATCCAGTCTCATCCCAATTACCTGCTTCGAGTCTGTAACCCTGCAGGTTTCAGCACTTTAAGTGCCCCTCCAACCATCTCTTAAATGTGTTGAGGGTTTCTGCATCCACCACTCTTCCAGGCAGCGAGTTCCAGATCCCCACAACCCTCTGCGTAAAGAAGCCCCCCTCAAAACCTTCCATCAACCACCTTAAAACTATGTCCCCTCGTAAATAGACACTTCTATCAATGGAAATAGGCCCTTACTATCTACTATGTCCAGGGCCCTCAATATTTTGTACACCTCAATGATGTCTCCTCTCAACCTCCTCTGTTACAAACCCAGCCTATCCAATCTGTCCTCCATTCTAAGATTCTCCATTCCAGGCAGTATCCTAATAAATCTCCTCTGCACCCTCTCTAGTGCAATCACGTCCTTCCTATAATACGACGACCAGAACTGCACGCAGTACTTCAGCTGTGGCCTAACCAAAATATTAAACAATTTAAGCTTAACCTTCCTGCTCTTATATTCTATGCCTCGGCCAATAAAGGCAAGCATTCCACATGCCTTTTTAACCACCTTATCCACCTGGCCTGCTACTTTCAGGGATCTGTGGACAAGCACTCCAAGGTCCCTTTGTTCATCTACACTATTAAGTGGCCTACCACTTAATGAGTATACCCTTTCCTTATTAGCCCTCCCAAAGTGCATCACCTCACATTTCTCGAATTAAATTCCATTTGCCACTGCTCTGCCCACCTGACCAGTAGATTGATATCCTTCTGCACCCCATGACTTTCCTCTTCATTATCAACCACACAGCCAATTTTAGTGTCGTCTGCAAACTTCTTAATCATACTCCCTCTATTCAAATCTAAATCGTTGATATATACCACAAAAAGCAAGGGACCCAGTATTGAGCCCTGCAGAACCCCACTGGAAACATCCTTCCAATCATAAAAACATCCATCAATCATTACCCTTTGCTTCCTACTTCCAAGCGAATTTTGGATCCAACTTGCCACTTTGCCCTGGATCCCATGGGCTTTAACCTTCATGACCAGTCTACCATGTGGGACCTTATCAAAAGCCTTGCTAAAGTCCATATATACTATATCTTACGCACTACCCTCATCGACTCTCTTGGTTACCTCCTCAAAAATTCAATTAGGTTAGTCAAACTCTAACTTCCCTTAACAATTCCATGCTGACTGTCCCTAATTAATCCTTGCCTTTTCAAATGTAGATTTATCCTCTCTTTCAGGAATCTTTGCAATAATTTTCCCACCACTGAGGTTAGGCTGACAGGCCTGTAATTCCTCGGCCTATCCCTTTCTCCCTTCTTAAACAAGGGTACTACATTAGCAGTCCTCCAATCCTCCAGCACCAGGCCCAGATCCAAAGAGGACTGGAAAATGTTGGTCAAGGCCTCGCAGTCCTCCAATCCTCCAGCACCAGGCCCAGATCCAAAGAGGACTGGAAAATGTTGGTCAAGGCCTCTGCTATTTCCTCTTTTACTTCGCTCAACAGCCTGGGATGCATTTCATCCGGGCCTGGGGACTTATCTACTTTCAAAGCTGCTAAACCCCTTGATATTTCCTCTCTCACTATATTTATTTCATCCAGAATATCACACTCCTCCTCGATAGCAGTATCTGCATTACCCCTTTCCTTTGTGAAAACAGATGCAAAGTATTCGTTAAGAACCTTACCAACATCTTCCGCCTCCACACAAAGATTAAATTCATGGTCTCTAATAGGCCCTACCCTTTCTTTAGTTACCCTCTTACTCTTAATATATTTATAGAACATCTTAGGGTTTTCCTTAATTTTACTGGCCAAGAATTTCTCATGCTCTCTCTTAGCATTCCTAATTTCCTTTTTAACTTTGCCTCTTAACTTTCTATATTCCTCTAAAGATCCTACAGTATTTAGCCATTGGTATATGACATAAACGTCCCTTTTTTTCTTAATCTTCCCCTGTAAGTCCCTAGACATCCAGGGGGTCTCTAGAATTAATTTTCCCAGCCTTTTTCTTTAAGGGCAGAGAGTTGTTGATGCCAGTTCATTGGATATAATCAAAAGGGAACTGTAAGGTCCATAATCAGTATGGACCTTACAGCTAAAGGGATCAAGGGGTATGGAGAGAAAGCAGGAAAGGGGTGCGGAGGTGAATGATCAGCCATGATCTTATTGAATGGTGGTGCAGGCTCGAAGGGCTGAATGACCTGCTCCTGCACTTATTTTCTGTTTCTATGTTTGGCCTGAGCCTTCCGGATCTCCTCCTTAAATGCCTCCCACTGTTCAGACACTGATTTACGCACAAGTAGCTGTTTCCAGTCCACTGTGGCCAAATCACTCCTTAACTTAGCAAAATTAGCTTTTCCCCAATTCAGAACTTTTATTTCAGGCCTATCCTTGTCCTTATTGTTATGTATGGAACTATGTAATACTTGCCACCAGAGGGCGCGACTGTTGGAGTCCTAATGGTCACCTGCACACATGTGCAGGCCAATATAAAAGGTTGGCTGCCATGTTGTTAAGGCAGTCTGGAGTTGTAATAAAGACAAAGGTCACACGAAGTTTAGCTCACAGTACTCAGCCTCTTGGAGTTCTATATACAACAACTGGCGACGAGTAACAGAATACGAAACTTCACGCAACCATGGCTGCCGTTGGAATAATAGAGAGATTTGTAGAGGGTGATGATTGGCAAGCCTTTGTCAAGCATCTCGACCAGTACTTTGTGGCCAACGAGCTGGAAAGAGACACCTTGCAATAAGGGTACAGCAGTTATCATGGGTGCTTGGGGCTGGGGCTGCTCTTTGCAGATCACAGGTCCAGTTGCCCACATTCCCAGACTTACCTTCAAAATGTGTCAGCAATGACCCCTCCCTTTAAGGGAGGGAAGGAGCCCATGAGTCCAGCCGCACTCTGCCACTGATCATCATAGGCAGTCAGTCCCTCACGCCAAAAAAAAGGATGAGTTCACAGGTGTTTCGAATGAAGAACCCAAACTACATCCTCATGGGGGGGGGGGGGGGGGAAGATGCCTGTGCGTGGATTTTTTTAACGTGTGGTGACTGTTGCACACCAGCCACCATACGGGCTTGACAGAGCTAGGTCTTGGTCCAGTGGCAAGTTTTACCCAAGACAACTGGAGACCTGCTCTGCTGCATGAAGAACCCAAACTACATCCTCAACGTTGCAACTTCCACCCTTGAGGATGCAGCTTGGGTTCTTCATTCGAAACACCTGTGAACTCATCCTTTTTTTTTAAGCATGAAAGCAAGTCATCCTCGTTT
The DNA here is from genome assembly GCF_044704955.1 of Pristiophorus japonicus. Taxonomy (NCBI): domain Eukaryota; kingdom Metazoa; phylum Chordata; class Chondrichthyes; family Pristiophoridae; genus Pristiophorus; species Pristiophorus japonicus. The sequence goes on from NC_091978.1 coordinate 300,688,006, forward strand.
CGAGGGACTGACTGCCTATGATGATGAGTGGCATAGCACTGCATAGTGCGCACACATATCTCAGTGTGGGCTGGCCCGCGCTGCCCTTGGGGCCCCTGGCCCCGAACTCACGCCTCCCCTGGGCCCCGATTACATCCCTCCACAGTCTCTCACAGCTCCTTTGCCCCCATCTCCCACTACCACCCCTCTTGCTCCATTTAGTGCTCCAAGGGAAGTGGCAGCGCTTGATTTAGCGCTCCACTTCCCCCTGGAGTGCTAAACGAGAAGTTCCCTTTCACTGCAACTGGTTAGCGCACGGCGATACTTCTGCACTCCCACAAAAGTTAGCGTCCTAAATGTGTCGCTATGCAATTTATAGACTGAGACGTTGAGCAATAATACCTAATATAAAACAAAGAGCGTGCAGGTCATGGAGGAGGTGATGTTATGGCCTTTTAGCTAAGCTTTGTGTTGAGGTGGGAGATAAAGAAGGGAGACATCTGGAGGGTTGAGATGTAATGCGTGTATCTTCTGCGGCAAGTAACAGGTGTTGGTCGTACGTATGTTCAGGTTTATTTAACCTTTAATAAACCTTCAAGCATTTAACTGCATGTTGAATTAATCTTTGGTATATAGGCACAGGACTGTAACCATTTGTCTATATTATTATAAAATTTGCATTCCGAACAAAATTCCTGACGAAAGAATAGCGGGAGAAACCAAGTGACTTGAGGATAAGAACCAGACACCACCAGAGCGGTGTGGGTGGTGAACAGTAGAGCCAGGTGGGGACATTTATCCCCTTATCGCTTAAGAAACTGGCTATTTCTGTGTTAAATTTATTCAATGTCCCGGCTCCCACAGCTCTCTGCGGCAGCGAATTCCACAGATTTACAATCATCAGAGAGAAGAAATTTCTCCTCATCTCTGTTTTAAATGGGAGGCCTCTTATTCTAAGATCATGCCCTCTAGTTCTAGTCTCCCCCATCAGTGGAAACATCCTCTCTGCATCCACCTTGTCAAGCCCCCACATAATCTTATATGTTTCAATAAGATCACCTCTCATTCTTCTGAATTCCAACCTACTCAACCTTTCTTCATAAGTCAACCCCCTCATCTCCGGAATCAACCTAGTGAACCTTCTCTGAACTGCTTCCAAACCAAGTATATCCTTTTGTAAATATGGAAACCAAAACTGCACACAGTATTCCAGGTGTGGCCTCACCAATACCCTGTACAGCTGTAGTAAGACTTCCCTGCTTTTATACTCCATCCCCTTTGCAATAAAGGCCAAGATACCATTGGCCTTCCTGATCACTTGCTGTACCTGCATACTATCCTTTTGTGTTTCATGCACAAGTACCCCTAGATCCCACTGTACTGCAGCACTTTGCAATCTTTTTCCATTTAAATAATAATTTGCTCTTTGATTTTTTTTCTGCCAAAGTGCATGACCTCACACTTTCCAACATTATACTCCATCTGCCAAATTTTTGCCCACTCACTTAGCCTGTCTATGTCCTTTTGCAGATTTTTTGTGTCCTCCTCACACATTGCTTTTCCTCCCATCTTTGTATCATCAGCAAACTTGGCTACGTTACACTCGATCCCTTATTCCAAGTCGTTAATATAGATTGCAAATCGTTGGGGTCCCAGGACTGATCCCTGTGTCACCCCACTAGTTACTGGTTGCCAACCAGAGAATGAACCATTTATCCCGACTCTCTGTTCTCTGTTAGTTAGCCAATCCTCTATCCATGCTAATATATTACTCCCAACCTCATGAACTTTTATCTTGTGCAGTCACCTTTTATGTGGCACCTTGTCAAATGCCTTACCGATGGCAAGGACCATGTTCTAAAGTGAACATACATTTTAGAGGGAAATGCAGGAAGGAACGGTGATTGAGTCACTTTGGGTAGAGGTGGTTGGAGTGAATGTGACAGAAACAAAGTTCATGAGGTTAGCCACAAGAAGCAGGTGGTGGACCGGCGATAAAGGGAGTGAAGGTTTAAGGTAGTAGAAGGGGTGCCAAGTAAGCAGATTGCTTTGGCCTGGATGGTGTCGAGCTTCTTGAGACTTGGAACTGCACTTATCTAGGCAAGTGAAGAGTATTTCCATCACACTTCTGACTTGTGTCTTGTAGATGGTGGAAAGGCTTTGGTGAGTCAGGAGGTGAGTCACTGGCCGTAGAATACCCAACCTCTGGCCTGCTTTTGTAGTCACAGTATTTATGTGGCTGTTCCAGTTGAGATTCTGCTCAATGGTCAAATCCATTAATGGGTAAAATGGCAGAAGATCAATGGAAAATGTTCAAACAATAATTTAATGTGATACAGAATCAGTTAATATCCCTGAGGGGCAAGAGCTCTACTTGCCAAAAACAAACAGCCATGGACAACTAAACAGGATAGAGACTGGTACATTCATAATAAAGGAAGAAACTGAGTACTGTGTACAATGAGCAAGTGTGACCTTAGCTCCTTTAATAAGAATCCAGAGTGTAGGTATCTCGTGGGTGGCCTGCTTATATATCGTGCTCCAAAGGGATGCTGGGATCCCTTGGGACTCCAACAGGTAGCCACTCTGTGGTAGTGTAATACAGGTTACAAGGGGTTAAATACATAACATCACTCCCCCGTGAAGTCAACAGTACACTTATTCACAAGGTGAGACGATCTGGGGCTTTTCGCTTCCTTGTCGATTGTCTCGGTATAAATGCGGATGTGGGTGCGTTGGTCAGTTCTTCACTGGGCTGCTGGGCAGCCGACCTTGCCGGGCTGCTGGGGTGGTGAGTTCAGCTTCGTGGTCAGTCATGATGTCAGTTGCCACTTGTGTGTGTTGCAGGGTCAAAGTTGGTGGTGTCTTCTTCGGGTTGTTCGTAGCTGTTGGTGAACCGCAATTTGATTTGGTCCAAATGTTTTCTGTACGTTTGTCCATCGGCCATTTGACCTGAAACACCCTACTCACCTCTTTGGCTGTGACCATTGCAGCGAGCCATTTGGGACCATGTCCATAATTGAGCACAAACACAGGATCACTGATCTCAAGATCACTTGACAAATTTGCGCGGTCATGGTACACACTTTGTTGATGCCGCCTGCCCTCCACGTGATCATGGAGATCAGGGTGGACAAGAGAGAGCCTTGTTTTTAGCACCCTTTTCATGAGCAGCTCAGCTGGGGAAATCCCGGTGAGTGAGTGGGGTCTGGTGCGGTAGCTGATCAGCACTCGGGACAGTCGGGTCTGCAGGGAGCCTTCCGACACGTTTCAAGCTTTGATTGGTGGTCTGAACTGCCCGTTCTGCCTGGCCGTTGGATGCGGGCTTGAACGGAGCAGATGTGACGTGTTTGATCCCATTGCGGGTCATGAATTCCTTGAATTCAGCACTGGTGAAGCACAGTCCATTGTCGCTCTCTAGGACATCAGGCAAGCCGTGCGAGGCAAACATAGCTCGTAGGCTTTCAATAGTGACTGTGGACGTGCTTACAGACATTATTGCACATTCAATCTGTTATATATGTATACTTGTATTTATTCTTTACAGCCACCAGAGGGCTCATTCCCTGGAGTCCCAAGGGATCCCATAATCCTTTGGGAGCAAAGGCATTTAAGGAGGCTTCACAGGTTGGAGAGGCACTCTGGAGACCTGCAATAAAAGACTAAGGTCACACTTTATTTTGAGCTCACTGTGTTCAGTCTGACTCTTTCTCCATACACAACAACAACTGGCGACAAGATACAGATATCGACCCCAAAGATGCAGAGAACAGTGGGCATCCTGGAGAAATTCTCAAAGGGAGATGATTGGGAAACTTTTGTGGAGCGACTCGATCAATACTTCGAGGCCAACGAGCTAGATGGGGAAGAGAGTGCTGCCAAGAAGGGCGATCCTCCTCACCTTCTGTGGGGCAACAACATATGGCCTCATGAAGAATCTGCTCACTCCAGCGAAACCCATGGAGAAATCATTTGACGATTTGTGCACACTGGTCCGAGAGCATTTGAACCCGAAGGAAAGCGGTCTGATGGCGAGGTACCGGTTCTGGACCTACAAAAGGTCTGAAGGCCAGGAAGTGGCGAGTATGTCGCCCTGCTAAGACGTCTTGCAGGACATTGCGAATTTGAAGGACATTTGGAGCACATGCTCAGAGACTTTTTCGTACTTGGTATTGGCCACAAAACCATACTTCGCACTTGAGTAAGGCCATAGTGATAGCCCAGGCGTTCATTGCCACCAGTGACAATACGAAGCAAATCTCTCAGCACACAAGTGCTGCTACAACTACTGTGAACAAAGTGATGTTGTTTTCGAATCGTAACGTACCGGGCAGGTCACACATACCTGCAGCTACACGTCCGCAGATGTCTCAGAGTCCACCATCAAGGGTGATGAATGCAAGACCATGAACACCTTGTTGGCGCTGCGGGGGTGATCGTCGTTTCCATTCACACCAATTTAAAAAGAGTATGTTTGCAAGAGCTGTGGAACAATGGGACACCTCCAACGAGTGTGCAGGCGAGCTGCGAAGACTGTTAAACCTGCAAACCACCATGTTGCAGAGGACAGATCCACGGAGGATCATGACGAACCAGAGCCGCAGATCGAGGAGGCAGATGTACATGGGGTGCACACATTCACCAAGAATTGTCCCCCCATAATGCTGATGTTGAACTAAATGGACTCCCGGTGTCAATGGAGCTGGACACGAGTGCGAGCCAGTCCATCATGGGCAAAAAGACTTTCGAAATATTGGTGCAACAAGGCCAGTCTTAACTCCAGTTCGCACGAAACGAAACTTCCACGAAAGAACTGATTTCTGTAATCGGCAGTGCTACCGTAAAGGTCTCCTACGATGGAGCGATGCACAAGCTACCACTGGGTGGTACCGGGTAATGGTCCCATGCTGCTCGGCAGGAGCTATCTGGGAAAGATACGTTGGAACTGGGACGATGTCCAAGCGCTATTGCCCGCTGACGACACTTCGTGTGCCCAGGTCTTGAACAAATTTCCTTCGCTGTTCGAACCAGGCATTGGGAAATTCCAAGGAGCAAAAGTGCAGATCCACCTAATTCCGGGGCCGCGACCCATCCATCACAAGGCGAGAGCAGTACCGTACATGATGAGAGAATGTGTAAAGATCGAGCTAGACCGGCTGCAAAGAGAGGGCATCATTTCCCCGATCGATTTCAACGAGTAGGCCAGTCCTATCATCCTAGTCCTCAAGGGAGACGGCACTGTCAGAATCTGTGGTGATTACAAAGTAACTATCAATCGTTTCTCCCTGCACTACCAAAGGCCGACGACCTCTTTGCAATGATGGCAGGAAGAAAGACGTTCACGAAGCTGGATCTGACTTCAGCCTAATGACGCAGGAACTGCAGGAATCATCGAAGGCCCTCACCTGCATCAACACGCACAAAGGTCTTTTTGTTTATAACAGATGCCCGTTTGGAATCCAATCGGCGGCAGCGATATTCCAGAGAAACATGGAAAGTTTACTGAAGTCGGTCCTGCACACCGTGATCTTCCAGAACGACATCTTGGTCACAGGGCAGAACACAGTTCAGCATCTGCAGAACCTAGAGGAGGTTCTTAGTCGACGCAACCGTGTGGGGTTCAGGTTAAAACGCTCGAAGTGCCTTTACCTGGCGCCTGAAGTGGAGTTCCTGGGAAGGAGAATTGTGGCAGACGGCATCAGGCCCACCAACGCGAAGACGGAGGCAATCGAGAATGCACTGAGGCCACAGAACGTGACGGAGCTGCGGTCATTTCTGGGACTCCTGAACTACTTTGGTAACTTCTTACCGGGTCTCAGCATACTGTTAGAACCACTGCATGTCTTACTACGAAAAAGGGACAAATGGCTTTGGGGTAAAAGCCAAGAAAATGCCTTTGTAAAAGCGAGAAAATTGTTATGCTTAAACAAATTGCTTGTGTTGTATGATCCATGTAAGCGTTTGGTACTAGCATGTGATACGTCGTCAAATGGCGTTGGGTGTGTATTGCAACAAGCTAATGATTTCGGGAAACTGCAACCGGTTGCTTATGCATCCAGGAGTCTGTCTAAGGCTGAGAGAACCTATGGCATGATTGAGAAAGAAGTGTTAGAGTGTGTCTATGGGGTAAAGAAAATGCATCAATACCTGTTTGGGTTAAAATTCAAATTGGAAACTGACCATAAGCCACTTACATCCCTGTTCTCAGAGAGTAAAGGGATGAATACCAACGCATCGGTCCGCATCCAGAGATGGGCGCTCACGTTGTCCGCATACAACTATGCCATCCGCCACAGGCCAGGCACAGAAAACTGCGCCGATGCTCTCAGTAGGCTGCCACTGCCCACCATGAGGGTGGAAATGGCGCAGCCTGCAGATCTAGCCATGGTTATGGAAGTATTTGAGAGTGAGCAATCACCAGTCACTGCCCGGCAGATCAAAACCTGGACAAGCCAGGACCCCTTATTATCTCTAGTCAAAAGCTGTGTGCTTCACAGGAGCTGGTCCAGTGTCCCAGTGGAAATGCAGGAAGAGATAAAGCCGTTCCAGCGGCGCAAAGATGAAATGTCTATACAGGCAGAATGCCATCTGTGGGGCAATCGAGTAGTGATCCCCAAGAAGGGCAGAGACAATTTAATCAATGACCTTCACAGTACCCACCCAGGCAACGTAATAATGAAAGCGATAGCCAGATCCCACGTATGGTGGTCCGGTATCGATGCGGACTGAAGAGTCCTGCGTTCACAAATGTAATACATGCTTGCAGTTAAGCAATGTACCCAGGGAGGCGCCGTTAAGTTTATGGTCTTGGCCCTCCAAACCGTGGTGTAGGGTACATGTCGACTATACAGACCCGTTCTTGGGTAAAATGTTCCTTGTGGTTGTAGACGTGTACTGCAAGTGGATTGAATGCTTCTCGGCCTTTTGGCTAAGATCTGCATAACTAACCTGACCAGCCACCATGACCTCCGGGTGGTTTCTCCCTGGTCAGGAAGGTATATGCTTACATTTTTGTAAACAGGAGGTGGGTGGGATGGCTTGACCCATCCACCTCCACGGAGGTGTGTGGGGGACCTGACCCATCCACCTCCATGGCACGAACCTGGTATTGCAGTACTTCCAGGAACGGTGCAGTGGCTCTAGGCCTTTTGGCTAAGAGCATTGGCGCAGAGTGATCCTTGACTGGTGCAGGGTGACCTCTGGCGTTTGTGACTTGACAAAGAATTGGAAACGATTGGCTACGAATTTATTTAAAAAAAAATTTTAAAAAAATAAAAAAAAAAAATTAAAAAAAAAAAGAATGTAAGATAAGGAGGTGGGTGGGGTGGCTTGACCCATCCACCTCCACGGAGGTGTGTGGGGGACCTGACCCATCCACCTCCATGGCACGAACCTGGTATTGCAGTACTTCCAGGAACGGTGCAGTGGCTCTAGGCCTTTTGGCTAAGAGCATTGGCGCAGAGTGATCCTTGGCGTGTGCAAGGTGACCTCTGGCGTTTGTGATTTGACAAAGAATTGGAACGATTGGCTACGAATTTCAAAAAAAAAGAATGTAAGATAATGTCGGCTAGCACATCCACTGCCACCACTGAAAGCCTGCGGGCCATGTTTGCCACACACGGCCTACCCGATGTCCTGGTGAGCGACAACGGGCCATGTTTTACCAGTGCTGAGTTCAAAGAATTCATGACCCGCAACGGGATCAAACATGTCACATCTGCCCCATTTAAACCAGCGTCCAATGGTCAGGCAGCGAGAGCAGTGCAAACCATCAAGCAAGGCTTGAAGAGGGTAACTGAAGGCTCACTGCAGAACCCGCCTATCCCGAGTCCTGCTTAGCTACCGCACGGGACCCCATTCACTCACTGGGATCCCACCTGCTGAAGTGCTCATGAAAAGAGCACTTAAGACAAGGCTCTCATTAGTTCACCCTGATCGACATGAACAGGTTGAGAGCAGGCGGCTTCAAAAAAGTGCATACCATGATAGCGCAAATGTGTCACGCGAGATTGAAATCAATGATCCTGTATTTGTATTAAATTATGGACAAGGTCTCAAGTGGCTTCCCGGCAGTGTCGTGGCCAAAGAGGGAAGCAGGGTGATTCGGGTCAAACTTTCAAATGGACTCATTCACCGGAAACACTTGGACCAAATCAAACTCAGATTCACGGACTCTCCTGAGCAACCCACCTTGGACCCTACCTTCATTGACCCCCCATATACACACCAGTGGCAACCGGCACCACGGTTGACCACAAAGCAGAGCCCACCATCCACAGCAGCCCAGCAGGGCCAAACACACCAGGCAGCCCAGCAAGGCCAGCTGCACAGCAGCCCAGCGAGGGCCCAACAAATGATTCAACAACACAGCTTTCACACCGAGACGATCAACCAGGGCAAGAAGGGCCCCAGATCGACTCAGATTGTAAATAGTTACACTATTGACTTTGGGGGAGGGGGGTGCGGGGGGGTAGGGGGAGTGTTGTTATACATGTATACTTGTATTTACTCTATACAGCCACCATAGAGCTCATCCCCTGGATTCCACTTTACTTTGAGCTCACAGTGTTCAGCCTGACTCTTTCTCCATACACAACACAATCCATCTTGAGTAAGCGTCCACGACAACCAAAAACATTTTGCCTAGAAATGGGTCCGCATAGTCCACATGGATCCTCGACCATGGTTTGGAGGGCCATGACCACAAACTTAGCGGTGCCTCTCTGGGTGCACGGCTCAGCTGAGAGCAAGTGTTGCACTGGCACACACATGACTCTGAATTTGAGTCGATGCCGGGCTACCACACATGGGATCTGACTATGCCTTTCATCATTACAATGCCTGGATGGGTGCTGTGCAGTTCACATATAAACATATCTCTGTCTTTCTTGGGCAAGACCACGCAATTGCCCCACAACAGACTGTCCGCCTGCAGGGACATTTCGTCTTTGCACCTGTGGAACGTCTTAATCGCCTCCTGCATCTCCGCTGGGACACTGGACCAGCTCCCATGGAGGACACAGTTTTTTTTAACAAGCACAGTAAAGGATCCCGGCTGGTCCAGGTCCTGATCTGGCGGGTCGTAACGGGGGACTTTTCGTTCTCGAATGCCTCCATGACCATGAGCAAGTCCACTGGCTGTGCCATTTCCAGCCCGGTGGTGGCCAATGGCAGCCGACTGAGAGTATCTGCGCAGTTTTCTGTGCCCGGTCTGTGGCGGATTACATAGTTGTATGCCGACAGCGTGAGCACCCATCTTTGGATGCGTGCAGAGGCATTGGTGTTAATCCCTTTTCTCTCAGAGAACAGCAATATGAACAGCTTGTGGTCAGTTTCAAGCTCAAACTTGAGGCCAAATAAGTACTGGTGCATTTTTTTTACCCCATAAACACACGCCAGGGTCTCTTTTTCAATCATGCTGTAGGCCCTTTCGGCCTTGGACAAACTCCTGAACGCATAAGCGACTGGTTGCAAGATCCCCGATTCGTTAGCCTGTAGTAACATACACCCAACCCCGTATGCCGACGCATCGCAAGCTAACACTAATCATTTACAAGGGTTATACAGGACAAGCAGTTTGTTTGAACACAACAGATTTCTGGCTTTCTTAAAGGCAGCCTCTTGTGAATTCCCCCATACCCAGTCGTTTCCCTTGAGCAGTAGCGCATGTAGGGGTTCTAGCAGGGTGCTTAACTCGGGTAGGAAATTACCGAAATAGTTCAGGAGTTCCAGGAACGACTGCAGTTCCATCACGTTCTGCGGTCTCGGTGCGTTCTTGATGGCCTCCAACTTGGCGTTGGTGGGTCTGATGCCATCTGCCACAATTCTTCTTCCCAAGAACTCGACCTCCTGCGCCAGGAAAACACACTTCAAACGTTTCAACCTGAGCCCCCCGCGGTCCAACCGACTAAGAACCTCTTCCAGATTCTTCAAGTGCTCAATGGTGTCCCGACCTGTAACCAGTATATCGTCCTGGAAAACCACGATGCGAGGAACCGACTTTAGCAGGCTCTCCATATTCCATTGGAAGATTGCCGCGGCCGACCGAATCCCGAATGGGCACCGGTTATAGATGAACAGACCTTTGTGCGTGTTGATGCAGGTGTGAGGCCTTTCAAAGACTCCTCCAGCTCCTGCGTCATGTAGGCCAAGGTCAGGTCCAGCTTAGTGAACGTCTTCCCTCCAGCCAGGGTCGCGAATAGGTTGTCTGCCTTGGTCCTGTAGCGAAAAGCGGTTAATCGTTACTTTATAGTCCCCACAAATTCTAACCGTGCCGTTCTCTTTAAGTACCAGGACAATCGGACGAGCCCACTCGTTGAATTCCACCGGCGTGATGATGCCTTCTCGCTGCAGCCTGTCCAGCTCAATTTCCACTTTCTCATGCATCATGTACAGTATCACCCGTGCCTTGTGGTGGATGGGTCGTGTACCGGGAACCAAATTGATCTGCACTTTCGCCCCCAAGAAGCTTCCAATGCCTGGCTCGATCAACGATGGGAACTTGCTCAGAACCTGGGCACATGAGACATTGTCGACAGACGAAAGCGCTCGGATGTCGTCCCTGTTCCAGTGGATTTTTCCCAGCCATTTTCTGCCAAACAACGTGGGGCCATCCCCTAGCATAATCCACAGCGGGAGTTTGTGTACTGCTCCGTCATAGGAGACTTTGACTTCTGCATTGGCAATTACAGGGATTAGTTCCTTGGTGTAAGTCCTTAGTTTGATGTGAATGGGGCTGAGCTTGGGCCTGTGTGCCTTTTTGCCCCACAGCCTGTCGAAGGCCGGTTTACTCATTATGGACTCACTTGCACCCTTGTCCAGTTCCATAGATACTGGAATACCATTCAGTTCAACTTTCAGCATTATTGGTGGACATTTCGTAGTGAATGTGGGTACCTCGTACACTTCTGCCTCCTCGGTCCAATTCAGCCTGATCCACAGTGGATCAATCTTCCTCTGCAACGTGGTGGTTTGCAGGGTTTGCAGAGTTTGCAGCTCGCCTGCACATTCACTGGAGGTGTCCCATTGTTCTGAAAACGTTGCACGCATAGTGCTTGAAGCGGCATTGATGGGGCCGATGATCACCTCCACAACGCCAACAAGGTGTTAACTCCCTCGCATTAACAATTGATGGCGGACTCTGGGTCATCTGAGGTCAGCCAGCAGCAGCCGGCGTGTACATTCTGCCATGTATATTCCTGCTCGACACCCATGTTACTTTATGCACAGTACTGGCTGAAACTTCTTTACTCTGTGAAATCTGTTTGGTGTTGTCGCTGGTGGACATAAATGCCTGGGCTATCGTTATGGCTTTACTTAGATTTGGAGTTTCTACGATCAGCAGTTTGCGAAGGATTGTCTCATGGCCAATGCCCTGTACAAATAAGTCTCTAAGCATTTGTTCTAAGAATACCTCAAACTCACAATGTCCTGCGAGGCGCCTTAGTTCGGCGACATAGCTCACCATCTTCTGGCCCTCCGATCGTTGACATGTATCGCCATCAAAACGCTTTCCTTAGGATTTAGGTGTCCCCAGACCAGCGGACGCAATTCTTCATAGGATTTCTCTGTTGGTTTTGCCAGAACTAGGCGGTTCTTCATGAGGCCCCACAGACAGTTGGGAGGATCGCCCTTCGTTTGGTAGCGTTCTCGTCCCCTTCCAGCTCGTTGGCCATGAAGTATTGGTCGAGTCTCTCCACGAACGCCTCCCAATCGTCCCCTTCTGAGAAATTCTCCAGGATACCAATTGTTCTTTGCATTTTCGTGTGGTTGTTCGTTATCTCGTCGCCAATTGGTACACTCATAATAAAGGATGAAACTGAGTACTGTGTACGATGAGCAAGTGTGACCTTAGCTCCTTTAATAAGACTCCAGAGTGTAGGTACCTCGTGGGTGGCCTGTTTATATACCGTGCTGCCAAGGGATGCTGGGATCCCTTGGGATTCCAACAGGTAGGCCCTCTGGTGATAGTGTAGTGTAATATAGGTTACAAGGGGTTAAATACATAACAGAGACAGTTATAGAACTAAAATAAAAAGCATATAAATATGCAACAAATAGCACAGATCCTAGTGAATGCGAAAGATACAAAGAACAGCAAAGGGTGACAAAACTGATAGTAAGATCTACAAAAAGGGAGTCTGAAAAAAGCTTATATTAACAAAAATAATTTTTACAATTATACTAGGGAAAAAAGGATGGTCAGGAGCAATGTTGGCCTCTTGACAACTGATATTGTTGATATTATCAATGATAATACCCAGGTACAACGTCTCAAATCCAGCAACCTCGCGACCGAGAACGTGCCGATTTTCAGATTTTTCTGGATTTCGGACAAGAAAATCAAGAACGTACATATGCTACCAAGATAGACCAAGTACTAATGGTGTTGTGGGTCAGGTCTGGTCGGGCTGGGTCGAGGTTCATTCGACAAGGCTCGGACCGATCGCACGTCATTTAAAACATAGCAGTGAAGCCAATAACTAGACAGGCCCACCAGTTTTGCTACAATAATTCCAGATTTTATTTTACTGAATATCAAATGGGATTTTCTCAAAAATGCCCGGTTTTCGGACAATTTTGATTTACGGACAGCCAGATTTGAGACGTTGTACTTGTTGAATAATTTCACCGTAGAGGAATCCCAAATAAACCAATATTGAATCAGGGACAGGAACTCAACGAAATTAATGTAAGCAAAACAGCAGTGAGGAAGAAAATAATGTCACTAAAGAGCAACAAATCCCCAGGACCAGATAGTTTCCATCCCAGAGATTTAAAGGAAGTCGGTGAGCACATTGCAGATTCCTTAACTATAATCTTCCTAATGATTCAATTGAAAAATTGTGCTCGTCACTCCACTATTTAAAAATGGTGAGAGGGGGAAACCAGGGAATTATACCCCTCATTTTACCCAGAAGGAAAAGAGCTGTGGGATCTGTCTGTGCTGCAATGTGAATTGAAACCGAGACGGTTTGACCTTGGCAGAGCAGTGATTGGACGGGGGGAGGACACCGGAGGGCCAATGGTGGGACAGAGTCAGCCCGAAGCATGGGGCTTTCAAGCCAATGGGAGAGCACTTGCTCGAAAACTGTGGGACTGACTCATCGCCATTATCGGGCTATTGTCTTCCCCATGTGTACACTATGGAGGGAAATTATGCAGACCTTCAGAAAACTAGGGAACCCAAAACAAACCAAGGGCCTACACAATGGCTACAGGAGGCCAACGCAATCAACACCCACTCAAACCTTGAGTAGGTTAACATCAGTGGAAAAAATCCGCAATAATCTAAAACTGCTGCATTTTTCAAAATCACAAAGACCACCAATGGGAAGGATCGATTTCAGCAGGAGAGGCGGACTGAATAATCTGGCTATAAAAAGGGGTTTCTGACCCAGTGTGTGCTCTCTGCTCTCGTGATCCAACAACCAGCAAGCCTCTCGACACTGAAGGAAAACCAGTGTCTGAAGACACCGAAGATAGAAGAAACAAACCACCAGACTGCAAAAGGCACAGTAGTGAGTATAACCTCTGGTCCCCAGAACTCCCAACTCAGTTAGGCCAGGAAAGGTGGGAGGTTGGGCATTGTACTGCTAAACTTGTGTAAAAATTTTCGTTGTGTCCGTTTAGTGGGATTTAGGGGGATTGTTTTGTTGGTGTATTGCTGTTTGTTGAGATACACCTTGTCAAATAAATTGGAAGCCTAAGTTCCTCTTGGAATCACCTTGTCTCAGTTCTATTGTATTACATCTCCTGATCGTGAGTCTTATGTCAGAACAGTGTAAGGGAAGAAGGGGTTAGGAGTGTTTGACACTTACAGGTGCCTCACAGGCTAGGCATAAACTGTGGGGATGCTCGAGTCTCAAAACCCCCTTCATAAGCTGTGGACACAGTCTCTCCAGGACTCAGGGTACCTCACAGGTCAGGCATAAGCTGTGAGGGCAGAAGCCCAGAGAGAGACACCCAAGGTACAACAACACTCCCAGAGAACCCCTTACATAGCCTAACATCTGTTGTAGTGACATTATTAGAGTCTATAATTATGGATAGAGTGAATGCAAACCTTGAACGTTTTCAACTGATCAGCATGGATTTGTGAAAGGTAGGTCATGGCTGACAAACCTGATTGAATTTTTGAAGAGGTGACTAAAGTAGTGGACAAGGGAATGTCTATGGATGTTATGTATATGGACTTCCAATAGGCACTTGATAAAGTTCCACATAAGAGACTGTTAACTAAGGTAAAAGCCCATGGAATTATTGTCCTGGTTGGAAATTGGCTGAGCGACAGGAGACAGAGAGTAGGAATAATGGGTAGGCACTCAAATTGGCAGGATGGGACTAGGTGATGTCCCACAGGGATCTCTGTTGGGGCCTCAACTATTCACTATATTTATTAACGACTTAGATGATGGCATAAAAAGTCATATAATCCAAATTTGCCAATGACACAAAGATAAGCGGCATTGTATGTAGTGTAGATGAAAGCATATAATTGCAAAGGAATATTAATAAACTAAGTAAATGAGCAAAACTGTGACAAATGGATTTCAATGTAGGCAAATGTGAGGTCATTCACTTTGGACCTAAAAAGGATAAAACAGGGTACTTTCTAAATGGTTAAATGCTAAAAACAGTGGAGGTCCAAAGAGACTTAGGGGTCCTTGTACATAGATCATTAAAATGTCATGAACAGGTACCGAAAATAATCAAAAAGGCAAATGGAATACTAGCCTTTATATCTAGAGGACTAGGATACAAGGGGCTAGAAGTTATGCAAAGCTATACAAAGTCCTAGTTAGATCACACCTGAAGTACTGTGAGCAGTTCTAGGTACCACACCTTAGGAAGGCTATATTGGCCTTGGATGGACTGAAGTGTAGGTTTAACAGAATGATACCTGGGTTAAATTACGAGGAGCGATTACACAAATTAGGTTTGTACTCCATAGAATTTGAAGCTTATGGGGTGATTTGATTGACGTATTCAAGATATTAAAGGGAACAGATGGGGTAGATAAAGAAAAACTATTTCCATTGGTTTGGAGTCTAGGACTAGGGGGCATAGTCTAAAAATCAGAACCAGGCTTTTCAGGAGTGAAATGATTAAATGCTTCTATACACAAAGAAGTTTGGCACTCTCTTCCGCAAACGGCAATTGATTATAGATCAACTGTTAATTTTAAAGCTGAGATCACGAAGATTTTTTGTTAACCAATGGTATTAAGGGATATGAGCCAAAGGCAGGTATAGGAGTTAGGTCGCAGATTAGCCATGATCTCATAGAATGGCAGAACAGGCCTAAGAGGCTGAATAGCCTGTTCCTATGTTCCTATATTTACAGGAGAGTAGGGAGGCAGAGGGTAGTGATGGGTCAGGTAGGGATTGGGGGGGCAAAATAACTGAGAGGGGAGAAATGGAAGATGGTATGGCTGGGCAACATGAGGGGAAGGAGACAGAAGATAAGAGCTCAAGAGGGACCAAGAGAAAAAAAAGGAGATCGAAGTAATGGACTCAAGTCCAGAGTGGCATCCAAAATGCGCCTGTGAATGGGTACAAAGGGAATTAGGGTTACACAAGCAGAGCAAAGATTAGAAGAGACATATCTTGGTCTCCTCTTTACTGCTGGTGCTTTGTACCAGATGGATCAAACAATTGTTATACTTAGTATACTCGGTATCTATTACAATATCTAGTTCACCAATTGTTAGCTCACAAGTACATAACATCATTGGATCACAATCGTACCAAATCCCGAAGCACCTTACAAAGCAAGTTTCACAAATTCAACAAAAGTTGTCCTTTGTAAGTGAGTTTCCCTCTCTCCAATCCTTCAGTGACTCTTTCCTTCCAACCGCTCAAAAAATCTCTCCCTCTGTGTCAAATCTTTTTATAAGGAACTCAAGCAAGCTTCAGTCATAACTAGCTTGTTTTAAGATGTCACCAAATCTTCTCAATTCAGTTATTGCCTTGGATTTCATTGGCAACTTTCCATGAAACTGCATAAAGCATGTATTTGCACTGTCACAAAATACAGCATTGAAATAGCAAATACTGTATGCACTTTAGTGCAAAGTAGATTAACATGAGATTTTTTAAATTCAAAATTTTGCCTGAAGTGTTTTAGTACAGAAAATCATTATGTCTATGCCAAAAATATATGTTTAACATCTATCCATTTACAGAAGCAATTCATTTCCTTACATCAAAGTCCTTTAGGCTTTAATGTGAACTGATGAATGGTGCTGAATGACAACAGTCACTTTGGACCAGGGGAAGATCTAACCGCAAAGTTTGCTGTCTTGCCTCAAGCAGGAAAATGTAATAAAATCACAATCCATACATGTCAGCAAAATCAATAAGAACTGTTTTATTGTAATCATCTATCTGAACATGTCTAAACAAATCTAAACACGAATTAACTAATACTTCATAAATCCTAAATGATCACCTGAAAACCAGAATTCATTCTACACAATTCTGTCATGTGAATTTTAATTTTTTTTCTATTGTATACAACAACCATTAATACTAAATGTTCTATTTCCCTATTGGGTGAAAAAGAAAAATTGGTGCAGATCTGAATACCAATCAACCTGAGGAGTGCAAATGAAACCTAACCTCTGCCGCAGCGGGAGCAAGATATAATCAAAATAATGGCTTTTATTTCCATAGAGATCAAGGTGCCTATTTGAATGAGTAGGGGGAGACAGTCCTATCATGTTGCGATTCCCGATATTTATTTGATGGCCAACTTCTTCTCAGGAGTTTAGGGCACAGTTTCCTAGTGTGTGTGTGTGTGTTAATGAGGAGTGTGTGTATGTTAATGAAGAATGTGTGTGTGTATTACTGAGTGTGCGCATCTGTGTTAATGAGGAGTGTGTGTGTGTGTTAATGAGGAGTGTTTGAGTGATAATGAGGGGTGTTTGAGTGATAATGAGGGGAGTGTGTGTTAATGAGGGGAGTGTGTGTATGTTACTGAGTGTGCGCGTCTGTGTTAATGAGGAGTGTGTGTGTGTGTTACTGAGTGTGCGCGTCTGTGTTAATGAGGAGTGTGTGTGTGTTACTGAGTGTGCGCGTCTGTGTTAATGTGGAGTGTGTGTTACTGAGTGTGCGCGTCTGTGTTAATGAGGAGCGTGCGTGTGTGTTACTGAGTGTGCGTGTCTGTGTTAATGAGGGGTGTTTGAGTGATAATGAGGGGAGTGTGTGTTAATGAGCGTGTGTGTGTGTTACTGAGGGGCGTGTGTGTGTGTGTGTTAGAGTGTACGCATCTGTGTTAATGAGGAGTGTGTGTGTATGTTAATGAGGAATGTTTGAGTGATAATGAGGGGTGTTTGAGTGATAATGAGGGGAGTGTGTGTTAATGAGGAGTGTGTGTGTGTTAATGAGGAGTGTGTGTGTGTTAATGAGGAGTGTGTGTGTGTTAATGAGGAGTGTGTGTGTGTTAATGAGGAGTGTGTGTGTGTTAATGAGGAGTGTGTGTGTGTGTGTCAATGAGGAGTGTGTGTGTGTCAGAGGAGTGTGTGTGTGTGTCAATGAGGAGTGTGTGTGTGTCAATGAGGAGTGTGTGTGTTAATGAGGAGTGTGTTAATGAGGAGTGTGTGTGTGTTAATGAGGAGTGTGTGTGTGTTAATGAGGAGTGTGTGTGTGTTAATGAGGAGTGTTTGCGTTAATGAGGAATGTGCGTGTGTGCTAATGAGGAATATGTGTGTTAATGAGGTGTGTGTGTGTTATTGGGGTGTGTGTGTGAGTTATTGGTGTGTGTGTTATTGGTGTGTATGTGTGTGTTATTGGTGTGTGTGTTATTGGTGTGTGTGTGTGTTATTGGTGTGTGTGTGTGTGTGTTATTGGGGTGTGTGTGTGTGTTATTGGGGTGTGTGTGTGTGTTATTGGGGGGTGTGTGTGTGTGTTATTGGGGGGTGTGGGTGTGTTATTGGGGGGTGTGGGTGTGTTATTGGGGGGTGTGGGTGTGTTCATGGGGAGTCTGTGTCTGCTAATGAGAAGTGTGTGTTAATGATGACTGTGTGTATTTTAATGACCAGTCTGTGTATGTGTGTCAATGAGGAGTGTGTGTGTGTCAATGAGGAGTGTGTGTGTGTCAATGAGGAGTGTGTGTGTGTTAATGAGGAGTGTGTGTGTGTTAATGAGGAGTGTTTGCGTTAATGAGGAATGTGCGTGTGCTAATGAGGAATATGCGTGTGTTAATGAGGTGTGTGTGTGTTATTGGGGTGTGTGTGTGTGTTATTGGGGTGTGTGTGTGTGTTATTGGGGTGTGTGTGTGTGTTATTGGGGTGTGTGTGTGTGTTATTGGGGGGTGTGTGTGTGTTATTGGGGGGTGTGTGTGTGTTATTGGGGGGTGTGTGTGTGTTATTGGGGGGTGTGTGTGTGTTGATGAGGAATGTGCGTTAATGAGGAATGTGTGTGTGTTAATCAAGAGTATGTGCGTGTGTTAAAGATGAGTGTATGTGTGTTAATGAGAAGTGTGTGTTAATGAAGGGTATGTGCTAATGAGGAGTGTGTGTGTGTGTTAATCAGGTGTGTGTGTGTGGGTGTGTTCATGAGGAGTCTGTGTGTGCTAATGAGAAGTGTGTGTTAATGATGACTGTGTGTATTTTAATGACCAGTCTGTGTATGTATTTTAATGAGGAGTGTGTGTTTGTTAATGTGTGTGTGTGTGTGTGTGTCAGAGTATTGTGTGTTAATGAGGAGTGTGTGTGTGTTAATGAGTGTGTGTGTGTTAATGAGGAGTTTATATGTTAATGAGGAGTGTGTGTGTGTCAATGAGGAGTGTGTGTGTGTTAATGAGGAGTGTGTGTGTGGGTGTGTTCGTGAGGAGTCTGTGTGTGCTAATGAGAAGTGTGTGTTAATGATGACTGTGTATTTTAATGACCAGTCTGTGTATGTATTTTAATGAGGAGTGTGTGTGTGTTAATGAGGTGTGTGTGTGTGTTAATGAGGTGTGTGTGTGTGTGTGTTAAAGAGGAATGTGTGTGTTAAAGAGGAATGCGTGTGTTAAAGAGGAATGCGTGTGTTAATGAGGAATGTGTGTGTTAAAGAGGAATGTGTGTGTTAAAGAGGAATGTGTGTGTTAAAGAGGAGTGTGTGTGTTAAAGAGGAGTGTGTGTGTTAAAGAGGAATGTGTGTGTTAAAGAGGAATGTGTGCGCTAAAGAGGAGTGTGTGCGCTAAAGAGGAGTGCGCGTGTTAATGAGGATCGTGTGTGTATTTTAATGAGTATGCGTGTGTTAATGAGGATTGCGTGCGTGTTAATGAAGTGTGTGTGTGTATTAATGAGGGGTGTGTGAGTAATGAGGAGTGTGTGTGTGTGTGTGTGTGTGTGTTAATGAGGAGTGTGTGTCTGTGTTAATGAGGAGTGTGTATGTGTTAATGAGGAGAGCGTGTGTGTGTGTTAATGAGGGGTGTGTGCGTTAGAGGGGCGTGTGTGTTAATGAGGTGTGTATGTGTGTTAATGAGGAGTACGCATGTGTTAATGAGATATGTGTGTTTAATGTGGAGTGAGTGTGTGTTAATGTGGATTGTGTGTGTTCATGAGGATTATGAATGTGTTAATCAGGATTGTGTGTTAATGAGGAGTGTGTGAGTTAATGATGTGTGTGTTTGTGTTAATGAGTGTGTGTGTGTTAGAGAGGGTTGTTAATGAGGGGTGTGTGTGTTAATGAGGGGTGTGTGTGTTAATGAGGGGTGTGTTTGTGTTAATGAGGGGTGTGTTTGTGTTAATGAGGGATGTGTTTGTGTTAATGAGGGATGTGTTTGTGTTAATGAGTGGTGTGTGTTAATCAGGAGTGTATGTGTGTGTTAATGAGGAGTGTGTGTGTTAATGAGGTGTATTTGTGTTAATGAGGTGTGTTTGTGTTAATGAGGAGTACACATGTGTTAATGAAGTGTGTGTTAATGAGGAGTGTGTGTGTTTTAATGTGGAGTGAGTGTATGTTAATGCAGATTGTGTGTGTTCATGAAGTGTGTGTGTTTGTTAATGTGGAGTGAGTGTGTGTTAACGAGGATTATGAATGTGTTAATGAGTGTTAATGAGGAGTCGTGAGTTAATGAGGTATGTGTTTGTGTTAATGAGGAGAGTGTGTGTGTTAATGAAGAGTGTGTGTGTTAATGAGGAGTATGTGTGTGTTTAAATGAGGAGTATGCGTGTGTTAGAGGAGTGTTGGTGTGTATTAATGAGGAGTGTGTGTATGTTAATGAGGGGTATGTCTGTGTGTTAATGAGGATTGCGTGTGTGTGGTTAAATGGTTGACCAAAAGATTGGTCAACGGTGGGCTTTTTAAATTCATTCTCAAGATGTAGGTGTCGGCATTTATTGCCCTTCCTTTGTCGCCCTGAGAAGCTGGTTTTGCCCCTTCCTGATCCACTGCAGTCTGTGTGCTGAAGTTTCTTGCACTGTGCTCTTAATTTATGTGTGTGGTCCAGTTGAGTTCGTGGAGCATCATAAAGGAGATGAAAGTGAAGAGGTTGAAGGTTTTAGGAAAGAAATATCACGGAGTGAGACCTAACACAGCTGCCAATGGTGCAGCAAAGAGGAAAGGGTAGAACCAAGAGAGCAGTGTCAGAGGAACAGAGACTACAGTTACGGGGGAGTAGAGTTACATCAAATATACAACACAGAAACAGGCTCTTCAGCTCAACCAGTCCATGCTGGCAAACCCACTATGATTGACCTGGAGACTTCCGGAATTAAAGATTCATCTCCCAGGCACTGCTGGAACGGAACCCAGGAGAAAAATCATTGGGGCATATGAAGAAATCAGAAATAGAAAAAAAGGCTGTTTGACTAACAGTCAAGATTTCTCCAATCAGGTAACGAAGAATTAGTTCAACTTGTAAGTGCCATGGGAAGGCGGCCTGCTGTGAAGATGGATGGGGTGGTCGGAGTTGGAAGGTCATGTCATGAAACCTCCTGAAGTGGATGAGAAGCTGGCCAAGAGAGCATTGAAATAAAGTTTAGCTGGAAAACATTGTTTGACAAGTAGTCTGACAGCCAATGGCAATGGACAAGTCGAAAGAGCTGCTGGAGAGGCAGAGCTGCCTATCATCAACAAACATGAAAACTTATCCAATGTATGCGGATGATGTCACCAAGGGCTAGCTGTAGATGTGGAAGAGGAGGAGGCTTGGGTGTAAATCCTTGTGGGGACTCTGGAAGTAATGGTGCAGGAATTGGAAGATAGTCCGTTGATGCATATGTTCTGCTTACAATGGGATAGCTGAGAGTGGAACCAAGTAAGGGTAGTCCCATCAGTTGGACAACATCATCATATAGGCAATCCCTCAAAATCGAGAAAGACTTACTTCCACTCTAAAAGTGAGTTCTTAGGTGACTGAACAGTCCAATATGGGAATTACAGTCTCCGTCACAGGTGGGACAGACAGTTGTTGAAGGAAAGGGTGGGTGGGACTGGTTTGCCGCACGCTCCTTCCACTGTTTATACCTGTTTTCTGCATGCTCTTGGCGACGAGACTAGAGGTGTTCTTCCTCCACTTAGGGCCAGGTGTCAGTGGGGATGTTGCATTTTATCAAGGAGGCTTTGAGAGTGTCCTTGAAATGTTTCCTCTGTCCACCTGGGGCTCGCTTGCCGTGTAGGAGTTCCAAGTAGAGTGCTTGCTTAAGGAATCTTGTGTCAGGCATGCGAACAATGTGGCCCACCCAACAGAGCTGGTCGAGTGTGGTCAGTGCTTCGATGCTGAGGATGTTGGCCTGATCATGGGAGATGAATTGGAGGAGGATTGTACAGCCAACTGTGTTGAAGGCTGCAAATAGGTTGAGGAGGATGAGCAGGAGTAATGCGCCACTGTCACAGTTAAGGGGATTATCATTCGTGACTTTGAGTGGGTTCATTTTGGTCCTGACAGAAGGACAGAAACCTGATTGGAGCATTGCAAACAGGGAATTGTAGAAAAGATGGATACATATATGGGAGGCAACAGATTCAAGGACCTTAGAGAAGAAAAGGAGATTGGAGCTGAGCGTGGTAGCTTGTGAGGACAGAAGAGTCAAGGATGAAATGAGTTTGGAGAAAGTTTGTAGGAGATGGGGGAGAAATCAAAGACAGAAACAGGAGTTCAGGGTTAGAATGGAGGGGGACTAGAGGTTTGATTTAGTGAGCAAGTGGAAGAGGAAGGTGAACAGATGCTCTTTACTTTGATGATAAAAAAATACATGTGCTTTCTGCACGCTGTCAGAGATGGGGAGGGTAAGGATATGGCCAGTTATAGAGAAAAGATGAATGGAGTTACCTTTGCCCTCTAGAGTCGGGGCTATTTTTGCAGGAGAGAGTGAACTTTAAAAGATGTAATGATTTCTATCCCACCTACTGCCAGGTGCAAAGAATTCTGAGCTCTAATAATTCTGCATGAAGAAATTTCTCCTCACTTGCTTAATGACAATTTTAAATTATGACCTCTCATCACTGACTTCCCAATCAGTGAAAATAACCTTTCCCTATTCATCTCATCAAAATCCTTCATAATTAAAAAAAAACTCTATTAAATCATTTCATAGACTTTTCTGCGTCTGCGGAAATGGTCACAGTATATCAAGCATGTCCTTATAATTGTAGTTTACCATCCTTGGTACCGTTCTGTGAATATATATTATATGCTCTCTATGGATCCAAACGGTACTAACTGTGGCTTAACCATTGCCTTTTACACATTTAGAATCTCGTCTTTGCTTCTGTACTCTATGGCTCCGGTTTTCATGAGCTGCAAGGCCTACCCATTTGCCGTCTAAAGGACCGCCGATGGCCGCTGAGAGACCGGGCGGTATGTTGCCTGAAAGATTCCTCTAAAAGAGGTGGCAGTACTGACCGGCAGAAAAATACCGGCTTATCTGGGCAGCAGCGGGCGGAGCTCTCAATCTTAGCAGCAAAGGAGCTTGCCACCCAAGTGCCGCCGAGGATGGAGTTGGGTCCAGTGAGGGCGGAAGACCTGAAAAGTAAAAACATCACCAAAAAAAAGCATCATCGGAACACCTTCAGGGGACCCCACCCAGGTAAGTCGCTGTAAAAAAAAATGTTTAAAAGATGATCACTAACCTTCTTTTGCAGGTCTTCATACCTGCCGTCAGGGTAAGAACAGCCTCCATACAACGGTCCTTCCCCCTGCTGGCACAGACTCCCGCCGACACTCGCCCGCACCAATCTGGCATCTTGGCAGGTGTGTAAGGTTGCAAAATTTGTGCGAAGCCCCCCTCCCAGTGTTTGGACTCATTGAAAAGGAAATTCGATTTGGGACTATCAAGCAGAAAGTTTGGGATCCTAAGATGCATATGGAAGAAATCTACGAGTTTTAACCAAGTTTGGGATTTTAAGGGATGCATGGGTCTGAAAGGGAAAAGGACTGCAAAAACCAGGGGAACATTAACCTCTGAAAAGACCAGTTTTTAGGTATTGGAGCTGTCTGGGATAATCGAGTTAAAACAAATTATCTGGAGAATTGTGTAAACTCAAAAACCCTTCTCCCAGGAGACATTAATATAGTAACAATCGACCCAGAGATAACTCTAAGAATGAAACCCATCCAGCGCATGCATAATGTTAATCGCCCATCCAGCCCGCATGGAAAACCCAGGCCTAGGCAGACAACGTAAATACCAAAACTAATTTTTCCAATCGAAAAACGAATTCAACAGATTGGCACATCCGAAATGAGTTATCGTTAACGAGCCCGCCAAAATATGACAAAGAATTACTAAGCTCGCCAAAATTAAGACCAAGAATCTGGCCTGATTTGGCGCGCAGATTAGAAAGGCTCTCAAAGTATAATTGGGGCCCTGTTTTATGGGTCAAAAGAAAACAGCTTTCGGAGAACAACTTTCAGAGAGATCAACGTCTTCAGCCCCAACAACACTCCTGGGCTACCCTGCTCTGCCACCAAGGAGGAAGAAGAACATCATCAAGCAGGCAGAGAAAAGCAGTTCCCAGTAACTTCGGACATCATCATCATGGCAACAACTGACCACAGCCAACATGGTAACATCGAACCAGCGCGATCGACAAATTCTAAGAAAAAAACTCGAAGAAACGGAAGATGCGAAAGTTTCCACTCTACAATCTGTTCCTAGCTACCAACAGGTGAAACATTACCTGAAAGAACTTTAAAACCTACTGCTGACGGATGGAAGCGGGTACTCACTCCATAAATCCAATACGTGCCCTACCGCATCAGCGGACACCACCAACTGAAGAGTACGCAGTAAGAAGTCTTCCACGACGTTCGGGGTTCGACAAGCAGAACCTAGAGTCCAGCGAACCCCGAAACCGCGAACCATCGCTAACTGACAATAAGAGGATTGGTGGGCATAATCCCTGTTTCCCCTAGAGTTCAACGTAGTCAAAGTTAGGCTTTGGGAAGTGGGAGGTATATTGTTTTCTGTAACCCCTTTTGAAGTGTGATAAAGTGTTCCTTATTCTAGTGATTGTAAGTTTTGACATTGTACTTTCTTTTTCTTAATAAAATCGAAGTTTCTTGCACCAAAACCAGTTGCCTCTTGCACTTTGTCACATCCCCAAATAAATCCAAAGTCTAGAACCCAGGGAGTGGGAGCGATTCGAACTGCTCTGAAGGTCAGACGTGAACCTGACCCCCGAGACCACCCCCTACAGAATGGCGACCACGGCAGGACTTTGGTACAAAGGATGTGATGCAGAGAATACTGCTTTGGAGGAAAAAACGAAGATGGGAGAGAGGATTTCCTCTTCTGTGTATAAGAAAGTAAATGTCACAAAGGAATGGGTGCTTGGTCTGTTGCGCGCTGAGCGTCTGGGAGACGCTGCGGCCCAGTGGACTGCAAGCAAAGACCATAAGGAATCAGTAGAAAAGGTAATTTGGTTGGTCTGCTTACAGCGACAGGTCCAATTCCTAGACAGGAACATTAAGTCACTGCAGGCAGAACTGTGGAAACGTGCGGGAATGAAAGGGCTATGTCAGGAGAAAGGTTATGGGGAGAACTCCGCCAGCTGAAAGATGGAAAGGCGCAGCTAATGGAGGGGTTCAGGAACAGCCAGGATTACTTTCAGTTTCAGGTCACTGAGGCTAAGAATAATGAAAAGATACTGCAGGAAGAAAATACTCGCTTTACCCTTCAAGTAAAAGAGCTGGAGGAGAAGTTAAGAGACGTACAGGCAGCATACAAAGTAGCCAGCACTAGTGGGTTTGAGTCAGGAGACCACGGTCCCTGCCAGCAACAAATCAAAAGTTTAACCCTTGCTCTGTCCAAGACCAAAGGCATGGTATGCCTAATAAGTCCGGGTGCGGCCCGGGTAAACCTGGAAGTGAAGGATGAAACTGTTCAGCCACCACCTGTGGCGCCGGTGATTACATCGGTTTGGCAGCAGGAGGGGCGAATGAGTTGTGAGGCAGACAGGGATAGTGGACCACCACCATCTGTGGTGCCGAGGTTCAGCTCGGTTTGGCAGCAGGGAGAGGTGGGCGAGCCAGAGCCGGGGCCGATGTGCCCAGTCCGGCAACAAAAGTTTGGCCTGCCCGGAGGTGGTGGGAGTCAGGGGCCCCTAGAAAGTCAGTTCGTAGTTCCCCACACTATCCAACAGCTTAGGGCTATGATAAGCCACCTGAGTAAGCTCACTCAGAAAAGAGACCCCTCGGTCCATTTTATGGAAGTAGAACAGGTATGATGATGCCGAGGTAGCAAAAATGCTCCTCCTCTCACTGGATGGCAAGCTGCATCAATCCCTCTCTGCTGAGAGCAAAAGGGGGCAGAGTACATATGCTGCCATCTGGGAGGACATTTTGGAAGCCATGGGTTGTAATGACGGGAGTCCCTTCTCCCGAGTGGAGCTCACAGGGGAACTCCCATAGGCTTTCGCAGACAGACTGTGGCCTGTGTACCAGGCCGTCTGTGGTGGGGCTCTCGACCGGGATAACCTGACCCAGGACGAGAGAGCCCACTGGCTCCGAAGCCTAGTGGCAAACAGTTCACCACGGATCAAAGCCAAGGCTGAGGCCTGATTTGACCCAAGAGATCCCCGTGCCACCGAAGAGGTAGTGGTCAGACAACTGACCCTAGTCCACCAGAACAGTAGAGGAACTGAAGAGCACCCACCCAAAGGAAGGGTCCACGAAATTAGACCTAGTCAGGATAAGAGGCAATGGCACCAGGAAGGGGGCAACCCCTCCACTATGAAGCGTACCTGTTTTGGGTGCGGAAAGAGTGGGCACTGGAGAAAGGATTGTAGGAATCCATGGAAGAGTCGCGCAGGGAAGAATTCTCCAGCTCCTGCCCAAAAGACTGAGACCGGAAAACCAATCTCTCCCCACACGTTTGTCACATTTATGACTGCGCTCCACATAGTACCAGATGGCCCTGGGAGGGTAGCCGTCGCCACCGATACCGTAACCCCATCTGCCCCATCCCAGCCAAGACAGTGACTAGAACAGACGCAGTCTGTTCACCTGTGTTCCCTCGAGTAAATGCATGGGGGAGACCGACTGTTCAGATGGAGGTGGAGAAGGTGAAAGGGACTTATCTGCTGGATACCAGTGCATCAAGCACCCTCGTCGATACAGATAACCCCGCCGCTTCACCTCTGTCTAATGGGATCCCATACAGCTTAGTGGGTTTCACAGGCACTGAGCAGGCTGGCTCATTCTCCGTCCCGCTCTCTATCCATTTGGGAACACTCCACACCAAGAGGACTTGTGTCCTAATGAAGTGGGAGCAGGAAGGGAAGGGGATCCTGAGGACCGATTTCATTCTGGGCCACGGGATCCTAGTGGATTTAAGGAACCACTGTCTTTGGGGGCAGTATGTACGGGACAGGAGAATGAGGTGGTGGTTATCCCAGAAAAACGGGAAAAGGGACGGTGTGTACCATGAAGTCAAAGGAGGGTTACGACCTCGAATCCCTGGTCAGTAACACTCTGATGGAATACCAAGAGTATGTGAGGGCACACCTTGCAACTTTTGCCACTCACAAACACGACTGTGGAAGGGTAAACAGGGTCGAGGTCAGTGTAGATGGGGACCCTATGACCCATCCACAGAAACAGTACAACTTCCCCAGGGAGGCAGAGGCAGACATGGAAACAACCTTGGCTTCTTTGGTTAAGCAGGGGGTATTGAGACCAATAGCCACCCATGTGAAC
The DNA here is from genome assembly GCF_044704955.1 of Pristiophorus japonicus. NCBI lineage: Eukaryota > Metazoa > Chordata > Chondrichthyes > Pristiophoridae > Pristiophorus > Pristiophorus japonicus. The sequence goes on from NC_091978.1 coordinate 300,715,117, forward strand.
TCCCCATTGTGGCCGGTTAAGAAACCAGACAACTCCTGGAGAGCCACGGTGGACTATCGAGTACTCAACCGTAACATCCCCACCTGTGCACCCATAGTTGCTGCCGTCGCTGACCTCATTGGAAGTATCCCAGCCTCCGTGACCATCTTCACGTTGCTGGATATTTCCAACAGGTTCGGATCCATACCTTTACGAAGAGAAGACCAGTACAAGTTTGCGTTTACCTTTAAAGGCCAGCAATACACTTGGAACTGTCTCCCTCAGGGCTTCCACAACAGCCTTAGCATTTTCCATCAATGTATGGCTAATTGATAAAGAGCTTTAGCAGACCCCAGCAGCTGGTACAGTATGTGGATGATCTGCTCCTATTCACCGATGAGGGGGAGGAGCATGGCCCACTGCTGGCTGAACTGCTGGAGCTGCTGAAAGAGGAAGGGTTTAAAGTAAATCCCAAGAAGGCACAGATCAGCCAGAAGGAAGTAAAATTCCTGGGACTGGCTGTGCGCGCTGGGGAAAGAGCCATTGACAAAGCTAGAAGGGAAGCAGTGCAGAAGTTACCAGCCCCCAACACAGTAACAGGATTAAGATCTTTTCTAGGGCTAACCGGGTACTGCAGAGATTTCATTGAGGATTATGCAGCCACAGCAGCCCCTCTGCTCCGACTCCTACACAAGGGAGTGGAGTGGGATTGGGACAAAGGTTGTGAGGCAGCATTTATCCAGCTCAAGAAAGATCTGCAGACCACGCCAGCTTTAGGGGCTATTGATGGGCGGAAAGAGTTTTTCCTGGAAGTCGCAGCCAGCGGGGACAGCCTGAGCGCAGTACTGATCCAGGAGTGGCACGGCCGGCTGAGGCCAGTGGTCTACTCCTCCAGGATACTCACGGACGTGGCGAAGGGACACTCCAACTGTGAGCAGCACCTCCTAGCCTCTCACTGGGCTGTGAAAAGATCACTGATCTTCACAGGAGGTCCCCCATCACACTCTTTACCCACCATACGCCCACCCAAATACTCCTGGATGGGGGAATCAAGGACCGGACAATGAGCAGTGCCTGCACTGCGCGCTGGACTAGACTCCTCTCCCAGATGGACCTAAGAGTAAAAGGTCTTTGCGAGCTAAGGCTCGCAGCCAACATGATCTATCCAGGGACAGCCCCCCGGTGTTCCGTAGAAGGGGTATGGGAAATTACGTACGCTTTCGGGCCGGGTTACACCCCACAGGCCGAGAAATCTATTTAGATGTTTCAAGCACAGTATCTGTGGGTGAACGACTCACAGGCTGCATTGTTTATGACCCGGAGGCCCTGGCAATTAAACTCCCCAGTACCACGAGTGCCCAGCATGCTAAACTGTCGGCGGTGGTGTATGTGGTCACACACCCCGAAGAATTCCCTACCCCGTACACGATTTTCTCGGACAGTATGTTCACATGCAATTCGTATACAGAATACCTGGCTACCTGGTCCCATCGCGGATACACATCTGCAGACAGGAGACCCCTGGCGATTAAGCCTTTAATGGAAAAGATCATGGCAGCCGTGGGGGAGGAAGGGAAGGTCTATATTCATAAAGTGAAGGCACATTCCACCACTGAACCCCGTAGCGAAGGAAACCAGCAGGCTGACATGTTGGCCAAGTAAGGTGCTCGCACGGGCAAGCTCTGGGATCCGTACAACCCAAGCCTCATTGCAGCAGTTAGAGGCGGGATTGGGACGATAGGGAGGGCAGGGGTAGCATTGCCCCCGGACCTGAAAACGGTTCAGATCCAAGACCCCATCCTCAAAACTGTCCTGAACATGCTAGCTAGAGGGGAAAAGGTAGACGGCCCGCACGGCACCGCAGCTATTGCCACTAAAGAAGGCATGCTGTTCAGGGGGGAGCAATGGGCCGAACCACAACAACACTGGAGAGAATTCCTCCAGCTGGCCCATGAGGGTCCAGGAGCAGGACACCACGGACCTGAAACCACCTGGCAATGGGTGGAGCAGGCAGGGTGGTGGCCGGGACTCAGGGAAGATGTCCGTGAGTTCTGTGCCGGCTGTCTGGTGTGCTCTGCCAACAACCCTGATCCCCAGAAAAGGACATATCAAGAGGGTAGTGGGACCCTGGCAGTTGATCCAGGTCGACTACATCGGGCCCCTACCCACGGCCCAGGGAAGCTACAAGTACTGCCTAGTATTGGTGGACGTGTTCACTAAATGGGTGGAAGCCTTCCCATGCCGAACAGCTACTGCATTGGGAACAGCTAGGATCCTGGTCAGGGAGGTGTTCTCCCGATGGGGACTACCACAGTACGTGGAGTCCGACCAAGGGAGTCACTTCACCGGGCAGGTGATGCAGGAGACCCTTAAGGTGCTCGGCATCGAGGGGAAATGGCATGTCGCCCACAACCCACAGTTATCCGGGCCTGTGGAGCGTTTAAACCGCACTACTAAAGAAAGGTTACGAAAAGAGACGGGGGCTCACCAAAGAAGTGGATGGAGGTCTTGCCACTGGTCCTCATGGAGATCCGGGCCAGCCAGTCCAAAAGCACGGGGTACTCCCCGTGCGAGCTCATGACCAGCAGGACCATGCCAACCTCCACCCATGTACGAGCCCCGGTGCTCACGGAAGGTCAGCTCAGGGAAGCGAGCCGGGACAGCTTTGTCAGGAATCTGTTTGAACATCTTAAACAGATTCACTGGCAGGCTGCTAACAACATGGGAAAACAGCATCGGAGCAACCGACTGCTGCTAGAGCCCCGCAAACACCATGAATGGGAGACAGGGGACCATGTTATGGTCCGGAACTACATTCGAGTAGGGGCTTTTGAGGCACTGTACATGGGGCCGTACCACATTGTCGACAAGGCAATCCCCATGGTCTATGCCGTAAAGATGCCGCGCCGTACAAAGTGGTTCCACATAAACCAGTGCAAACTGTTTAACCCCGGGACAGCTGCTAAGCGCAAGGGGCAGCCAGGAACAGTGAACCGTTCTAGGGACAGGGATCCCCAGCCAGCAGTCTCCGACTGTGGAAATCCCACAGGGGCCGTGGCAGACCCACAGACCGTACCTAGAGGAGCGGTGAACTGTGTTACTGGAGGAGCTATCCCCCCAATCATTGAGGACTCGGACGCACCCTCAGTAGTCAGAGCCCTAAGAAGGACTCCCTGTACACCACGGCCAAGAACACCGTGGTCACCAGCACCCCAGTTTCAGTGGGTCAGCCCCGGGAGGTTTGCCATCCGAAAAAGGATACCCAAGACCAGGGATCAGTCTGCGGACAGGGGCACCCAGCAGGTTGTTTTGGGCGGTGAGGGACTCATGGGAGAGGTAGTGGTGGACCAGCCACCAACTGAGACCCCCAGGCTGCAGCCCCCGGCCATGCAGAATCCCCAGTGAACGAACTGAACTTTACAGCCACCCCTAAAGGGGCAGTGTGCTGTAGCACCAGAGGGGCCGTTCCCCCGATAATGTGGGACTCAGACCCACCTCCGGTCAGAACACTCCGGGTCCTGTGGTCCAGGCTGCCTTACCGCCAGCCATTCAAGCAGCCCAGAGGTCACAACAGAAAAGCGAAGAACAGGGATTAACCTGACCACCCGAGACGGGTGGCAGATGTATATAATAGTACGAAATGAATTTAAGAATGTTTAAGAGTTTAGTTTTAGTGTAAGATTAAGAGTGTAATGATTTTTGGTCACCACGTCCTCAAGAAGAACCACGCGTAGAGAAGTAGTGAAACAAATATAAAAATAGAATTGGTTATGAAAGTGTTTCGGCCGGCAGCTAGTGACCGAGACCTGGTAGTATTTGGGAAGGTGTGTACGAATCCACCTTTCCAGCTATTAAAGGAGGCACTAGGGATAACATTGGTAACATTCCTGGTAACATTCATAGCGACGTGTACCTGGTAGTATTTGGGGGAAAGGAAAAGACCCCACCTTTGTAGTCAGTAGAGGAGGCACTACGAAGACGATAGGGTTAAAATGACCCAAGAGACTGAAGTTAAAACCAGACACTAGTTCCGAGGTAGAAACTGGGATGAAGACAGCTCAGTTGGTTAAAGACTTTACTAAGTTTCCGAAAAAGAAATAGACTTAAGTTGGAACTCGATCACCTGTTGTCAAGCCGGAGAGCTTTTCTCAGGGCTGGGCTATCTGTTTTGTGTGTCCCTACGGGAAGGAGATCAACCTGCTCCTGCTCGCCCTGATGGGGATGAGCATCGGCAACTGAGGAGACGAGGAAGAATCCCTCATTTATGGGTGCTCGGGAGAGAGAGCACCGATCGTAACTGCAGGGGGTGGCACACCGGGTGTGGAAGAGCTCGCCGTTTATTCCCACGAGGGAAGGTGGCCAGTGTGGATGGGGTCTAACTCCACTCGCTACTCCAGCCAGGCGGGGTTTACCTACGGGGAGGCTTCCCCGTCCCATGCCCCAGAATATGGATCATTGCTGCGCGGGTCAGTGTTACGGAAGGAAAACGTGTGAGTTTGACTTGTAAAGGACAGATTCCCCTGGGTAGATGGTGGTGGCTCAGGAAGCTGAGCAAGGATACGGGGGACCAGGGATCTGACTGGGAACTACTCAGTAACGATACTTACCGGACCATCACGGGAACACAGGGAGGAGTGAGTGTGTGTTGGAACAAGTAGTGGGAGTCTGAACAGGGGATTTACGTCTGCATGTGGGAATCAGAGAGGGTCTGTCCCGCAGGTATATCGATCGCCTTCACCAGGCAATGGCAAGATGTCGGGAAGGGATGGGGTGGGATTCCAGCCTACACAGGTGTCCGGTCCCACATTCCCCGCTCCCAATCAATGCCACCGAACTTGTAGTATGCATTAAGAAACCCCTGCCCATGACCCCGACAGTACGGACAGTAATAGAGAGGTGTCCTACCACCACGAAGGCACCAGGGAATGGCCGAAAAGGTGTTATACCAGGGAGTGCACTATGCAGTAGCTTCAGTTATTTTAAACCTTACCAAGGTGCACTTATCTGACTGGTGCCCGAAGGAAACAGAGCGACTGTACCAGGCCCTACTCAGAGAAATGTTCAAAACATTTTACGAGTTAGACTTTGGCAACGTAGACAAAGCAGATTTATACACCCTGCACACTAGGGACACCATGGACATGGGGAGACAAAGAAGGGGAACCTGGAACGACATTTTTACTGCATATAACACAAGATCCTCTGTGATAAATAGCTTGGACGATATAGAACTGCAAACGCAAATAAATGGTCTAAAGAACCAACTAAGAAAGATCCTAAAGGAGGAAAACACAGTGGTGGGCTCAGAGCTACACGAGGACCAGGCCACGATGGTCCAGTTAAAAGAGGTTATTGCTGAGCTGGAAAGGCACGCACAAACAGTGAATACACTCATACGGGAGGATAGGAATGCTTCAGACCAGGCTGCACAGAATGAGGTGTGTGTGCTGTACTGGGCATGGTTGTTGGGCGAGGGCCAAACAACCTGGAGGATTTAAAACAAGGTTTAATCCCCTCCTGGATCAGCAACAAGCACCTTGCAGCCCTTCACCCGTATAGTAATTCACTAAGTCCGCGTCAGCTCCGTCTAGCTTCTGAAGCCTACCCTGTCCCAGTGGATTGCGGGCGTTCTAATCACACCACCATGGGGATAGTACTAAGGATGCCGGCCATGGGTGGGACAGTCCGACCCGCACTGGTATACAGGGTGGAGAACATTGGAGTCACTCAAGGAGGTGCACACGTCCGTTTCACAGCGGTCCCACCGTATGTCATAAAGTGGGAGCATGCTATGACGGGTACTGACCTCTCCGGGTGCCGGAGCCGGTGTGCCCCCAGCACTTGAACGCCTATTCTAAAACACAGTGTGGGTTTAAAGCTGCGGGTGCACAGCCTATCAACTGTACCATGGAGGTAATGGCACAAGACCATGTCCCTCCACAGGTGGAGGGGGTGGGACATATTGTGTCACCACCAGTGCGCCTCACTACCAGCATGGACATTTCTGGTGTCCGGTGAGTGACAGCAGTTTTTGCTTTAAACCCGAGGCAGAAGTTCAAGTGGCCCAGGAACGAATTGTCCCCATTCCCGAACCCTCCACTGTTCACCTCACTGAGTGAAAACATCACAAACCTGAAAGATTATGTTGCACCTGAAATCCCCCCTCTACCCGAACATCTTACTGCTCTTCTAGAAGCTGCAGTAATCCCACAGGAACATTTTTATACTCTAGAACTGTCAACTCACGATTATCCTCTACTTGTGGTGTCTCACTTGCCGAGTGAAAGGCAGAGGCCGGCGATTCCGGCACCAAAGGATGCTGTACGCTCCCTGGCCAAACTTGAGGATCGCACAGGAAGGGACAGTACCATGTTATAATGTCTGATTTTATTGTGTGATTTTTTTTTTACCTGCTGTAAAAATGCAGAGGTCAAGTGTTGCAAGAGTTTTTTTGCTCATGTGTTTTGACTGTGTACCTTTGTTTTCTGTAAAACCAGAGAAATGGAAGGTCGTCGGACCCCCTCTATGCTGTAATGTAATACAAATATTTGCCTGTAAGCTGCATTACATTTCAAAGGGGGTATGCACATTTAAGTTTTAGCTAGGTAAATACAAAGGAAGGTTGGATCTTGGGAATCAAGAATTTTGCTCACCTAGCATGTAGAGTATCACAACGGGGACTGTAAGGTTGCAAAATTCGTGGGAACCCCCGAAATTCGAGTTGGGACCATCAAGCAGAAAGTTTGGGATCCTAAGATGCATATGGAAGAAATCTACGAGTTTTAACCAAGTTTGGGATTTTAAGGGATGCATGGGTCTGAAAGGGAAAAGAACTGCAAAAACTAGGGGAACATTAACCTCTGAAAAGACCAGTTTTTAGGTATTGGAGCTGTCTGGGATAATCGAGCTAAAACAAATTGTCTGGAGAATTGTGTAAACTCAAATACCCTTCTCCCAGGAGACATTAATATAGCAACAATCGACCCCGAGATAGCCAGCCATAGCTCTAAGAATGAAACCCATCCAGCGCATGCATAATGTTAATGGCCCATCCGGCCCGCATGGAAAACCCAGGCCTAGGCAGACAACGTAAATACCAAAACTCATTTTCCAATCGAAAAACGAATTCAACAGATCGGCACATCCAAATCGAGTTATTGTTAACGAGCCCACCAAAATATGACAAAGAATTACTAAGCCCGCCAAAATTAAGACAAAGAATCTGGCCTGATTTGGCGCGCAGATTAGAAAAGCTCTCAAAGTATAATTGGGGCCCTGTTTTACGGATCAAAAGAAAACAGCTTTCGGAGAACAACTTTCAGAGAGATCAATGTCTTCAGCCCCAACAACACTCCTGGGCTACCCTGCTCTGCCACCAAGGAGGAAGAAGAACATCATCAAACAGGCAGAGAAAAGCAGTTCCCAGTAACTTCGGATATCATCGTCGCGGCAACAACTGACCACAGACAACGTGGTAACATCGAACCACCGCGATTGACAAATTCTAAGAGAAAAACTCCTCAAGAAGAAACCGAAGATTCGAAAGTTTCCACTCTACAATCTGTTCCTAGCTACCAACAGGTGAACCATTACCTGAAAGAACTTTAAAACTTACTGTTGACGAAAGGAAGCGGGTACTCACTCCATAAGTCCAATACGTGCCCTACCGCATCAGCGGACACCACCCAACTGAAGAGTACGCAGTAAGAAGTCTTCCACGATGTTCGGGGTACGGCAAGCAGAGCCTAGAGTCCAACGAGTCCCGAAACCGCGAACCACCGCTAACTGACAATAAGAGGATTGGTGAGCATAATCCCTGTTTGCCTTCGAGTTCAACCTAGTCAGAGTTAGGCATTGGGAGGTGGGAGGTATATTATTTTCTGTAACCCCTTTTGAACGTGTGATAAAATGTTCCTTAGTCTAGTGATTGTAAGTTTTGACATTGTACTTTCTTTTCCTTAATAAAATCGAAGTTTCTTGCACCAAAACCAGTTGTCTCTTGCACTTTGTCACATCCCCAAATAAATCCAAAGTCTAGAACCCAGGGAGTGGGAGCGATTCAAACCGCTCTGAAGGTCAGACGTGAACCTGACCCCCGAGACCACTCCCTACAGGCAGGAGGCCACTTACGTGACTTGGATATCAGCGGGCAGTTCACGACAGTGCTCCCCTCCCACCCACTCCAGCCCAAGTGGAAACTGGGCACAAGAAGAAAAAGGCAGGAAAACTCGGCAGCAGTCGGCAGCAGTGGGCGATAAGGCCACCAATATGGGGGCCTATGTTCCTACTTGTCAAATCGGAAATACTGTTAGCCATTTTTATGGCTTTATCTACCTGCACTCACACTTTCAGGGAATTATGTAGCTCTGTTCAATTCCAGAGTTCATTCACAGCGGTGATGAAATACTAGGAGCCTCTATTTGTATTCTTACACCAAACAAAAGATACACATACAAATGAAATAGGCGAAATGAACACTGAACACTAAAATAATGATATATCTGCTCTAAGACTCCAGAATCATTTTACCAAGCAAACACAGTATTATGTTCAACATAGTCTTTAAAAGACTTGCATTTATATAGCAGCTTATCACATTTCTCTGTAACATCCCACATTGCAAAGAGCTTCACATAGAATGAATGACTCTGAAGTGCAGTCATTGTTGCTGCATAGGCAAGCATGGCAGCTATTTTGCAGGCAGCAAGATCCCACAAACAGCAATAAAGTGAATGACCACTCAATGGGGTAGATCTTGATTTGTGCAACAGTTTAAAACAGGTCGACTATTGATTGAAGTCAACGGAAATAAAAATTGGTAGAGATATAAAACGGGCTGCTGACTTGCTCTCACCCATTTTACACTATCGCACAGTCAAGATTTTTGGTAGTTTTTACTGAGGGAGGAATGTTGGCCAGGACACTTGAATTTGTGTACTGGGCTCTTCAACCACAAACAAGCAGACAGAGCATCCATGTAACAAATCAATGGGCTCAATTTTGACCCACCCCTTTTTTCGGCGCATTTACTGGAGATGTGCCGCTTTTCTCCGTTGATAAGTGCGCCGAAAACATCGCTCCCCACTTTGGCCGCTGTCCGGCCTCTCCTCAAGCTGTCGCGCAGCGAGGCCAGTCAAGTCAGGGGCAGGGGCAGAGCCAGCGTCCTGCGCTGAAAACAGTGCCGGGACGTCTGCACATGCGCAGAGTGTCCGCGCATGTGCAGTAGCTCCTCATCCCCAGCCTCTCTGTGTGCGTACTGCAGCCGCTGTATGTGTGGGACCCGATGCCCGCCCTTAGCCCTGGTTGAGAGGCCTCCCCGTGCGATCGACCTCAGATTTGAAATTTTATGCACTGTAGCTATTTTTGAACTTTCTTAATGGCTTGTCATTTTCCTGGACTTTTGGATATTTTGAAAAAATTATGTAAATATGTTTTGTCTCTTGTGAATAGTGGTGACCATTTGTCAAGCCGATTTACCTGGTGCTATTGTGAAAGAAGAATATAAGTGACAGAGGAACACTGAGATAATACCTTATTTATTGAAGTAGACTTTATTTAGATAATATGGGCTCAATTTTGGCCCAGTATAATCATTGCAAAGAAATAGTTGTTTAAATTAGTTGTGAGATTCGGGCAATTTAATTCAACTATCTTTTATTTCTTTTAATTTTATAGTTTAAGCTTCCATGAATGCTTCTGTTGTATAGCAAATTAACTTTGCGAAGTTTGTCATATGATGTCCTGTATAGCTGTTTGCTCCTATTCACATTCTTTAGTCAAGTCATTAAGTTCTGCTGGCCTCCGATGTACCTACCTGCGCTAATTTCTTAACTCCGCAAGGGTTTTCTGAAGTGGCCACATACACTGGCCTAAGTAGATTTGGAGTAACTATTAGGAGGGCAAAGTGGCCTAAATGGTCAAAACTGGTGTAGGTGGCTGGTAACAACCCCTTTTGAGAAAAAAATACTAAACTAAAAAAATCCTAACTAACTCACTTACACTGGCACAAATTGAATGTTCAAAATGGGGATTTTTAAGATATTCCAGAAAAATCAAGTTGCTTCAAAACGGAAGCAACTCCTGGCCAAAATTGAGCTCATTGTTAGGACTGTACTTTTGACAGTGCAGTAGTGCCATAGTACTGCAATTTAGTATCAACCTAGATTATGAGCTTACGTAGTAGACTTCAGCGTAAACTCGCAATCTGCTAAGTGTTACCAACTGAGCCAATTTGAAATATTCACACACAGAGTCAAAACAGTACTTTAGAAAATGAGTATTGATGAAAGTTACAGGGAGTAACTACAGAAGCTGGTATTGTTCTTAGAGCAGAGAAGGTTAAGGGGAAATTTAATAGGGATGTTCAAAATCATGAGAGGTTTTGATAGAGTAAATAAGGAGAAACTGCAGAAGGGTCAGTAGCCAGAGGACACAGATTTAAGGTAATTGGCAAAAGAATTTGATGGAAAACGAGGATAACTTCCTTTACACAGTGAGTTATGATGATCTGGAATGCATTGCTGGTAGCATGGAAGCAGATTCAATAGTAACTTTCAAAAGGGAATTAGTAAATACTTGAGGGGGAAAAAATTGCAGGCTACAGGAAAGAACAGGTGAATGGGACTAATTGGATAGCTGTTTCAAAGAGCCGGCACTGGCACAATTGACCAAATGACCTCCTTCTAAGACTCTGTGAGAACAGAAATGAAGGCCCGATTTTATCGCGGGGCAGGATTGCTCCATGCGGGGGGCCTGGGTGAGCAATAAGCTCACATGTTTAGATTGTAACTCGGCCTTATTTCCATATACAGGCCCTGACTTCTGCTGAACCCTAGCAGAAAACACTGCCTGGCCAGTGGGCGGGAGCAAATATTCGGGCAATAGGAGACTGCCAACGCAGAGTCCCCAACAGTCAGGAAACTGGTGGGGGAGGGGGAGCCGATTACAATCAGAGCAGGGAAAGGGGTGGCGGGAGAAATACCAGGACAAGGGAAGACCGAGGTTTATTTGTTGGGCTTGGTGGAGCACTCATTTCACAACCGGACGACATTTCTAAGTACTTTTGAAGTGTAGTCACTGTTGTAATGCAGGGAAACACGGCAGATAATTTGTGCATAGCAAGTTCCTGCAAACAGCAATGAGATAAATGAGCAGATAATCTATTTTTGGTGGTGTTGGTTGAGGGATAAATGTTAGCTTGGACACTGGGAGAAGTCGCTTTTCTTCTTTGAAAAGTGCCATGGGATCTTTGCCAGCCACCTGAGAGGGCAGATAGGGCCTCAGTTTAATGTTTCATCTGAAAAATGGCACCTGCAACATTGCAGCATTCCCCCAGTACTGCACTGAAGTGTCAGCCTAGATTATGTGCTCAAGTCTCTGGAGTGGGACTTGAACCCATGACCTTCTGACTCAGATGCTGGAGTGTTAAAATTGAACAAAGATTGAAACCTTACAATTATGAGACCAGGCCTGTGGAAAATATACAGTATTAATTAATAGCGTATAATCATAGGATCAGTATTTCACAGAACACGAGGAGGCTATTCAGCCCATTATGCCTGTGCCATCTCCTTAATCCTATTCCCATGTCCTTCATACTATTTTAAATTTGTCTCTTTTCGATATTTATCCACTTCCTTTTCCAAAGCTATTATGGATTCTGCTTGCACCATTGTTTCTCATAAGTAATTTCATGTCCTAGAAATTCTCCACATGAAAAGAAACATCTTCTAACCTCCCTCTTTGTTCTTTTGGTGATACTCAAACATAGAAACATAGAAAATAAGAGCAGTAGTAGGCCATTCGGCCCTTCGAGTCTGCACCGCCATTCATGGCTGATCCTCTATCTCAACACAATATTCCCGCTTTTTTCCCATACCCCTTGATGTCTTTTGTTTCTAGAAATCTATCTATCTCCCTCTTAAATATATTCAGTGACTTGGCCTCCACATCCTTCTGTGGTAGAGAATTCCACAGGTTCACCACCCTCAGTGAAAACATTTCTCCTCATCTCGGTCCTAAATTTCCTACTTCATATCCTGAGACTGTGACCCCCCTTGTTCTAGACTTCCCAGCCAGCGGAAACATTTTCCCCGCATCCAGTCTATCCAACTCAGTCAGAATTTTATACGTTTCAATGAGATCCCCTCTCATTCTTCTAAACTCTAGTGAATCAACCCAACCTCTCCTCATACGACAGTCCTGCCATCCCAGGAATCAGTCTGGTGAACCTTTGCTGCACTCCCTCTATGGCAAGTATAGCCTTTCTTAGGTAAGGAGACCAAAACTGCACACAATACTCCAGGTGCAGTCCCACCAAGGCCCTGTATAACTGAAGTAAGACACCCTTGCTCCTGTACTCAAATCCTCTTGCAATGAAGGCCAACATACCTTTTGCCTTCCTAACTGCTTGTTGCACCTGCATGTTTGCTTTCAATGACTGGTGTACAAGGACACCCAGGTCCCTCTGTACATCGACACTTCCAAAGCCATCACCATTTAAATAATACTGTCTTAATGTTTTTCCTACCAAAGTGGATAACTTCACATTTATCCACGTTATACTGCATCTGCCACGTATTTGCCCACTCACTGAACCTATCTAAATCGCCTTGCAGCGTCTTTGCATCCTCCTCACAACTCACAATCCCACCAAGTTTTGTGTCGTCAGCAATCTTGGAAATATTACATTTGCTTCCCTCGTCCAAATCATTTATATATATTGTGAATAGCTGGGGCCCAAACACTGATCCCTGTGGTACCATGTCCGCCACCCCAAAAAAGACCCGTTTATTCCTACTCTTTTGTTTCCTGTCAGTTAACCAATTTTCAATCCATGCCAATACATTACCCCCAATCCCATGTGCTTTAATTTTGCACACTAACCTCTTATGTGGGACTTTATCAAAGGCCTTCTGAAAATCCAAATACACTACATCCACTGGTTCTCCCTTATCTATTCTATCAGTTACATCCTCAAAAAACTCCAGTAGGTTTGTCAAACCTGATTTTCCTTTCATAAATCCATGTTGACTTTGTTTAATCCCGTTGATATTATCTAAGTGTGCCGTTATCACATCCTTTACAGGCTAACCGGTCTGTGGTTCACTGTTTTCTCTCTCCTCCTTTTTTAAATAGTAGGATTACATTTGTCACCCTCCAATCTGCAGGAACTGTTCCATAATCTATAGAATTTTGGAAGACGACAACCAATGCATCTACTATTTCCATGGCTACCTCTTTTAGTACTCTGGGATGCAGATCATCAGGCTCTGGGGATTTATCTGCCTTCAGTCCCATTAGTTCCTTCAGCACTATTTTCTTACTAATAATCATTTCCTTTCATTCCTCTTGCTCACTACACCCTTGGTTCCCTAGCATTTCTGGGAAGTTATTTGTGTCCTCTTCCATGAAGACAGAACCAAAGTATTTATTTAATTATTCTGCTATTTCCTTGTTCCCCATTACAAATTCTCCCATTTCTGTCTGTAAAGAACCTACATTTGTCTTCACTAATCTTTTTCTTTTTACGTACTTGTAGAAATTTTTGCAGTAACGTATGCTCTCCAGTTACTGACTCTTCAATTTTTCCTTATTTACTTGTCAAACCCTTTCATAATTTTGAGCAGCTCCATCAGATATCCGCTTGATCTTTGTTCTAGTAAAAAGTGCCTAAGTTCCTTAGTATCAAGTTTGGTAAATATTTAGTAGATGACAGCCAATAAGCAAGAAAAAAAACAAAGTAAGGCATATGGGAAATGTGCTGAATGAAAGTTATTTTACCCAGAGAAGGGAAGAAGAAAAAATTAGGAGAGTAAGTCCATAATAATCTCACATATTTCCAGAAGGCTAGTTATAAAATAACATTAACAGACGACTGGTTATAGGCCACTGCACGCAGAAGGACATAACTGGAGGGCGGCAGGGATGGGAGGAGGGGGTGGGGTGGAAGAAGCAACATAATTTACTAATCGAGAGGAGGAAATTGAGAGAATATATAAGATGAAGAAATCTGGAGGAGGAAATAAGAAAAATACAGACGTTTTAATTCCTAACACCCAACATAAATTTGCTTTTAGGATTATAAGGAGGTGTTTTTCATTCTATTGCCCATATCTACTAAGAATATCTTCCCGCAAAAACTTACTTGATTCTTTTCTTTTAATTTAACAATTCAATTTGCTCCAAGGCACTGCCTCCATGGCTTCATAAAAAGGTAATGCCTTACAAATCTAATTGCAATTTTAGAAGAAGTTACAAAGTTGTTGGATGTGGGACATCTACTAGACATTGGGTTGGATTTTCGAGTCGTTTGCGCTCTGGTTTTCGCTGGGTTTTGACCCCGCGGCGAAAAATGGGGCGGTAGGTCTTTTGCGACCAGGCGCGATCCTCCAGTCGGGTTTTGCGGTGGCGCTTCGAAGCACTACCGAGGAGAGTTGCGCCAGGTTTGCAACAGTTCTTCTTGTGACACCGGCAGAAGTTTGGACTCGCATCCGACCCGTACGCCCCGAAACGCGCCCCACGATGACCGCCAGGGAAAACACAGCGGTCCAGCCCTGCCGGCGGCAGTGAGGTAGGTAAACTGAAAAAAAGGTAAGTTCCAGTTTTTATTCTTTTGTTTTTGTGTAGCAATTTGGTTTTTAAGGGTGAGAGCGGTGTTTTTTGAATGTTTTTGTGAATTTTTTTTCCCCGTCCCAAGGCCTCTCTCGGAGGACTCCCGGCCCCGCATTTAGTTGACGAGGTTCCAGTTTTTGTGCTGCGAAAATCATACAATGCCTCCCTTTGAACTGTGACCGGGGCCCAGGAGAGGCGCGAGTTCGGGGCCCCGAAGAGGCGAGGGCCAGGGGCAGCACGGGCCAGCCCACACTGCGATGTGTGTGCACACTAGGTCCGTACAACAGAGCTGGTCTCCAGTCGTCTTGGTTAATCCTTGCTACTGGACCAAGACCTAGCTCTGTCAAGCCCATGTGGTGGCTGGTGTACAACGGCCACCACATGTTAAAAATTCCACGCACAGGCATCTTCCACCCTTCAAGATTTAGTTCGGGATCTGGAATTTTAGGTCCTTCATTGAAACACCTGTGAACTTCTATACATCGGTCATAAAATTAGTACCAAAACACCTAAAGCTAGCGCCTGGCATTTCCAAATTCAAAATCACGAGGATCATTTTACTTCCACAGCTTTGAGCTGGTGTACAACTTTCGACATCCTCCAACAATGCAGATACTGGACTGCTCAGCACAGGATGCTCTCAACAAGCAAGAGGGACACATGGAGCCAGAAATTGGTGTCCTTCAGGGTTCCTGTAACTGCTAGCTTATCAGCACCAGGATACATCTCGATCAGTAAATACACTGTCTAATGCTCCACAGGCTTCTCGTTCCACAGTTTTGTAGTTTCCTTATTTCACTCCAGGTATTTTCTTCTGTACGTAACAATTCCACCAGAGGTGACAAGCATGAAACAAATATGACTTTCGACCCTTTCCACCTATTAACATAAATGGCATCCAAAGTCATTTTACTGTCAATTCTAGAAGATCAAAAGTCTAATTTGCTTGTACTGAATTAATGAATAAAACACATCAATCTATTATGTCCAGTAAAACGCTTTCACCGACTGTACAAATATCCAAGACCATCAGCAGGCCGGGGCCATTGGAGGGAGCAGTGTGCGACGGTATACCACTGCAGGGAGCAGTGCGTGCTGCTGCAGGAGGGCGACAGCTGCGAAGCCAGGGTCGCCGATTGCAGTGCGGGCAGGCACAGCAAGAGGGGAAAAGGAGCAGCAAGAGTACGTAGAGGGAAGTGACCTGGGCCCAGGAGAGGTGTGAATCTGGAGCCCAGAAGAAGTGAGGGCCCAGGGGAAGCAAGGGCCAGCCCACACTGCAATATGTATGCGCGCTCAGTCTATGCAGCACAGCTGGTCTCCAGTTGTCTTGGGTAATCCTTGCCACTGGACCAAGAACTAGCTCTGTCAAGCCCGTGTGGTAGCTGGTGTTAAAAAAATACACACACAGGCATCTTCCACACTTCAAGATGTAGTTCGGGACCTGGAATATTAGGTCCTTCATTGAAACACCTGTGAACTCATCCCTTTTGGCATGGAACCAAGTCATCCTCGTTTCGAGGGACTGCCTATGATGATGATGATGTGAACTTCTTGAAGTGAAAGCAAGTCATCCTCGATTCGAGGGACTGCCTATGATGATACCCCTAGCACAGGGACCAAATGACAAAAATTACTCCACACAGTGAAAACATTAATCGGGCGGTAACTTTCCCGCCCCGCCTCCATTTTTGCCCTAAAAACGGCAAAGCCGAAAATCAAGCCCATTGTCTACTTTGATTTCCAAAAAGCTTTTGATAAGGTACTGCACAAGAGGCTTCTCTTTAAGATCAAAGCCTCCGGTATGAGTGATAATATATCAAGCTGAATTGAGAACTGGCTGGCAGGGCGTAGGAAAAAAGTAGCTAAAGATGGATTTGGATCTGTTTTGAAATTCTCTGGTGGTGTTAGGGATCAGTGTTCGGATCGTTGCTCTTTACTATTTTTATTAATGATCTGAATGTAGGTGTTGGGGGCATTTTCTAGAAATTTATAGATGATATCTGTTATATATGCAGTCACTGTGTGGTTGCATAAGATGGAGAATTGTTTACCTGATGTACTATCAATAAGGTTTATACTGTGTATATGCTGGCACCACTACAGGGTGCAACTGGTGAAGACTGTGGGTTTCCTGCCCTGGTGGCAGGAGCTGTATAAAAGGGGAGCCACCATGCGGCTACCTCACTCTGGAGTTTGGAATAAAGAACCAAGGTCAATACAGTTTGAGTACAACACATTGCCTCGTGGAGTCATTCATAAGTACATTACGGACATAATAACTGGCGACGAGAATACGAACTTTCACGCAATTATGGCTACCTTTGGCACACTAAAAGACTTCGCAGAGGGTGATGATTGAGATGCCTTCACAGAAAAACTCAAGCTATATTTCGTGGCAAACGACCTGGCAGGGGAAACGGACACATTGGCAGAGAAGCGTTATACTGCTGACCAGTTGTGGGCCCGAGGTCTACCGCCTCATCAGGGACTTGCTGGCACCCACGAAGGCCAAGGATAAGACATACAATGAGCTGACTGAACTAATTTGTGACCAACTAAAACCAAAACAGAGCATCCTCACGGCCAGGCAAAGATTCTAGACTCACCGCAGACCCGAGGGCCAGGAGATTGCAAAATATGCTGCCGACCTCAGGAGACTTGCGGCACCGTGTGATTTTGTGATTTCGTCACGCACCTCAACGAAGCATTGCGAGACATCTTCGTTGTGGGAACTGGCTAAGAGGGCCTCCTTCACAAACTATTTTCTGCCGACACCAGTCAACCTGCAGAAGGCCATCAGCATCAGTCAGGCGTTCATGACCTCGACCTGCAGCACCAAGCAAATTATTCATCCTGTGGACTCAAACCCGGCAAGTACTGTACACAGAATGGTGCCTTTCACAGGCAAGACTGTAGAACGTGGCTCTGCCCACTGCACAGAGCACAGACCTCAGGGTTCCAGAACTCAGAGTCCGCCGAGGGGTGCTAATCGAGTAGCACCATGCTGACATTGCGGAGGAAACCATAGCGTTCCCCCATGTCAGTTTGCTGAGTACGTATGCAAAGCCTGTAACACGAAGGGCCACCTCCAGTGTATGTGTAAAAGAAATACGACTCACCGTATAGCAGAGAAGTCGGTAGATGACTTTGAATCCAGCAGGGAGTATGATGATTTGGCCAGAGAGGCAGTTCAGCCCCAAGAAGAAGTATATGGAGTGTATACCTGCACCATCGATTGTCCTCCAATGAAGATGGAAGTCGAGATAAACGGCGTTCCAGTCTTCATTGAAGTGGACACGGGAGCGGGCCAGTCAGTGATGAGCCAGGATGCCTTTGAAAGGCTATGGAACGAAAAACGACCCGAGCTGGTTCCAGTACAGGAAAATTTGCGCACCTACACCAAGGAGCTGATACCAGTCCTTGGTAGTGCGGATGTAAGTATAATCCATAATGGCGTGGTGCACAAGTTACCTCTGTGGATTGTTGCAGGTGATGGTCCAACGCTACTCGGAAGAAGGTGGATGGGGAAGATCCAGTGGAAATGGGAAGACCTCTTCACTCCAGCATGTGATGTCCCCCATGCTCAGAGGCAGAGCAAAACCTCACCTTCGCTTGGGCCAGGCACCAGAGAACAGACCAGCGCAGCATCTGAAGCACAGAAGGTCCATCATGACTGCGTGGCAATGATCTGACCGGAACAACCTAAAAGTACCTTCCTGGCTCCAATGGCAGGACTCCTGGGGAAAGAGATCGAATTCACAGGCATTATTCCAGCTTTTGTGGCAGAATCGCGAGAGAGAAGGATCAAGGCAGTCAAGCTCAAGGACAGAGGCAAGGTGGCGTCTCCTTCTTAAAGGAGACCTGCAACCAACTGAACTTAGAGACATTGTATGCATGGCAATCAATATAACAAACCGATTAAGAAAGTAAAGAACAAAATTTTGCGAGATGTCGGGAGTAGAGTGTCCCCAAAAATAGCAAGCGAGCAAATTTGAGAGGGTGAAGGCACTGATCTGGATACCCTGCCCCAGGTCTATCCCGCGCTGCAGGCACCCGATGGCACTATTCGCCACGGACCTGGAAACAAAAACAGCGCCAATATTCGCAGTCAGCGCCATTGCCCACCACCCAGATGGAGACAGCGCAGCCCCCAGACCCAGTCGCTACCTCGGCCATGTCCGGGAGCGAAAGGTCAGAACCAACGAGCTCCCCAAATGGGACCTGAAACAGCCAGGTTCCCAGCACCATTAGAGAGCAGGCAGAAGATTCTGCATCCCTCAAAGGAGGACAAGGAGGTCACACACATCTGTGGCTCTGCCCACCACTAGGCAATGGCAAAGGCCCTGAGTCCTGGCAAGGTGAGCGAACCAAGCCCACCCCGTTAGCAGGGGGCGCAATGCCATCAGACGACCCGGACTCCGTCCGGTTGCTCTGAAACTAGCGTCATCGCATACTTGTACTGCTACCTCTGTATTGACCATGACTGAACCATAAATGCAATCCTGGCGCACGACCGTAAAACGTAACGAATGTAAGTCACTGAACCAATGTGTCACGATACAAACTGTAAAAAAAATTTTTTATTCTTCCTTTCTTTGTACTTGCACTGTGACTGATCCTGTAAGTTTATGTAATGGGTCAGCTGCAAGATCTCGCTGTTGGGGGGAGGCGGGGGGCGGCGGCGGAGGGAATGGATGTATGTAGCCATAGACACACACATGAATCACACCCAGAACCCACTGGAACCTCCACTGCATCATCGAACCATCCAAACTGATAACCACTACCCAACATTGTGGCAAAATGACTTGGGGGTTAACAGGGAGAGAGCCAAGCTAAGGTGCAAGGGCTATTGGCACTTAAGTCTGGGGAGAGCTAAGCAAAGCACCTAATGCAAAGGTAATTGGCACAAAGGACTTGGGGGAGAGTGATGTTATATATGCAGACTCTGTGTAGTCACTGTATAATTGCATAAGATGGAGACATGTTATCTGATGTACTATCAATAAGGTTTACACTGTGTATATACTTTGCTGGCACCACTAGAGAGTGCAACTGGTGGAGACCGGGGTTTCCTGCCCCTGTGGCAGAGTCTGTCCACCAGAGGGCACTGCGGTGGGAGACCTGAGGGTCACCTGCATGGGTGTAGAGGGCCCAGTATAAACGGCTGCCCACCATGCTTGTGCCTCACTCTGGAGTTACAAATAAAGGACCAAGGTCACTACAGTTTGAGTACAACACATTGCCCCGTGGAGTCATTCATAAGTACATTACGGACATAATAATATCAAGATCTGTTCAAGTATTAGGACTGTAGATGATGCTTGTCTGCTTCCGGCAGATCTT
Organism: Pristiophorus japonicus; assembly: GCF_044704955.1. Lineage (NCBI taxonomy): Eukaryota > Metazoa > Chordata > Chondrichthyes > Pristiophoridae > Pristiophorus > Pristiophorus japonicus. Next base: position 300,735,055 of record NC_091978.1, read on the forward strand.
AATGTGTTGGGAGATTGGTTCATTACTGGCAAGTGATGTATAATTTAGGTAAGTGCAATGATATGCATGTGGGCAGGGCAAATGGTCAACATTCATGGCTCTGGTTGGGGTGGAGTGTAGAATGTTTCAGTATAAGGGGGTGTCACTGTTGTGTGAGGCGGACTGGTTGGGCTGGGTGCTCTTTGCCTTTCCGCCATTGTTCATTGGTTTATATGTAACCTTCAAGGCTGCTGATCATGGGCCGTGCGGCTCTGTCGTCCGGCGTGGACACGATAGGCCGAAATGGCCTCCTTCTGCACTGTAAATTTCTATATTTCTATGCTTCTATATGCTCTTCAGGGGAAAATATTAAAGAAGGTGAAGATAGAAAGAGATTTGGGCATTCTAATGCATACATCTTTAAAGGTACATGAGCAATGCCATGAAGCTGGAGCAAATAGGGTCTTGGGATGTATCCATAGGACAATTAACTATGAAACAAAGCATACTATTTTGTTCTTGTACAAGACCTAGTCAGGCTGCTCTTGGAATACTGTATCCATAGGAACATAGGAACACAGGATCAGGAGTAGGCCATTCAACCCTTCAAGCCTGCTCCACCTTTCAATTAGGTCATGATTGATCCTGCAACCTAACTCCATAATCCCTTAATACCTTGGTTAACAAAAATCTAATCAATCTCAGATTTAAAATTAACAATTGATCCAGCATCAATTGCCATTTGCGGATTAAAGTTCCCTTTGTGTGTAGAAGTGTTTCCTAGTTTCACTCCTGAAAGGATTGGCTCTAATTTTTAGACTATGCTCCCTAGTCCTAGACTCCTCAACCTGTAGATATAGTTTCTATCAGGGCCAGTATGATCTCCTGGACTAGTTTCGATCACCTGGGTTGGTCGGAGAGGAATTTCCCAGATTTTTCCCCTCCAAATTGACCTGGGTTTTTAATCTCTGTTTTGATGCCTCTCCCAGGAGATCACACGATTTTGGGTGGGGTGGAGTGTATATAATTTGAGACACAAGGTACATGCAATTGTGTGGCAATTATCCTTGGAGATAGTTTTGTTGTTGAAAATTATTACTTGAGAAGGTGAAGATAGAAAGAGATTTGGGCATTAGAGAATAAAGATATATTTTATACTCTAACTGCCTGCCAGTAAAAATCTTATCAAGAAACTCTTCACGTTTTCCAAAACAAATAACGACTAATTTTGTGCTAAGTGAATATGCACAATATTATGCAAATTGTCAACTGTTAATGATTTTGGAACCCAGTTCTTCACGATTTAAAGCAAATTTCAGTTGTGTTAAATAAATGATTAGCTAGCCATACTTTCCAAAACCAACAATTTTCCTTTGTAGAATTAATAATGACAATTGAGAGTTACCAAAGTAAGTGAATAAATTATAATTATTATAATACAAAATTATATATTAATTCATCTTGCTGGCAGAAGCTGAATAATTTTGCATACAATTTATACAATCACATTTTACATTTTACATAAAACCTGGAAAAATGACTCAGCAGCCTGCTTACATTCGGAGCAATTGTATTTTGTCACAAGTGCCGTTGCTTGGAGGTTGTGTTGTTACAATGGGAATAGAGTCTGCTCGGGTGTAAGAATGAGAAGGGTGCACATTTCCATAGAATGAAATTGAAAAGATTGTAAGAGATTAGAACGAAATAAGTGGGTGGGAGGAGGCTTGGGTGGAGCATAAACACGGGCAAAAAACAGTTGGGCCAAATGGCATGTTTTTGTGCTGTAAATTCGATGTAATTCTGTGTTTTTTTCAGTGGTTTCTGGAAAATAAATCGTGAGTCATTTTCTAAATATACACTCACAGTGGAAAACCTTGCATACTGGCAATGGTAATTAGAAAATTACAAGTACACATCCGTGGTTTTCCAATATGTACTGCCAGCAGGTAAAGATGTTCAGCATCAGAGCATACTCAGAAAATTAACTCAATAGTGTCTTCCATGCCCACTGCATTTGGTAGCAAAAATAAATGTGTTTCTCTCACTTACCACAAGTACATAAATAAGTAAATCTTTGCATGCCTTGTGGGGGGTGGGGGTGGGGGAAGCAGTCCGGATTGGGGGGGGAGGTGGCGATCAGACGGCCGGGATCAGAGGGAGGTCACAGATCAGGGAGGTTCAGAAGGCAGGGATCAGGACAAGACGTCGGAAGGCTGGGATCAGAGGGGGTTGGAGATCAGATGGTGGGGTGGTGGAGGGGGGCTGGTTTTGGAAGGCCAGGATCGAGGGGGAAGGGAGATCGGAAGGCTGGATCAGAGAGGGTCATAATAACGGGATCAGAGCGAGTCAGAGATTAGGCGGGTCAGAAGGGTGGGATCGGGCGGTGGGGGTCAGAAGGCCAGGATCAGTGGGCCGGAGGGGATTCGAGGACCGGGGATCAGAGGCCGGAGGTGGGGGTCAGGGATTGTTGGGTCAGAGGCCAGGAATCGGAGGCCGAGAGTGGGTTCAGACGCCAGGGGTCTGGGATTACAGTCCAGAAGGGGGGTCAGGTATCGGAAGGCCACTTTATGTTAACAGCTACATTTTTTTTTCATTTAGAGCTTTATATAAGGGGAAATGCTTTTCAACTACATGACAGCAAATACAATATAAGCGACAACTAAGCAACACTTCCCAGCGCAGTACCAAAAACCACGTGTTCCTGCTCCCAGAAAGGATATATTGCCAAAATCTAGGAACCTGCCTTTAGTTCTTCAAAGCACTTTAACTGTATTAGTAAAATTAAAGTAAATTATTTAAGGAACTTAAAACAAGTAAGAAGTAGGATTAACAAAATCAAGATGAAGCAAATAGCAAATTTTACCTGGTTATAATACTTCGCGAAGCTTTAGTTGATGTCTGCAGTACATTAAACAGCATTTCGGTATTGCCCATTTTGAGGCGTTAATTCAGTCGGGGCGGTAATTGTAGCGCCCTCAGAAAATGTGCGCTGCCTACTGCGAAATTAGGTTTCTGCGCCCCAACAGGGAAAGGGAGCACTAAATCAATCATTCCACAATTCTCTTAGGACGGTGGAACCGAAAATCACAGCGATAAATTTCCAGAACAAACGTGCATGCAATGAAAGCCGCTATAAGAACATAACAACATAACAAATAGGAGCAGGAGCAGGAGTAGCCTCGAGCCTGCTCCACTTTTCAATAAGACTATGGCTGATCTGATCCTGGCATCAACTCCACTTCCCCGCCCGCTCCCCATAACCTTTGACTTCCTTATCATTCAAAAATGTGTCTATCTCCACCTTAAATATATTCAAAGACCCAGCCTTCACAGCTCTCTGGTGTAAAGAATTCCAAAAATTTATGACCCTCTCAGAGAAGAAATTCCTCCTCATTTCTGTTTTAAATGGGCAACCCCTTATTCTGAAACTATACCCTCTAGGTCTGGACTTCCCCATGAGGGGAAACATCCTCTCTGCATCTACCCTGTCAAGCCCCCTCAGAATCTTATATGTTTCAATAAAATCACCTCTCATTCTTCAAAAATCAAATGAGTATAGGCCCAACCTGCTCCACCTTTCTTCATATGACAACCACTTCATCTCAGGAATCAACATCGTGAACCTTCTCTGAACTGCCTCCAATGTAAGTATAGTCTTCCTTAAATAAGGAATTGTATGCAGGTGTGGTCTTACCAATGCCTTGTACAGTTGGAACAGGACTTCCCTACTTTTAAACTTCAACCCCTTGGCAATAAAGGCCAGCATTCCATTTGCCATCCTGATTTCTTGCTGTACCTGTATGTTAGCTTTTGCGTTTCATGCACAATAACCTCCAGATCCCTCTCTACGACAGCATTTTGTAATTGCTCCATTTAAATTTATTTAAATAATAATTTACTTTTTTATTTTTCCTACCAACGTGAATAACCTCACATTTTCACACATTATGGCCCCAAGTTTCCACACGCGGCGAAAAAGACACCCCTCAGAGCTGGGAGCCTGTTTGTCGCGCCGAAAACGGCGCCTGAAAAAAAACGCGGTATTCTCAAGCTCCTTGCAGCTCGATGTCTGCTTGGCGCGGCGCACAGGGGGCGGAGCCTACCACTCGCGCTGATTTTGTAAGTAGGCGGGGTCGGGTACAATTTAAATGAGTTTTTTTGGTGCCGGCAACCCTGCGCGTGCGCGTTGGAACGTTCGCGCACGCGCAGTCTGAAGTAAACATTGGCACTCAGCCATTTTTAAAAGTGCTGCAGAAAAAGTGAAAATTTGTTTATTGAACCCTTGCAAAGGCTTCCATTTTAATTTTCTTGATATTTCTGTGTGTGAGGGAGTGCTTTCAGCAGCACTGCTGAATAAATAACCTGCTGAATTAATGTTGGCTCTTTAACCAGTGTTACTGCAGCAACTGTGCATTTTAATTCAGCCTTTACAACTCGTTACCGTTTCAATCTCCACCACTCATTCTGTAATTAAAGATAGACTATGATAAACGGGACACATGCACTTGTTTGAGACTATTCAAATTCTTTGTAGCTGTTCAATTTTTAACATTTTTTAATAAAACCACATTGCCCTTTCATGATCAGCACTGAGGCTGCTTGCTGCTTCTTGCCGCTGCCGTCGGGACCAACGCCACACCGCTGCCTGAAAGGCCTACCTGAAGCACTTTCACACAGGTAGGAACATGGTTTATTTAATCTTTTCTTTGCTTATAAATTTTTATTCAGGTTGGATTTATTTGTTTAATATTTGTATAAGTATAAATAAGGATTGATTGTAGAATTTAATGACTTCCCTCCCCCCCCACTACCTCGTTCCTGACGCCTAATTTGTAACCTGCGCCTGATTTTTTAATGTGTAGACAAGGTTTTTTCAAGCGTACAAAAATCTTCACTTGCTCCATTCTAAGTTAGTTTGGAGTACGTTTTCACTGTGGAAACTTTCAAATCAGGCCTCTGGCCGGACACGCTCCCTTTTGAAAAAAAAATTCTGTTCAAAAGTGAAACTGTTCTACCTGACTAGAACTGCAGAAAACTTAAATGTGGAGAATTCCGATTTCTAAGATACTCCGTTCTCCACCAGTTGCTCCTAAAAATCAGGAGCAAATCATGTGGAAACTTGGGGCCTATAGTCCAGCTTCCAATGAGCCTATGTAGATTATTTGTGTCATTCTCACAACTTGCTTTCCCACCTATTTTTGTATCAAATTTGGCCATGTTATACTCGGTCCCTTCATCCAAGTCATTAATATAGATTGTAAATAGTTAAGGCCCCAGCACTGATCCCTGTGGCACCCCACTAGTTACAGTTTGCCAACTTGAAAATGACCTATTTATCCCAAATCTCTGTTTTCTGTTAGTTAGCCAATCCTCTAACCACACTAATATATCACCCCAACCCTGTGAGCTTTTATCTTGTGCAGTAACCTTTTGTGTGGCACCCTACTGAATGCTTTCTAGAAATCCAAATATACGACATCAACTGGTTCTCTTTTATCCATTCTGCTTGTTACAACCTCAAAGTACTCCAGCAGATTTGTCAAACATGATTTCCCTTTCATAAAAACATGCTGACTCTGCTTGACTGCATTATGATTTTCCAAATGTCGTGCTGCTACTTCCTTAATGAATCCAGCATTTTCCCAATGACAGCTGTTAGGCTAACTGGTTTATAGTTTCCTGCTTTCTCTCTCCCTCCTTTCTTAAATAGGGGTATTACATGTGTGCTTTTCCAATATGCTGGGACCTATCCAGAATCCAGGGAATTTTAGTAGATTACAACCAATGCATCCACTATCTCTGCAGCCACTTCTTGGACAGCCGATTCTTATAGACGTGGTAAGATAACTTTGCCCGCATGCAGTTTCAACTTTTCAGTCTGCTCAGAACGGGAAAATGGATGAACAAGGAGGTTGCCAGCATGCCCACCGCTTCTCACCCATGGCTGTCGAAGCTGTGGAGAGGCGGTGGAATGTGCTGCAAACACCAAGTTGAAGGACGCCCGTTCTTAGAGTGTTCCGAAGGCTTTGGAGCGAGTTGGCCCAGCATATCTCCACCAGGAACACGGTGACCAGAACTGCGATCAACGACCTCAATACGGTCGTACAGGTGAGTATCCTTTCTATTAACGTTACATTGCCATGTGAGCCTCACCGTCTCACACAATGTAAAGTCTTTGCAGTACCTGCTCCTTCTCTATGTATACCAGGCCATGGTCTTCGTTGGTGAAGCCACCATAAAATTCATGCACAGTTCAGCAGCCATGCCCTGCTCATCTAATAGTCGCTCACCTTCTTCTTCCCTACTCAGCCTGACCCCTCCCCACACTACCATTTCACTCTGGATATGCGTTCACAACACTTCAGTCTCAATGGGAAAATTATTGGAAAAAATCCTGAGGGACAGGATAAATCTTCATTTGGAAGACATGGATTAATCAAGGACAGTTAGCATGGATTTGTTAAGGGAAGGTCGTGACTAACTAACTTGATTGAATTTTTCGAGGAGCTAACCAAGAGGGTTGAGGAGGGCAGTGCACATGATGTCGTGTATATGGATTTTAGCAAAGCTTTTGATAAGGTCCCACATGGCAGACTGGTCTCGAAGGTAAAAGCCCATGGGATCCAGGGCAAAGTGGCAAGTTGGATCCAAAATTGGCTCAGAGGCAGGATGCAAAAGGATAATGGTTGATGGGTGTTTTTTTGACTGGAAGGCTGTATCCAGTGGGATTCCGCAGGGCTCAGTGCTGGGTCCCTTGCTTTTTGTGGTATATATCAATGACTTGGACTTGAATGTTGAGAATATGATTAAGAAGTTTGCAGATGACACTAAAATGGGCTGGGAGGCTGATAATGAAGAAAAAAATCTGTGGACTGCAGGAAGATATCAATGTACTGGTCAGGTGGGCAGAACAGTGGCAAATGGAATTCAATCCAGATAAGTGAGGGGTAATTTGGGGAGGTACAACAAAACGAGGGAATACACTTTAAATGGTACGACACTGAAAAATGTAGAGGAACAAAGGGACCTTGGAGTGCAGGTCCACAGGTTCCTGAAGGTAGCAGGCCAGGTAGATAAAGTGGTTAAGAAGGCATATGGAATACTTGCCTTTATTAGTCAAGGCATGGAATACAAGGGCAAGGATGTTATGCTTAAACTGTATAAAACACTGGTCAGGCTGCAGCTGGAGTACTGTATGCAGTTCTGGTCACCACATTACAGGAAAGATGTGATTGCACTGAAAAGGGTGCAGAGGAGATTTACAAGAATGTTGCCTGGACTGGAGAATTTTAGCTATGAGGAAAGATTGGAGATGCTGGGTCTGTTTTCTTTGGAAAGGAGGAGGCTGAGGGGCGACCTGATTAAGGTGTATAAAATTATGAGGGGCATGGATAGAGTGGATAGGAAGGACCGTTTCCCTTGGCAGAGGGTTCAACAACCAGGGGGCATAGATTTAAAGTAATTGGGGGGAGATATAGAGGAGATATGAGGGGAAATTTCTTCACCCAGAGGGTGATGGGTGTCTGGAAATCACTGCATGAAGGGATGGTCGAGGCAGAAACCCTCACCACATTTAAAAAATATTTGGATGTGCACTTACAGGTTTATGGACCAAGAGCTAAAATGTGGGATTAGGCTAGATAACTCTTGGTCGGCTGGGCACGATGGGCTCCTTCCATGCTGTAAATTTTTATGATTCTATGATTATATGATCCTTAATCTTAGGTGGTTGTCACCTGATCCCACATTCACACAGCCACTCTGTGCAGCCACGCAGATTCAAATGGAGATCTGCACACTGCCAGACAGTAGCAGCTATTCAACTTTGGAAGGCACATATGGAACATGATGAGCTGCACTCACTCACACCTTCTTTTGTTTGTTATTGCAGGCGAAATTGGCTCACAACAGGAGCGAGCAGGTGCGCACCGGAAGAGGGGAGCCTGACATCTCGGATTTCATGGAGGCGGAGGAGCGAGTGGCCACCCTCATGGGCACACCAGTTGGTGCGGTAGCAGTCAGTGAAGCTGAGCGCCTCTGGGAATAGTGACGGTTTGTTAATGCGCTTTCCATTTTATGTGAGACCCTTTAGCCTTGATACCAAATGCCTTACCCTCTTTACATATAAATGTCCAATATCAACTCCTTCTTCCCTTCCTGCCCCCTCCCCTGTTGCTAACCTCAGTTCTGTTGCTTTGTGCTTACAGATGATGAGCCCGTGGGCCTTCCATATCCAATGATGTGGGGGGGGGGGGGGGGGGGGGGAAAGAGGAGGAAAGGGATAATAATGCTGCGCCAGAGCGGGACCCTCCATTGGGACATCACCTCGGTGGAAGACATGACATTCCTGGGGTTTGAAGACCCTGAGGCTCCTGGCTTAGAGTCCTGCTTAGAGAAACTCAGATATGGACCTGGATTTGGAGGCTCTGTTGAAAGAGTCCATGGTAATGCACCGCAAGCAAATGGATGCATTGAAAAGGATCCTGCAGAGCATGGATGCACTTGCTCTGAGGTTGGGGGAGGCTGTCTCAAGCATTGCCTGTGCCTCTCAGCAGCCCATCGAGCCCATCCTTGATCGTCTCCAGAAGGAGATGGGCTCAACAAGTGACTGTGGAGTCCCAGAGGTGATGGCACGTGCCATGGTTGACATGGCAGCATCTATCACATCACAGGCCAAAGCCACACAAGGACTTAGTGATGTGATGCAGTCACTAGTTGCTGGCATCAACTGACAGCCTGCTGCGTTTCAGACTCAGTGTGCTGTTAGCCAGTCTCAGATTGGTACTCTCTGTGTTCCCCACTGTCCAACAAGGAAGTGAGTGCCAAAGCAGGCCAGCAATCTGTGCTCTCAAGGGGAGTGGCAGTGGGCCGTTGGAAATGGAAGGTGCTGCCCTTGCTCAAGATGACAGCATTCTGGCTCCCACCACTGCCACTCCACCTTTTCACCTGCCTTGGTCTACACCTCAGCTATCCGAGACTGCTGCGGCCAATGCGGAGGCGGTGCAGTCCGCAGCTGGGTCTTTTAAGGCCCAGAGCTGGTCCAGGGCATCTGCTAGGCCATCTGTAGTGTCTGCCTTACAGATACAGCAGCCTTCAACAGCCTTGCTGCAGACACTGCAGTGACATTAAGGAGGAGCAGTAGGCGTGGGAGGGGGTGGTTAAGGAAAAGGGTGGGAAATCAGAGAGCAAGTCGCAGTAAAGATTTCGGCCACAGTGGACAGATGTCCTCATGCTGTAAATATCATTGTAAATATTTCATTGCTATTGGTGTATGGGTCTGGGCCGAATATGGCACATGGAGGCTGATGTGGAATTACAAATGGCAGGGGCTTTTGTATAGATATTGCTGAAGTTGATTGTGTGTTATGCTGTTTCAAGGGGCATTTGTTACATTTTTATTATTAGTTTCTGGTGATGGGTTGTTGATGTGATGTTTGAGGCGAGATATTTAATGCAGTTAATAAAATGTTCATTTGACCGTTTGCATTCCCATCTTGTATACTAATGTGGAATTTCAGCGAGATGTGCCATTATCGTAGCACATAGCGCAGTCAATATCAGCTGCATCAGTCAGCTTCATCCATTCACGAGAAGCGATGCATTATGAGTCACTGACGTGTGGCCTTTGCATCGGCAACATTGCCACGGTACCTCCTCCATGCCTGCTGCTGCTCCTCCTTGTCTGGCTGGCCATTCGCGGCCTCGACAGGCTCCTCTTCCTCTTCCTCCTCCTCCTGAGGTGCAATCCCCACTGGCAATGCCTAGGTCCTTATTATGGTCAAGTTGTGCAGCATGCAGCACACCACAATGAATAGCTAAATCTGTTGAGGAGAGTATTGAAGGTTGCCTTCAGACTGGTCCAGGCATTGGAAACGGTGCTTCAGCACGCCCTATTGTCTGTTCGATTATACTGCGGGTGGCCGCATGGCTATCGTTGTAGCAATGCTCCATTTGGATGGCAGGGTTGGGGAGAGGGTGGTCATTAGCCAAGTGGCTAGGCAGTATCCTTTGTCCCCGAGTCCTTCCCGTGGTGGCTCAAACATTTGTGGCACAGTGCTCTCACGCAGGATGAATGCATCATGTGTGCTGCCAAGATAGTAGGCAATCACTGTGAGGATGCGTTGCATGTGGTCGCACACCGGCTGCACATTCAGTGCGTGGTATCCCTTTCTATTTCAGTAGACCTCAGCATTCTGGAATGGTGCTCACAAGGCCACGTGTGTGCAATCAATGGCTCCTTGACCACCGGGAAGCTCACTATCCTGGCAAACCCACATGATCGCTCATCCTGTTTATCCCTGTTCATTGAGAACATTATGAACTCCATTCTCCACCTGTACAGAATCTGTGTCACGTTACAGATGCAGTGATGCGCAGCGAATTGAGGGACGCTACATATGTCCCCTGATGCAGCCTGGAAGGAGCCGGAGGCATAGAAGGTCAGCGCCACAGTCACCTTCACTGCGACGGGCAGTGCAGGCCTGTTGGTGATGTAAACCTGTAGGTCTCTCTGTAGGAGATGGCACATCTCTGTGAGGACCTCCTTCCAGAAGCAAAGCCTTCTGACACACTGCTCCTCTGACATGTCAAGGTATGAGCGTTGCTCCCGGTAAACCCATGGTGGGTAAGGCCTCCTGTCCCGATGTCTACAGAGTCTCCCCAGTCGTGGCCCGACAAGGCCAACAGGCCTTCTATCTTGATGCCGCCTAACAAGAGCATGTAGTAGGCAACACTGGCGTACTAGTAATTTAATTCTCAAACTCAAGTTGCTAGGAACCTGTAAGGTTAGATAAATCTGCTGCTGCCAAATAAGATGTTCACGCATAATGCTCTGTCGAAACGTTGCACTCACTGTGACCTTCGGTTGCTCCTCCCTTCAATTAGCCTCCAGATATCGCCTAAAGAAGGTGGGGCCACCTAGTTTCTCCGGTCTGTTCAGTGGTGGACGCTGAAATGAGATGGTGGGCCGCACGTGTACTGACGCCATGATCCGATTGAAGTTAGATGATGAGGCGATAGCGTTTTGCGCCGCTAGTAAACCTGAACTATATTTCCCGGCGGGACGCTACAATCTGCGTGGCTGGGCGTTAAGCCATTCAAGACACATTAATGCCCCTCTGGGATGCAATATGAGGCACAACACAACCAAATTTCTCACCGCATGTCCCCAATGAAAACCCACAGATTCTTTTGTTAACCTTTGTGCATATCGTATAGCAAGAAGAGAACTGAAAAACAAATGTTGTGAATCTAAATAACCAGAGATCAGGCAACCAGAGATTTGAAGTGGTATCTACAAACCAGTTGGGAATTTGCTGCATCCCCTTCACAAGACGATGCTCTCAGAGAGCCACCGAAGAACACCATTTTAGAAAAAATGAGGGATTGCACTAGTTAAGTATTCATTTTAAAATATTTAATGCGGTAATTGTCTGGGCAGATTCTCTGGAGATGGACAGATCTCTAATTTCCCATATCCTCCATGGGGGTCATTTTCATCGTAAGCGGTAAACTAGCAGAGCAGCGCCCACCCGATTTTCATTTCCATTATAAAACCCACCCGATTTTAATTTCCATTGTTTTCACTGCTGCTCTACAGATGAACAGATGCAATTTCATTATTACTACTTTCCTATCAACTAAGATTAATTTCTCCAGCAGTACAAAAAGCAAACAGATGCCAAAGAATTATACATGAATTTCAATCTGCTGACAAAGCCACTAAGACCCAGCAATCCAAGAGTAAATTAACTGCTCACCTTTTAGTCTTATGCTCTCTGGGCTTCCATCTTGCTGTAATAAAACAGAAATTAAAATATTAGAGAAAAATAACACAAATGAATGAAAGAACATTAAAATATATGATTTTCATAGAATCATAGAAATGTTCAGCATGGAAGGAGGTCCTTTGGCCCATCGTGTCCGCACCGGCCGACAAAGAGCTATCCAGCCTAATTCCACTTTCCAGCTCTTGGTCCGTAACCTTATAGGTTACGGCACTTCATATGCATATCCAAGTACTTTTTAAATGTGGTGTGAGTTTCGTCCCTCACCATATCCCCAGGTAGTGTGCTCCAGATCCCCACCATCTTCTGGGTGAAACCATTTCCCCTCAAATCTCCTCTAAACCTCCTACTAATTACTTTAAATCTATGCCCACTGGATATTGACCTCTCCGCTAATGGAAATAGGTCCTTCCTACCTACTCTATCTAGGCCCCTCATAATTTTAGACACCTCCATCAGGTCTCCCCTCAGTCTCCTTTGTTCCAAAGTAAACAACCCCAGCCTATCCAATGTTTTCTCATAGCTAAAATTCTCTAGTCCAGGCAACATCCACGTAAATCTCTGTGGAATTACATCTTTCCTGTAACGTGGTGACCAGACCTGCACTCAGTAGTCTAGCTGTGGCCTAACTAGTGTTTTATACAGTTCAAGCCTGGCCTCACTGCTCTTATATTCTATGCCTCGGCTAATTAAGACAAGTATCCTGTACGCTTTCTTAACCACCTTCTATAACTGCCTTGCTATATTCACGGATCTGTGGACACGCACTCCAAGGTCCCACTGTTCCTCTACACTTCTCAGTGTCCATTTATGTATTCCCTTGCCTTGTTAGCCCTTCCCAAATACATTACCTCATGCTTCTCTGGATTGAATTCCATTTGCTACTGTTCTGCCCACCTTACCAGTCCATTGATATCTTCCTGCAGTCTACAGCTTTCTTCTACATTATCAACCACTCAGACAATTTTTGTATCATCTGAAAACTTCTTAATAATACCCCCTACATTCAAGTCCAAATCACTGATATATACCACATAAAGTGTATCCCAAGCTGCTAAGAGAAGCAAAATAGAAAATAGCAGAGGCTCTGACCATCCTCTCTGACTACAGGTGTGGTACCAGAGGACTGGAGGACTGCTAATGTTGTACCTTTGTTTAAAAAGGGAGAAAGGGATAGACCGAGGAAAATCCTGAGGGACAGGATAAATCTTCATGTGGAATGACATGGATTAATCAAGGACAGTCAGCATGGATTTGTCAAGGGAAGGTCATGTCTGACTAATTGATTGAATTTTGAGAGGAAGTAATGAGGGGGGGTTGATGAGGGCAGTGCGTATGATGTAGTGTATATGGATATTAGCAAAGCTTTTGATAAGGTCCCACATGGCAGACTGGTTACAAAAGCCCATGGGATCCAGGGCAAAGTGGCGAGTTGGATCCAAAATTGGCTCAGGAGGCAGAAAGCAAAGGGTAATGGTTGGTGGGTGTTTTTGTGACTAGAAGGCTGTATCCAGTGGGGTTCCACAGGACTTAGTGCTGGGTCCCTTCCTTTTTGGTATATATCGACCTTACATAGGCCTTTGACACTGTCAACTGCGAGGGTCTATGGAGCGTCCTCCTCCGTTTCGGATGCCCCCAAAAGTTCGTCACCATCATTCGCATACTCCACGATGACATGCAGGCCGTGATCCTTACCAATGGATCCATCACAGACCCAATCCACGTCCGCACCGGGGTCAAACAGGGCTACGTCATTGCCCCAACTCTCTTCTCAATCTTTCTCGCCGCCATGCTCCACCTCACAGTCAACAAGCTCCCCGCTGGAATGGAACTAAACTACAGAACCAGTGGGAACCTATTCAATCTGCGCCGTCTCCAGGCCAGATCCAAGACCACCCCAACCTTTGTCGTCGAGCTACAGTATGCGGACGACACCTGCATCTGCGCACATATAGAGGTTGAACTCCAGGACATAGTCGACGAATTTACTGAGGCGGACGAAAGCATGGGTCTTATGCTAAATATCCGTAAGACAAAGGTCCTCCACCAGCCTGTTTTCACCGCACAGTACTGCCCCCCCAGTCATCAAGATCCACGGTGCGGCCCTGGACACCGTGGACCACTTCCCATATCTCGGGAGTTTCCTATCAACAAGAGCAGGCAGCGACGACGAGATCCAACACCGCTTCCAGTGCGCCAGTGCAGCCTTCGGTCGCCTGAGCAAAAGAATGTTTGAAGACCAGGCCCTCAAAATTGCCACCAAGCTCATGGTCTACAGGGCTGTAGTAATACCTGCCCTCCTGTATGGCTCAGTGACATGAACCATGTACAGTAGACAGCTCAAGTTGCTGGAGGAATATCACCAACGATGTCTCCGTAAGATCCTACAAATCCCCTGGGAAGACAGGCGCACCAACATCAGCGTCCTCATTTAGGCTAACATCCCCAGTATTGAAGCACTCGATCAGCTCCGCTGGGGAGGCCACATAGTCCGCATGCCAGACACGAGACTCAGAGCTCCTTCATGGCAAACGAACCAAAGGTGAGCAGCGGAAACGCTACAAGGTCACCCTCAAAGCCTCCCTACTGACACCTGGGAGTCCCTGGCCCAAGACCGCCCAAAGTGGAGGAAGTGCATCCGAGAGGGCGCTGAGCACCTCGAGTCTCAACGTCAAGAGCATGCAGAAATCAAGCGTAGACAGCGGAAAGACCGTGCAGCAAACCAGTCCCACCCAACCCTTCCCTCAACGACTATCTGTCCCACCTGTGACAGAGTCTGTGGCTCTCGTATTGGAATCGACCAAAGAACTCACTTCAGGAGTGGAAGCAAGTCTTCCTCGATTCCAAGGAACTGCCTATGATGATGATGATATATCAATGACTTGGACTTAAGTTTTGAGGGTATGATTGGGAAGTTTGCAGATGACACTAAAATAGGCCGTGTGGTTGATAATGAAGAAGAAAGCTGCGGACTGCAGGAATATTTCAATATACTGGTCAGGTGGGCAGAACAGTCGCAAATGGAATTCAATCCGGGTAAGTGTTGATAATGCATTTGGGGAGGCCTAACAAGGCAGGGGAATACACATTAAATGGTACAACACTGAAAAGTGTGAAGGAACAGAGGGACCTTGGAGTGCAGGTCCACAGATCCCTGAAGGTAGTAGGCCAAGTAGATAAGGTATATGGAATACTTGCCTTTATTAGTCGAGGCATAGAATATAAGAGCAAGGAGGTTATGCTTGAACTGTATAAAACACTGGTTTGACCGCAGTTGGAGTACTGTGTGCAGTTCTGGTCACCACATTACAGGAAAGATGTGATTTCACTGAAAGGGTGCAGAGGATATTTACAAGAATGTTGCCTGGACTGGAGAATTTTGGCGATGAGGAAAGATTGGAGATGCTGAGTCTGTTTTCTTTGGAACAGAGGAGGTTAAGGGGAGACCCGATTTAGGTGTATAAAATTATGAGGGGCCTGGATAGAGTGGATAGGAAGGACCTGTTTCCCTTGGCAGAGGGGTCAATAACCAGGGAACATATATTTAAAGTAATTGGAGGGAGGTTTAGAAGAAATATGAGGGGAAATTGTTTCACCCATTGGGTGGTGGGTGTCTGGAACTCACTGCCTGAAAGGGTGGTAGACACAGGAACCCTCACCTAATTTAAAAGATACTTGGATGTGCACTTAAAAGCTAAAACTTACAGGGCTATGGACCAAGAGCTGGAAAGTTGGATAAGGCTGGATAACACTTGGCCTGAGCGGACACGATGAGCCGAAATGTCCTCCTTCCGTGCTGTAAATTTTTATGATACTGTGATTCTAAAGCAAGTCCCTAGTACTGAGCCCAGCGGAACCCCACTGGAAACGGGCATGGCACCATTGGTGGCTCTGCTGCACAGGAGGGCAGGAAAAAGAATGGGAGAGCTATAGTGGTAGGGTATTCTATTGTAAGGGGAATAGATGGCGTTTCTGCGACCGCAATCGAGACTCAAGGATGGTATGTTGCCTCCCTGGTGCAAGGGTCAAGGAGTGGCTGCAAGGCATTCTGGAGGGGGAGAATGAACAGACAGTTGTCGTGGTGCATATAGGTAAAAAAAAACGGGATGAGGTCCTACAGGCTGAATTTAGGGAGCTAGGAGTTAAATTAAAAAATAGGACCTCAAAGGTAGTAATCTCAGGATTTCTACCAGTGACATGTGCTAGTCAGAATAGAAATAGCAGGATAGTTAAGATGAATACGTGGCTTGAGGAATGGTGAACGTGGGAGGGATTCAAATTCCTGGGGCATTGGTACCGGTTCTGGGAGAGGTGGGACCAGTACAAAACGGACGGTCTGCACTAGGGCGAGTGTTTGCTAGTGCTGTTGGGGAGGGGGATGGGAATCTATGCAGGGAGACAGAGGGAAGTAAAATGGGGGCAGAAGCAAAAGTTAGAAAGGAGATAAGTAAAAGTGGAGGGCAGAGAAATCAAAGGCAAAAATTACAACATAATTCTCAAAGGACAAAGGGTGTTAAAAAAAACAAGCCCGAAGACTCTATGTCTCAATGCGAGGAACTTTCATAGTAAGGTGGATGAATTAACTGCGCAGACAACTGTGAATGGATACGATGTAATTGGGATTATGGCATTAGGCACCAGGATGACCAAGGCTTTGAACTCAACATCCAGGGGTATTCAATATTCAGAAAGGATAGACAGAAAGGAAAAGGAGGTGAGGTAGCATTGCTGGGTAAAGAGGAGATTAACACAATAGTAAGGAATGACATTAGCATGGATGATGTGGAACCTGTATGGGTAGAGCTGTGGAACACCAAAGGGCAGAAAACGCTAGTGGGAGTTGTGTACAGACTATCAAACAGTAGTAGTGAGGTTGGGGATGGCATCAAACAGGAAATTAGGGATGTGTGCAATAAACGTACAGCAGTTATCATGGGTGACTTTAATCTACAGTTGGGTTAACCAAACTGCTAGCAATATGGTGGAGGAGGATTTCCTGGAGTGCATAAGGGATGGTTTTCTAGACCAATATGTCAATGAACCAACTAGAGAGCTGGCCATCCTAGACTGTGTAAATAGAGAGGATTAATTAGCAATCTTGTTGTGCGCGGTCTCTTGGGGAAGAGTGACCATAATTTGGTAAAATTCTTCATTAAGATGGAGAGTGACGCAGTTAATTCAGAGACTAGGGTCCTGAACTTAAAGAAAGATAACTTCGATGGTATGAGACGTGAATTGGCTAGGATTGACTGGCAAATGATACTTAAAGGAAAGGCAATGGCAGACATTTAAAGATCACATGGATGAACTTCAACAATTGTACATCCCTGTCTGGCATAAAAATAAAATGGGGAAGGTGGCTCAACTATGGCTAACAAGGGAAATTAGGGATAGTGTTAAATCCAAGGAAGAGACATATAAATTGGCCAGAAAATGCAGCAAACCTGAGGACTGGGAGAAATTTAGAATTCAGCAGAGGGTTTAATTAGGAGGGGGAAAATAAAGTATGAGAGTTACCTTGCAGGGAACATAAAAACTGACTGCAAAAGCTTCTATAGATATGTCAAGAGAAAAAGATTAGTGAAGACAAATGTAGGTTCCTTGCAGTCAGTATCAGGTGAATTTATAATGGGGTACAAAGAAATGGCAGACCAATTGAACAAATACTTTGGTTCTGTCTTCACTAAGGAAGACACAAATAATCTTCTGGAAATACTAGCGGACCGAGGGTCTAGCAAGGAGGAGGAACTGAAGGAAATCCTTATTAGCCAGGAAATTGTGTTCAGGAAATTGATGGGATTGAAGGCCAATAAATCCCCAGGGCCTGATAGTCTGCATCCCAGAGTACTTAAGGAAGTGGCCCTAGAAATAGTGGATGCGTTGGTGGTCATTTTCCAACATTCTATAGACTCTGGATCAGTTCCTATGGATTGGAGGGTAGGTAATGTAACTCCACTTTTTAAAAAAAGGAGGGAGAGAAAACACAGGAAATTATAGACCGGTTAGCCTGACATCGGTAGTGGGGAAAATGTTGGAATCAATTATTAAAGATGTAATAGCAGCGCATTTGGGAAGCAGTGACAGGATCGGTCCAAGTCGGCATGGATTTATGAAAGAGAAATCATGCTTGACAAATCTTCTTGATTTTTTTGAGGATGTAACTAGTAGAGTGGACAAGGGAGAACCAGTGGATGTGGCGTATTTGGACTTTCAAAAGGCTTTTGACAAGATCCCACACAAGAGATTAGTGTGTAAAATTAAAGCACATGGTATTGGAAGTAATGTATTGACATGGATAGAGAACTGTCTGGCAGACAGGAAGCAAAGAGTAAGAATAAATGGGTCCCTTTTAGAAGGGCAGGCAGTGATAAGTGGGGTACCGCAAGGTTCAGTGCTGGGACCCCAGCTATTTACAATATACATTAATGAGTTAGACGAAGGAATTGAATGTAATATCTCCAAGTTTGCAGATGACACTAAGCTGGGTGGCAGGGTGAGCTGTGAGGAGGATGCTAAGAGGCTACAGGGTGACTTGGACAGGTTAGGTGAGTGGGCAAATGCATGGCAGATGCAGTATAATGTAGATAAATGTGAGGTTATCCACTTTGGTGGCAAAAACATGAAGGCAGAATATTATCTGAATGTTGACAGATTAGGAAAAGTGGAGTTGCAACTAGGCCTGGGTGTCATGGTACATCAGTCATTGAAAGTTGGCATGCAGGTACAGCAGGTGGTAAAGAAGGCAAATGGCATGTTGGCCTTCATAGCGAGAGGATGTGAGTATAGGAGCAAGGAGGTCTTACTGCAGTTGTACAGGGCCTTGGTGAGGCCACACCTTGAATATTGTCTTCAGTTTTGGTCTCCTAATCTGAGGAAGAACATTCTTGCTATTGAGGGAGTGCAGCGAAGGTTCACCAGACTGATTCCCAGGATGGCAGGACTGACATATGAAGACTGGATCGACTAGGCTTCTATTCACTGGAATTTAGAAGAATGAGAGGGGATCTCATGGACAGGTTAGATGCAGGAAAAATGTTCCCGATGTTGGGGAAGTCCAGAACCAGGGGTCACAGTTTTAGGATAAGGGGTAAGCCATTTAGGACCGAGATGAGGAGAAACTTCTTCACTCAGAGAATTGTGAACCTGTGGAATTCTCTACCACAGAAAGTTGTTGAGGCCAGTTCGTTAGATAGATTCAAAAGGGAGTTAGATTTGGCCCTTATGGCTAAGAGATCAAGGGGTATGGAGAGAAAGCAGGAATGGGATACTGAAGTTGCATGATCAGCCATGATCATATTGAATGGCGGTGCAGGCTCGAAGGGCTGAATGGCCTACTCCTGCATCTCTTTTCTATGTTTCTATATTTCAATCACAGAAACATCTATCGACCATTATCCTCTGCTTCCTACCTTTTGTTACAACTTGTGGAGGTATTAATTTGTTTATGTTACTTCCTAGATATATAAAAAAGGAATCTCTACAGTTTATTCTGCATTTACTTTTCCTTTTATGTGAGAAATGTATGTTTAAACTTTACAATACTCATCAGCTAACATTCCCTTCCTGTTTGATACCACTGAAACACATCAAAGATTGACCTGCTTCTATTGATGACAGGATTAGATCAATCTTAAGATCTTTGCCATTTGATTGGGAGTAAAATCAACTTTTGAAGTCACACTTGAGCCAATTAAATTACATTATTTTTTTTCAAATTCTAAAACAGATGGTGATAACTGGGAGGTAAATGATTTCAAATTTTAAAAAAATTAGGGAGATAAAATTAGAATAGGTAAAACAGATTGCATTAGATAAAAAAATAATAATGAGCTTTGAATTATAAAAATAGGACTCAAAAAGAACAGGAAAAAGGAAATGCAATTCAAGCTAAATTGAAACCATTTTTAACTTTTAATTAAAAACAATGGTGCTTTTGATGTTTATGTGGTGCTGCAGGGGTAATACTGCAGTAATCGTGCTATGCCTGATGATTTAGTAACTATATTCCTATATTATTACTGACAGAAATTCCCAGAATCCGTCATCAGTCTAAGAACTTTTTTTCAGCTAATCCCCTTTCTTAAAACTCCCAGTGCATTTTTCCAACCTGCAAGAGTCCTCCTTCACTTCGAAGGGTTGCATGAACTGAACTGCGTCCTACTGACATACCTACTGCACAACAAGCCAATATGAAAAGGTGCTTGTGCAAGTCACTGTACTTAGAGGGGGTCCATCTCAGTGGAAAGTTATTTTCAAATTAGAACTGAACAGATATTTGCAGGTGGGAATAAGATGGGAGTCCATTGTTCTACCATGTTTTTGTTCCTTGCTAAAATAAATTTTGATATTCTTTGATTCATTCCAGTCTTGCAGTTAATTCTTTGAATAATTTTGTTTCAGAAAGTATTCTAATGACATCAGTGACAGAAACTGGCTTGGAGGAGTAGCTGACCCCAACAATGTGAAAGAGCTGATTTAACATGCACAATTAAATTGGCAAGATCACTGAAGCTCCCCATATTAATAATGTGAGTGGTGGGTGGAGGGGGGGGCATTTCAGCAAGAGTAAGATAACCATTCGAAGTGATGCCAAGGTCCCATTCTGCTGTGACCCCATCCCATTTTCCTGGGTGGTACACTGCTATAGCATTATCCTCGCTGAAACAACTTAAAGGCTTTGGCCATCAACTAACTGGCCAATAAGTGCAAGAGCACCAAAGTGAATTCTACTCCTATTGCAAGCAATCTTTAATGGCAGGGACAGGAAGCATCTACAGTGATAAAAATAATAATCCTGTTGTCTCCTGCTGCTACAGTCTCCTCTTCCTTTCTGGCCTTCCCTTTCATTGGTACTGCAGGTGCAGAAACAGAGAGCAATCCACCAGAGTCACAAGCGGTGCTCCCACCCACATTGTTATTAACACGTGGCAAGGTGCACAATGTGTGGTCGGATGTCAATGGCAACAGAGGAGGCAAATCTAAGACAACAATTCAAGGGTCAAGGATTTGGAAGGAGGCATACGCATTCCATTTTCCTTGATTCTCTACCCCATGAGCAGGGGCGTGGGACTAATTGGATAGCTCTTTCAAAGAGCCAGCAGAGGCAAAATGGGTCAAATGGCTTCCTTCAGTGCTGTATCAAGAGCCACGGCGCGGCCTTGGACAACGTGGACCATTTCCCATACCTTGGGAGCCTCTTATCAACAAGAGCAGACATTGATGACGAGATTCAACACCGCCTCCAGTGAGCCAATGCACCTGAGGAAAAGGGTGTTCGAAGACCAGGCCCTCAAATCTGCCACCAAGCTCATGGTCTACAGGGCTGTAGTAATACCCGCCCTTCTACATGGCTCAGAGGCATGGATCATGTACAGTAGACATCTCAAGTCGCTGGAGAAATACCACCAACAATGTCTCCGCAAGATCCTACAAATCCCCTGGGAGGACAGACGCACCAACATTCGCGTCCTCAACCAGGCCAAAGTCCCTAGCATTGAAGCACTGACCACACTTGATCAGCTCCGCTGGGCAGGCCACATTATCTGCATGCCAGACACGAGACTCCCAAAGCAAGCGCTCTACTCAGAACTCCTTCACGGCAAACGAGTCAAAGGTGGGCAGAGGAAGCGTTACAAGGACACCCTCAAAGCCTCCCTTATAAAGTGCAACATCCCCACCGACACCTGAGAGTCCCTGGCCAAAGACCGCCCGAAGTGGAGGAAGTGCATCTGGGAGGGCGCTGAGCACCTCGAGAGCATGCAGAAAGCAAGCGCAGGCAGCGAAAAGAGCGTGCGGCAAATCTGTCCCACCTACCCTTTCCCTCAATGACTATCTGTCTCACCTGTGACAGGGACTGTGGTTTTCATATTGGACTGTTCAGCCACCTAAGGACTCATTTGTAAGAGTGGAAGCAAGTCTTCCTTGATTCCAAGGGACTGCCTATGATGATGATGATGATGGATCAGTCTAAGCTTCTGTGAAACACTCATGCTTTGAGGGAACAGCAGCATAGTGGTTATGTTACTAGACCCGAGGCCTGTACTAATGATCCGGAGGTGAGTTCAAATCCCAGCAGGTGCTGGAGCCCAACAGCAGCTGGAGAACTTAAATTGTTAAATAAATAAATCTGGAATAAAAAGCTAGGATCCATAATGGTGACCAAGAAAGTACCAGATTGCCGTAAAAACCCAGCTGGTTCACTAATGTCCTCACCCGTTCTGGCCTATATGTGACTCCAGACCCACAACAATGTGGTTGACTCTTAACTGCTCTCTGAAATGGCCTACCAAGCCACTCAGTTTGTAACAAACAGCTACAAGAAACAATAATAAAAATAAAACCGGGCAAAACACCTGGCATCAGATTCAGACCCAACAAAAATACACCCAGCCCAGTTGAACCTGAAAAGACATCCTAACATCTGGGGGCTTGTGCCAAAATTGGGAGAGCTGTCCCACAGACTAGTCAGGCAACATACTGGCATAGTCATACTCACAGAATCATACCTTTTAGCCAATGTCTCAGATTCCTTCATCGCCATCCTTGTCCCACCAGCAGGCCAGGGGTGGCAGCACAGTGGTATACAGTCAGGAGAGAGTGGCCCTGGGACTCCTCAACATTGACTCCGGACCCTATGAAGTCTCATAGCTTCAGGTCAAACATGGGCAAGGAAACCTCCTGTTGATTACCACCTACCGCCCTCCCTCATCTGATGAGCCATGTTGAACACCACTTTGAAAATGCACCGAGGGTAGCAAGAGCACATAATGTATTCTGGGTGGGGAACTTCAATGTCCATCACCAAGAATGGCTCGGTAACACCACTACCAACTGAGCCCTGAAGGATATAGCTGCCAACGTGGGCCAGCATCAGGTGATGAGAGAACCAAGAGATCTCGCCATCTACCTGTCGCAGATGCATCTGTCCATGACAGTATCGGTAGTAGTGACCACCTTGTAGAGATGAAATCCTGTCCTCACACCGAGGACACCATCCATCGTGCTAAATGGGATAGAGTCAGAACAGATCTACCAGCTCAAAATTGGGCATCCAAGAGGCGCTGTGGGCCATCAGCAGCAGCAGAATTATATTCCACCACAATCTGTAACCTCATGGCCTGGCATATCCATCACTCTACCATTAACATCAAGCCAGGCGACCAACTGTGATTCAGTGAGGAATGCAGAAGGATGCGCCACAAGCAGCAGCAGGCATACCTAAAAATGAGGTGCCAACCTGGGGAAGCTGCAACACAGGACTACATGCATGCTAACCAATGGAAGCAGCATGCTATAGACAGAGCTAATCGATCCCACAACCAATGAATCAGATCAAATCTCTGCAGTCCTGCCATATCCATTGGTGAATGGTGGTGTACCATTAGCAACTGACGGGAGGAGGAGGCTCCATCAACATCCCGATCCTCATTGATGGCAGAACCTAGCATTCGAGTGCAAAATACAAGGCTGAATCGTTTTCAACCATCTTCAGCCAGAAGTGCTAACTGGATGATCCATCTCATCCTCCTCCTGAGATCCCACCATCACAGAAGCCAGTCTTCAGCCAATTCGATTTAATCTACGTGATATCAAGAAACAGCTGAGCGCAGTAGGTAGAGCAAAAGCAATGGGCCCCAAAAATATCCTGGCTGTCTTGTGCTCCAGAAATAGCCATGCCTCTAGCCAAGCTGTTCCAGTACGCAGCACTGGCAACTAACCGACAAGGTGGAAAATTGCCCAGGTATGTTCCATAAAAATCAGGACAAATCTAATGCAACCAATTACCACACCATCAGTCTCCTCTCAATCATCAGCAAAGTGATGGAAAGTTTTGTCCACAGTACTATCAAGCAGCACTTACTCACCAATAACCTGCTCACCGATGCTCAGTTGGGTTCCGTCAGGACAACTCAACTATTGACCTCATTACAGCCTTTGTCTAAATATGGACAAAAGAGCTGAATTCTAAAGATGAGGTGAGAGTGACTGCCCTTGACATCAATGCAGCATTTGACAGAGTGTGGCATCAAGGAGCCTGAGTAAAATTGAAGTCAATGGGAATCAGGGGGAAAACTCTCCACTGGCTAGAGTCATACCGAGCTGGAGGCATAACTAGTACAAAGGAAGATGGTTGTAGTGGTTGGAGATAAATCATCACAGCTCCAGGACATCATTGCAGGATTTCCTCAGGGCAGTGTCCCTAGGCCCAACCATTTTCAGCTGCTTCATCAATGACCTTCCCGCCATCAGATGGTCAGAAATGGGGATGGTTGCTGATGATTGCATAGTGTTCAGTTCCATTCACAATTCCTCAGATAATGAAGACGTCTAAGCCCGCGTGCAGCAAGACCTCGACGACATTCAGGCTTGGACCGTTCAGTGACAAGTAACATTCATGCCACACAAGTGCCAGGCAATGACTATTTCCAACAACAGAGCGTCAAACCACCGCCCCTTAACATTCAGCAGCATTACCATCACATAATCCCCCAACATCATCATAATTATCACTTGCTTCCACTCCTGAAGTGAGTTTGTTGGTGGCTGAACAGTCCAATACAAGATTCACAGATTCTGTCACAGGTGGGAAAGATAGTCGTTGAGGGAAGGAATGGGTGGGACTGGTTTGCCGCACGCTCTTTCCGTTGCCTAAGCTTGATTTCTGCAAGCTCTCGGCGTTGAGATGCGAGGTGCTCAGCGCCCTCCCGGATGCACTTCCTCCCTTAAGGCGGTCTTTGGCCAGGGACTCCCAGGTGTCAGTAGGGATGTCGCATTTTATCAGGGAGGCTTTGAGGGTGTCCTTGTAACGTTTCCGCTGCCCACCTTTGGCTTGTTTGCCGTGAAGGAGCTCCGAGTAGAGCACTTGCTTTGGGAGTCTCGTGTTGGCATGCGAACTATGTGACCTGCCCAGTGGAGCTGATCGAGTATGGTCAGTGCTTCAATGCTGGGGATGTTGGGCTGGACAAGGATGCTGATGTTGGTGAGCCTGTCCACCTAGGGGATTTGTAGGATTTTGCAGAGACATCGTTGGTGATATTTGTCCAGCGTCTTGAGGTGTCTGCTATACATAAGAACATAAGAACATAAGAATTAAGAACAGGAGTAGGCCATCTAGCCCCTCGAGCCTGCTCCGCCATTCAATAAGATCATGGCTGATCTGGTCGTGGACTCAGCTCCACCTACCCGCCCTCTCCCCGTAACCCTTAATTCCCTTATTGGTTAAAAATCTATCTATCTGCGACTTGAATACATTCAATGAGCTAGCCTCAACTGCTTCCTTGGGCAGAGAATTCCACAGATTCACAACCCTCTGGGAGAAGAAATTCCTTCTCAACTCGGTTTTAAATTGGCTCCCCCGTATTTTGAGGCTGTGCCCCCTAGTTCTAGTCTCCCCGACCACTGGAAACAACCTCTCTGCCTCAATCTTGTCTATCCCTTTCATGATTTTAAATGTTTCTATAAGATCACCCCTCATCCTTCTGAACTCCAACGAGTAAAGACCCAGTCTACTCAATCTATCATCATAAGGTAACCCCCTCATCTCCAGAATCAGCCTAGTGAATTGTCTCTGTACCCCCTCCAAAGCTAGTATATCCTTCCTTAAGTAAGGTGACCAAAACTGCACGCAGTACTCCAGGTGCGGCCTCACCAATACCCTATACAGTTGCAGAAGGACCTCCCTGCCTTTGTACTCCATCCCTCTCGCAATGAAGGCAACATTCCATTCGCCTTCCTGATTACCTGCTGCACCTGCAAACTAACTTTTTGGGATTCATGCACAAGGACCCCCAGGTCCCTCTGCACCGCAGCATATTGTAATTTCTCCCCATTTAAATAATATTCCCTTTTACTGTTTTTTTTCCCAAGGTGGATGACCTCACACTTTCCGACATTGTATTCCATCTGCCAAACCTTAGCCCATTCGCTTAACCTATCTAAATCTATTTGCAGCCTTTCTGTGTCCTCTACGTAACCTGCTTTCCCACTAATCTTTGTGTCATCTGCAAATTTTGTTGCTCTACACTCTGTCCCCTCTTCCAGGTCATCTATGTATATTGTAAACAGTTGTGGTTCCAGCACCGATCCCTGTGGCACACCACTAACCACCGATTTCCAACCCGAAAAGGACCCATTTATCCAGACTCTCTGCTTTCTGTTCGCCAGCCAATTCTCTATCCATGGTCCATGTCTCTGAGCCATACAGGAGGGCGGGTATTACTACAGCCCTGTAGACCATGAGCTTGGTTGCAATTTTGAGGACCTGGTCTTCAAACACTCTTTTCCTCAGGCAGCCGAAGGCTGCATTGGCGCAATGGAGGCAGTGTTGGATCTCGTCATCGATGCCTGCTCTTGTTGATAGGAGGCTCCCGACATATGGGAAGTGGTCCATGGTGTCCAGGGGGGCAGTGCTGTGCGGTGAGGACAGGCTGATGGAGGACCTTTGTCTTATGGATGTTTAGCGTAAGGCCCATGCTTTCGTACGCCTCAGTAAATACGTCGACTATGTCCTGGATTTCAGCCTCTGTATGTGCGCAGGCGCAGGCGTCATCCGCGACGACAGAGGTTGGGGTGGTCTTGGACC
This sequence comes from Pristiophorus japonicus, assembly GCF_044704955.1. Lineage (NCBI taxonomy): Eukaryota > Metazoa > Chordata > Chondrichthyes > Pristiophoridae > Pristiophorus > Pristiophorus japonicus. The sequence continues at coordinate 300,761,401 of NC_091978.1, forward strand.
TGGCCTGGAGACGGCACAGATTGAACAGGTTCCAACTGGTTCTGTAGTTTAGTTCCACTCCAGCGGGGAGCTTGTTGACTGTGAGGTGGAGCATGGCGGCGAGAAAGATTGAGAAGAGGGTTAGGGCAATGACGCAGCCCTGTTTGACCCCGGTCCAGACGCGGATTGGGTCTGTGATGAATCCGTTGGTAAGGATCACGGCCTGCATATCGTCATGGAGCAGGCAGAGGATGGTGACGAACTTTTGGGGGCATCCGAAATGGAGGAGGACCCTCCATAGACCCTCGCGGTTGACAGTGTCAAAGGCCTTTGTAAAGTCGAAGGTGGTCATGTATAAGGGCTGGTGCTGTTCCGTGCATTTTTCCTGTAGCTGTCACGCTGCAAAAATCATGTCCAATTTTGTCTCGTAGGGGACGAAATCTGCACTGTGACTCCGGGAGGAGTTCCTCGGCCACAGGAATACTCCCGGCTATCAGCCACTGGGAAAGTCGCCGCTAGAGTCCTCCTCAACCATCTTCTTCCCCAACATCAACATCCTGGGGGTCACCACAAACTTATTTGGAACAGCCACTTAAATACTGTGGCAACAAAAGCAGGGCAGAGGTTGGGTATTCTGCGGCGAGTGTATCACCTCTTGACTTCCCAAAGCTTTTCCTCCATCTACAAGGCACATGTCAGGAGTATGATGGAATACTCTCCACTTGCCTGGATGAGTGCAGCGCCCAACAACACTCAATAAGCTCGACACCATCCAGGACAAAGCAGCCTGCTCGATTGGCACCCCACCCACCAGTTTAAACATTCACTCCCTTCACCACTGGCGTGACATGGCTGCAGTGTGTACCATCTACAAGATGCACTGCCAATGGCTTCTTCGAAAGCACCTCCTAAACCCGTGACCTCTATCATCTAGAAGGACAAGTCCAGCAGGTCCATGGGACCATCAAGTTCCCCTCCAAGTCATACACCATCCTGACTAGGAAATATATTGTCGTTCCTTCATCGTCGTTGGGTCAAAATCCTGGAACTCCCTCCCTAACAGCACTATGGGAGTATCTTCACCACAGTGGTTTCCCGTAGAGAATTCCAAAGATTCACAACCCTCCTCATCTCAGTCTTAAATGGCCGACCTATTATCCTGAGACTGTGCCCCCTATTTCTAGACTCTCCAGCCAGGGGAACCAACCATTTAGTATTTACACTGTCAATCCCCCTTCGAATCTTATATGTTGCAATGAAATCACCTCTCATTCTTCTGAACTCCAGAAAGTGTATGCCTCATTCTACTCAATCTTTCCACACAGGACAACCCTCTCATCCCAGGCATCAATCTTGAACTTCATTGCACAGCCTCCAATGGAAGTATATCCAGTTACGCACATAATAAAGTGATACAACTGAGTACTTTATGCAATAAGTAAGTGTGACCTTAGCTCCTTTAATTAAACTCCAGAGTGTTGGTACAGCATGGAAGGCCTGCTTATATACAGTGGGATGCTGGGATCCCTTGGGACTCCAACAGGTAAGCCCTCTGGTGGTGGTATGATACAGGTTCCCAAGGGTTACATCAATAACATCACTCCCTTCCAAAGTCAATAGTACACTTATTTATAGGGCGAGACAATCTGAGGATTTTTACTCCCTGGTCGATCATCTCGGTACAAATGCAGGTGTGGGTGAGTTGTTTGGTTCTCTGGGCTATTGGGCAACTGGCCATGCTGGGCTGCTGGGGATGGTGAGTTCAGCGTGATGTCAGTTTCCACTTGTGTGTGTGTTGGAGGGTCGAAGTTGGTAGTGTCCTCTTCGGGGTTGCTCGTGGCCATTTGTGAATCGCAATTTGGTTTGGTCCAAATGCTTTCTGCACTTTAGTCCATTGGCCAGTTTGACCTGAAACACCCTACTCCTTTCTTTGGCTATGACAGTGCCAGCAAGTCATTTGGGACCATGTCCATAGTGGAGTACAAATACAGGGTCACTGACTTCAATATCACGTGACAAGTTTGTGCGATCATGGTACATGCTTTGTTGATGCCGCCTGCCCTCGACATGATCATGGAGATCAGGGTGGACAAGAGAGAGCCTTGTTTTGAGCGTCCTTTTCATGAGCAGCTCGGCTGGGGAACCCCGGTGAGCGAGTGAGGTCTGGTGCGGTAGCTGAGCAGGACTTGGGACAGGCAGGTCTGCAAGGGGCCTTACGACACACGTTTCAAGCTTTGCTTGATGGTTTGGACTGCCCGTTTTGTCTGACCGTTGGATGCGGCTTGAACGGGGCAGATGTGACGTGCTTGATCCCATTGCGGGTCATGAATTCCTTGAATTCAGCACTGTTGAAACATATCCCATTGTCACTGACAAGGACATCAGGCAGGCTTTCGATGGTGGCAGTGGACGTGCTTACAGACATTATTACATTCAATCCATTTCGAATAAGCATCCACAACAACCAAGAACATTTTGCCTAGGAAAGGGTCAGCGAAATCAACGTGGATCCTAGACCACGGTTTGGAGGGCCATGACCACAAACTTAGTGGTGCCTCCCTGGGTGCATTACTCAGTTGAGAGCAATTGTTGCATTGGCGCACGCATGACTCTAAATCTGTCGATGCCGGGCCACCACACATGTAACTGGCTATGGCTTTCATCATTACTATGCCTGGGTGGGTACTGTGTAGGTTGCCTATGAACGTTTCCCTGCCTTTCTTCAGCAAAACCACACGATTACCCCACAAAGACAGTCCACCTGTATGCACATTTCATCTTTGCACCGCTGGAATGGCTTGATCTCTTTATGCATCTTCTCTGGGACGCTGGACCAGCTCCCATGGAGGACACAGTTTTTTTTACCAGGGACAGTAAAGGATCCTGGCTGGTCTAGGTTCTGATCTGGTGGGCCGTAACGGGTGACTTTAGTTTTCGAATGCATCCATCACCAAGAGCAAGTCTGCTGGCTGTGCTATTTCCACCTCGGTGGTGGGCAATGGTAGCCGACTGAAAGCATGAGCGCAGTTCTCTGTGCCTGGTCTGTGGCGGATTACATAGTTATATGTAGACAGCGTGAGCGCCCATCTTTAGATGCGGGCAGAGGCATTGCCTCTTTAATCCCTTTGCTCTCTGAGAATAGCGATATGAGTGGCTTATGGTCAGTTTCTAGCTCAAACTGGAGACCAAACAGATACTGGTGCATTTTTTTCACCACGTAAACGGACGCCAGAGCTTCTTTTTCAATCATGCTGTAGGCCTTTCGGCCTTGGACAAACTCCTGGACGCATAGGCGATAGGTTGCAATGTTCCCGATTCATTAGCCTGTTGTAACACACATCCGACCCTGTATGACTACGTATCGCAAGCTAGCATTAATCGTTTACATGGGTTATACAGAACAAGCAGTTTGTTGGAACATAACATTTTTCTGGCTTTCTCAAAGGCAGGCTCTTGTGATTTCCCCCATACCCAGTCGTCTCCCTTGCGCAGTAGGGGTTCTAGCAAGGTGCTCAACCCGGGTAGGAAATTACCGAAATAGTTGAGGAGTCCCAGGAACGACCGCAGCTCCGTCACGTTCTGTGGTCTTGGCGTGTTCTTGATGGCCTCCGTCCTGGCGTCGGTGGGTCTGATGCCGTCTGCCGCGATTCTTCTCCCTAAGAACTCGACCTCTGGTGCCAGGAAAACACACTTCGAGCGTTTCAACCTGAGTCCCACACCATCGAGCCGACTTAGAACCTCTTCTAGGTTCTGCAAGTGGTCAATGGTGTCACGACATGTGACCAGTATGTCGTCCTGGAAGACTACGGTGCGCGGAACCGACTTTAGCAGGCTCTCTGTGTTCCATTGGAAAATTGCCACGGCCGAACGAATCCCAAACAGGCATCTGTTGTAGATGAACAGACCTTTGTGCATGTTGATGCAGGTGAGGCCTTTCAAAGATTCCTCCAGCTCCTGCATCATGTAGGCTGAGGTCAGGTCCAACCTGGTGAACGTGTTTCCTCCAGCCAGGGTTGCCTTGGATAGCGGGTACTGGTTCTGCAGCGAAAAATAGTTCATCGTTACTTTATAGTCCCCACAAATTCTGACCGTGCCGTCGCCTTTGAGAACCGGAACAATCGGACTGGCTCACTCGTTGAACTCCACTAATGCGATGATGCCTTCTCGCTGCAGCCTGTCCAGCTCAATTTCCATTTTCTCTCATCATATATGGCACCGCCCGTGCCTTGTGGTGGATGGGCCGTGTACTGGAAACCAAGTGGATCTACACCTTCGCTCCCGAGAAACTTCTAATGCCTGGCTCAAACAACGACAGGAACCTGCTCAGAACCTGGGAAAATGAGGCGTCGTCAATGGACGAAAGCGCTTGGATGTCGTCCCAGTTCCAGCAGATTTTTCCCAGCCAGCTTCGGCCAAACAGTGTGAGGCCATCTCGAGCACTGCTCCATCATAGGAGACTTTTACTTCTGCTCTGCGAATAACAGGGATCGGCTCTTTAGTTTAAGTTCTTAGCTTGGTGTGAATGGGGCTAAGCTTGGGCCTGTGTGCCTTGTTGCACCACAGCCTGTCAAAGGCCTTTTTGCTCATGATAGACTGACTTGCACCCGTGTCCAGTTCCATGGATACTGGAATTCCATTCAGTTCAACTTTTAACATGATCGGTGGACATTTCGTGGTGAAGGTGTGTACCCCGTACACCTCTGCCTCCTTGGTTCGAGTCTCTAGTTCAGCCTGATCCACCATGGATTAATCTTCCTTTGCAACGTGGTGGTTTGCAAGGTTTGCAGCTCGTCTGCACATTCGCTGGAGGTGTCCCATTGTTCTACAGCCTTTGCACGCATAGTATTTGAAGTAGCATTGATGGGCTCAATGATCACCTCCACAGCGCCAACAAGGTGTTAAGAGGTCATGCAGCTGCCGGCGTGTATGTTCTGCCATATGCACTCCTGCCTGAAAACGACATTACGTTGTGTAGAGTACTAGCTGAAACCTCTTTATGCTGCGAAATGTGTTTGGTGTTATCGCTGGTGGACATAAATGCCTGGGCTATCGTTATGCCTTTGCTCAGATTCGGTGTTTCAACAGTCAATAGTTTGCGAAGGATAACCTCATGGCCAATGCCAAACACAAAAAAGTCTCCTAGCATTTGCTCAAGGAAGCCATCGAATTCGCAATGTCCTGCAAGACGCCTTAGTTCAACGACGTAGCTCGCCACTTCCTGTCCTTCAGACCGTTAGCACGTGTAGAACCGATACCTTGCCATCAAAACGCTTTCCTACGGATTTAGGTACTCCCAGACCAGCATACACAGTTCTTTATAGGATTTGGTTATTGGGTTCACCAGAGCTAGAAGATTTTTCATGAGGCCACAGATTGTTGCCCCACAGACGGTAAGGAGGATCGCCCTTCGTTTGGCAGCATTCTCGTCCTCTTCCAGCTCGTTGGCCATGAAGTATTGCTTGAGTCGCTCCACGAAGGCCTCCCAATCATCCCCTACTGAGAATTTCTCCAGGATACCAACAGTTCTTTGCATTTTCGCATGGTTGTTCGTTATCTTGTCGCCAATTGTTACGCTCATAATAAAGTGATACTCATTGCATAAAGTACTCAGTTGTAAGTGTGAGCTTAGCTCCTTTAATTAAACGCCAGAGTGTTGGTACAGCATGGGGGGCCTGCTTGTATACAGTGCTCCCAAGGGATGCTGGGATCCTTTGGGACTCCAACAGGTATGATACAGGTTGCAAAGGGTTATATACATAACATATCCTTCCTCAAATCAGACGACCAAACAGTGCACGGTACTACAGGTGTGGTCTCACCAAGGCCCTGTACAATTGTAGCAAGGTGGGACGCTTAGCACTGCTGTGTAGACAGGGCCCTCCTCTTCATTAAAGTGGAGGGCCAAGCTGCTGACTCTGCGGGCGGGAAATGCGGCAGTCCCTGACCACCAGGGTCCGGGGTGCCGTGGCATCAGCCTGGCACATAAGCAGAGTGCCGGGCTGCAAGATCGCGGCACGGACTGTGCTATTGAGGATGAAGGCCATTTGTTTTTTTTACATTCCTCGCCTCTCCTTTAATTATCGCCCCGTGAGCGGCCTACAGCTCAGTATGGGCCCCCTGAAGCTGTCGCATGTGCTACCAAATTTTCGCTCCGGGGCAAAAATGAGCCGCTGCGCACGGTGATGGCATCATCATCACCGGCGCAGCAGAGCAAGGCGCTACCCGTTGGAGCAGGGCGCTGCCGGTTACCACCGCCGATAAACTCCCGCAGAATTTTGCGGGTATCGGTAGCGGCACCATGCCCCGGCGAAAAGTCATTTGTGCCCTGTTAGCGCCGACACGGGAGGTGCAAACGCCCCAAATTTCTCATCATATGACTTTAATTATCTTCAAAATAAGCCCCTTGACCTTTGCAAATTTCTTCTTTTCTTCTCACACAAAAGCAGAAAATAGATACTGCGGGGAAAATTGTGGTCAGAGGCTTCCATCGTACGAACGCCTCTGACCTGAAAAAGATCTACGAAAGTACTTGGTTCCGGAGGAACGTAGGCTCCCGGTCGGAGGCCTAGATTCGCTGCACAGTGCATGGAGAGATGACTTTGAGGTACGTACGTCCAAACTGAAGTCACGTGGACTGGACCATCAATCACTATGGAGCATTCTCATTGATAAAATTGAGAGATCCGTTTGTATGAGTTCCCATTACTATCAATGAGAAAAAACCCTAAAACACCGAAACACAGCATATTAAATGAATAAAGCATCTCACATATTTAAAATTAATTGAAATTAAATGTAATTAAATGTTTTTGAAAAAAATATATTTTTGGATTTTTTAATGTGTTTTAATAGTGTTAAAAATAAACTTACTGTCATGTATGTACTTTGGGAATCACTAACCACTAGATGGCATCACTGTTGGAGGCCATTGGGCTGCACGCACGTGTGTGCAGCCCAAATATAAAAGGCCAGCCATTTTGTATATCAGTCACTTTGGGCCTTAATAAAGCAAAGACAAGGTCATACCTCTTGAAGTTAAACAGTACTCAGTCTAACAGTTATTGCATACACAACATTTGGCAACAAGGCAAGAAGAACCTTTGCATACAAAAATGAGCACAATTGGATTGTTGGAGCGATTTGTGGAAGGAGAAGATTGGGCAAACCTTGTGAGCCATTTGAGCCAGTTCTTCGTGGCCAACAAAATGGAGGAGGTCGACGACGCCGATCAGTGCCAGTTGGTGTTCCTCACTGTTTGCGGTCCAAAAATTAATGGTCTAATAAAGAATCTACTCCTGCCTGCGAGTCCAACAAAGAAGACATATGAAAAATTGTGTACACTGGTACAGAATCACCTTAAGCCAGATGAAGGTATCATCTCGAGGTACACATTTTACACGCACGTTCGCTCAGAGGGCCAGAATGCGGCGGAACTCGTTGCCGACCTGAGACGTCTAGCGGGACCGTGTAAGTTCAGGGCTGTGTTGGCAGACATGCTGCGGGACTTCTTTGTAATCGGCATCAACCACGAGGTGATCCTGCGTAAACTACTGGCGGCGGAGACGTTGGACTTGAACAGGGCCATCACGATCGCTCAGTCATGCCTGACGACGGATAGAAGTCTAAAGCAGATATCAGTGAAAAATCGAAACTCGGCAAGTACTGTAAATATGATTGATTCGGTGTTCGGCAGAGCGGCAAATGGCAGGGCCTACCCGACTGCATACGTGAAACCTGTGGCTGCCCAAAGTCCGCCAGCAGGAATGCATCCGATTTCTCTGAGCTGGCGTTGTGGGGGAAATCATCGGCACCAGCAGTGCCGATTTAAGTAATATAGTTCAAAGGCTGTCTGAGAGTGGGGCATCTCCAGCGCAAGTGTCCGCAGATGAGCAAGCGTGCTGTGACACACCATGTGGAGGATGATGGCCAGACCAGCATGGATCTGGATACACAATCTGAGATACCAGAGGAGGAAGTGTATGGACTGTACTTGTTCCTAACTAAGAGCAAACCAATGTGAAATTTAATGGGATGACGGTATCGATGGAACTGGACACGGGGGGTGAGTCAATTGATAATGAGGCAGAGGATATTCGACAAGTTGTGGGATACTAAGACTGTGAGGCCTAAGCTGAGTCCAGTCAATGCCAAGTTGCGCACGTACACCAAAGAACTCATAACGGTGATTGACTGTGCCACAATTAAAGTGTCGTATGACGGTGTGGTTCACGAGTTACCGCTATGGATTGTCCCAGGCAATGGCCCAACGCTGTTCGGCAGGAACTGCCTTGAAAAAATCAGATGCGATTGGAACGACATCAAGGCGTTGTCGTCGGAGAAAGATACATGTGCCCAAGTACTGAAAAAAGTGCCCCTCGCTTTTCGAACCAGGTATCGGCAACTTCACGGAAGCCAAGGTGCAGATCCACGTGGACTCGGATGCAAGACCCGTCCATCATAAAGCTCAGGCAGTTCCGTATATGATGAAGGAGAAGGTCAAAATCGAATTGGACAGACTCCAGCGTGAAAGGATCATATCACCGGTTGAATTTAATGAATGGGCCAGCCGCATTGTTGCTGTGCTGAAAAATGATGGCACAGTCAGAATCTGTGGAGACTACAAGGCTATGATCAACAGGGTTTCGAAACAGGATCAGTACCCATTACCGAAGGCTGATGACTTGTTTGCAACACTAGCCGGGGGGGGGGGGAAAGTCATTCACTAAACTGGACTTGACGTCGGCCTACATGACACAGGAGCTGGTTGAGATGTCGAAGAGACTTATGTGCATTAACACGCATAAAGGACTGTTTATTTACCTCGGGTGCCCTTTTGGAATTCTCTCGGCTGCAGCAAGATTTGAGAGGAACATGGAGAGTCTACTGAAGTCGATTCCCAGAACCGTCGTGTTCCAAAAAGACAACCTGATCACAGGTCGTGACTCCAAGGAACATCTGAACAACCTGGAAGAGGTTTTACATTGTCTGGACAAAGTGGGACTCAGACTGAAACGCTCGAAGTGCATCTTCATGGCACCAGAGGTCGAATTCCTCGGGAGGAAAATTGCTGCTGACGGCATCAGGCCCACGGACGCGAAAACCAAGGCCATCAAGAATGCACCCAAGCCACAGAGTGTGATGGAGCTGCGTTCGCTCCTGGGTCTACTCAACTACTTCGGTAACTTTCTACCTAAATTGAGCACCTTATTAGAACCACTGCACATGCTGCTAAGAAAAGGCGACAACTGGGTGCGGAGTGCATCTCAAGACAGAGCTTTTGAGAAAGCCACCAATCTGCTTTGCTCTAACAAGCTGCTGGTACATTATGACCCATGTAAACGTTTAGTATTGGCCTGTAATGCTTAGTCATATGGAATTGGTTGCGTACTCCAACAAGCTAATGAGTCGGGTAAACTTCAACCAGTCACCTATGCTTCAAAAAGTTTGTCTGAAGCGGAAAGAGCCGACAGTATGGTAGAGAAAGAAGCACTAGCCTCTGTGTATGGGGTTAACAAGATGCATCAGTACCTGTTTGGTCTTTGGTTTGAACTGGAGGCAGATCACAAGCTGCTCATTTCCCTGTTCTCTAAAAACAAAGGTATCAATAACAATGCTTCATCCCGCATCCAGAGGTGGGCGCTAATATTATCCGCTTATGATTATGTCATTCACCATAGACCTGGCACCGAGAATTGTGCCGATGCTTTGAGTCGCCTGCCGTTGCCCACACTGGAAGTGGAAACATCACAACCGGCAGACCTACTGTTAGCTATGGATGCTTTTGAGAGTGAAGGAACCCCTGTCATGGCTCAACAAGTTAAGACCTGGACCAGCCAGGACCCGATTTTATCGGTGGTGAAGAGTTGCACCCTCAAAGGTGATTGGTCTGCCATACCCAAGCAAATGTGCGAGGAGACCAAACCTTACATTCGTCGCAAAGACGAACTGTCTATTCAGTCGGATTGTATACTGTGGGGCAATCGTGTTATGCCCAAGAAAGGGAGAAATAAATTTTTTACGTGAGCTACATAGCACACATCCCAGCATTATAATAGAAACATAGGGGCCAGGTTTCGGCCTGAGTTGCTCCTGTTTTTTTGGAGCAACTGGTTTGGAATGGAGTATCTTAGAAATTGCAATTCTCGGCATTTAGTTTGCTCCAGTTCTAGTCAGTTAGAACAGTTTCAGTTTGGAACAGATTTTTTTTTTCCAAAAGGGGGCTTGTCTGGCCACTTACACCCGTTTTGAAAGTTTAGGCAGTGAAAACTTACTCCAAACTAACTTAGAATGGAGTAAGTTTAGATTTTTGTACACTCAGAAAAACCTTGTCTACACTTAGAAAATCAGGCGTAGGTTACAAATCAGGCGTAGGGAATGGGGGGGGGGGGGGGGGTTTAAAGGGAAGTTTACAAACATTAAACACTTCAGTTTTACAAATAAAGAGCCATCATCAATAATAAATGATAAAAACATCAATAAATCAACCAATAAATCAATCAAAAAAAAGTAATAAGAAACATTTTTTTTTAAATCAATAAATAAAACATTTTCTACTTACCGACTGCAGCACCGGGAGCCCTCCAACAGCGTGCTGGGATCCCCCCCACCCCCGCCCGCCCCCCAGTGTGTCTCTGTCAGTGTCTCTATCTCTCTGTCTGTCTGTCTGTGTGTGTCTCTCACTCTCTGTCTGTCAGTGTCTGTGTTTCTGACAGCGAGGGGAGGGGGAGGAGGGGGTAGAGGGAGAGAGGGGGGCGGGGGAAGGAGAGGGGCAAAGAAGAGGGGAGAAGAAGGGGGAGAAGTGGGGGGAGGAGAGGGGGGGAGGAGAGGGGGGGAGGAGAGGGGGGGAGGAGAGGGGGGAGAAAGGGGGGGAGAAGAGGGGGTGAAGAAGAGGGGGAGGAAGAGAAGGGGGGAGAGGGGGGAGGAAGGGGGGGCAGAGGGGGAGGAAGGGGGGAAAGAGGGGGGGAAGGGGGGAAAGAGGGGGGGAAGGGGGAAAGAGGGGGGGAAAGAGGGGGTAAAGAGGGGGGGAGGGGGAAAGAGGGGGGAGGAAGGGGGAAAGAGGGGGGAGGAAGGGGGGAAAGAGGGGGGAGGAAGGGGTGAAGAGGGGGGAGGAAGGGGTGAAGAGGGGGGAGGAAGGGGGGGAAGAGGGGGAGGAAGGGGGGAAGAGGGGGAGGAAGGGGAGGGGAATGAGGGGGGAAGGGGGGGAAGAGGGG